>NW_020837960.1:32429730-32535589 GCF_003676395.1 Aethalodelphis obliquidens | reverse complement strand
TGTGTGTGTGTGTGTGTGTGTGTGTGTGTGTGTGTGTGTGTGTGTATACACCTCCGGCATCTTCTTTATCCATTCATCTGTCGGTGGACATTTAGGTCATTTCTTCGATAAAATAAATTTAAAAAAATTCAGTGAAAGACATAGACTAGAAAACTGGAGACAGGGTTAAAAGAAAATTTGGGATGCGTTTATTATGCGTAGTGGCCACGTGGACTCAGTGGGGGGGGCAGGGGCAGGGGCAGGGGCAGCATGTCTTTAGTTAAGAGAGAATTCCCACTGGCTTTGTCTGTGTGGCTCTTCCCGGTGCCCAGAGATGTGGTGAGCCTGTTCCTGGGGGTGCTGGCTGGACAGGAAAGGTGTGTAGTTGCTCATCTAACTCCCAGTGTGCAGGTGTTCAGGGTTTTTTCCTAATATCCTTTTCTCTGGGAAATACTGAGTGCAGGGGAGCAAGGAACCTGTGGCTGACTTCTTCAGAGAAGCCCAGAACACCTGGGAGGGTTTCAGGTGACAGAGCTTTGACTTACGTGTGGTCCCAGCTCTATTCTTTGCAAGGTACTGTTGACCTTTCTCAATCCAGCCAACCATTCTGGATGTCAGTGTCGATTACGGTGGTGGTGCGATCCTTGATGTTATTGATGGAGTGCTTTCTATGTGTCTGACGCTATGAATTTCTACCTCACTTTGGTCTCCCAGCAATCCTTTGAAATAGGTGTTTTATGTTTACTTATTACTAAGAAGATTTAGCATCAGCCTTTGAATAAGTCACAGAACTAGGGAGCAGCCAGTGCAAGGTCACATTTCTGTGTCTCCAGCCTGGTTTATGGGAGGGCACACAACTCAGCAAGTACATGTGCGTTGCTCTTTGATATTTTTAAGGGAGATGAGCTGCTTGACGCATGGTAAGCCTTCAATACTATTTTTGTGTGTGTGAATACATGAAGTTTCAGGAATTTCTACCATACTTTTGTAGCAAGGTTCATAGACCCGTCCTGGCCATCCTGTGGTGGGCAGGATGTTCTCTAGAATTGACTGTGAAACTCTCTGTCCCTCTAACATCGAGGCCCATGGAGAGGAAGTTGAGGGGGGAGGGGGTAGACATTCACTTTCTTTCTTCAGCTTATTTTGACATTTTATTTGAAATACTGAGTTGACTTCACTCAGCAGATACACGTGGGCTGGTATCCTGGGATGAGAAAGACGATGTTACCATTGAGGACGGGCCGTTGGTCATACTGCCAGGCAGCCAATGTTCAGGTTCACTTTTGCTCACCCCTGACCCTGCTGTCGTTCCAACGTGACCATCGAAGCTGTACAGCGTGGGGTTCAGGGATGTCCAGGAAGGCAGTGCTGTAAAAGCAGTGGGGAGAGAATCTCTGGTAAAACATGGGAGCTGATTCCGCCGATGGGTCCAACTTAAGAAAACTTCAATCCAAGGTTGTTGGTTTAGGATTCCAGCTTCCGGCAGCAGAGCCACGTCTGCAAAGTTCAGGATTATGAAGTCTTGATGAAGCACTGTGAATTATGGAGATGGACCTCACAGGACTGGATCTTCTTATCCAATTCATCTGTCCAATTCCATGTTTCCAATCCAACCGGAAGGAACCTGTTCCTTCCCCTGTGCACAGCTGCAGGACCCGACGAGTCCGCGGTCAGTGAGATTTGTCGTGCCCCAGTGTCTTCTCTTTTCTTCTCTTCTTTTCCTTTTCTCTACTTTCTTGCTTTGTTCTTGTAGAAAAGGCAGCTCAGCCCGATGGGAACTTCCACCCGGCAGATTCCGTGTCTCTGCCGCCATGCCCCTCAGACCCGAGGTCCCCCATAGCAGGATGTATCGCTGTTCCCACAGACGCCAGGAAGTCAGGATTTGTTTGGCTGGAGAGGTGGCAGTGACAGCACATAATGAATTTTAAAATGTTTGAATGACCTTTCTCCCTTCAGCTTGGTAAGCTCCAGGCAGGGATGTAGTTCAAGCACGTGGAAGGGTTTTACATCATTGCTGCCAGAGCTGTCATTGGTTATGGGGAGAGGAATATTCAGATTCTTAGCTGTGTCACCGTTGTCTCCAGGTGTTGTGACATTTCTACCTGTGCGCAGAAACCGTTGGCTTACTTGTCTTCCTTGTAGATGGGCCACATGTATACTTAACAAGTTAAAAGCTGGTGGAGTTTCTATCTAGGCAAAGTATGAGCATTTATCCAAGGTGAACTCAGGTTGCCATTAATTTGCTGATTTACCGGGTGATTAAATGCAAAAAGAAAAAAAAAAGGATAGAAACAATTGCAAACAGCTTGGGAAAATGTCCTCTATACTTTCCAGAATATCTTGATTTTTAGTATCTTTAACATCTGTACATTTTAATATAGATCATCTGCTTCAACAAACAGTTTAGATTAAGTACATTTTTAAAAAACTCTCACTCCTAAGTACTGACTAAGTAAATTGTCCTCATTGTGGTAACAGTGAGAAAGCAACCTGGTTATCATCAAGTTGTCAGCATTTCATTCGTTTAAAAACACAAATATCTGGGGGAAGCTTCCCCTCTTCACTCCTCCCCACTCACCCAGCCTCACTCCTGATTGGTGTGTTTTCACTCCAGAGAAAGAAATCTAAGACATGATGCCTGCTTTCAGATTTTGAAAGATAATGCTCTACATAGATTATTTTTTCACCTTTCTATCCATATGTCTTTGCTTTCATGGTTTCTACTAGTTCGAATGCCTCTGGACTGATGATCAGAGCAAGATCCTCAAATCCATTTCATTTTAGGGATAAAAATATACAACAATGCACTTATTTTTTGGAGCCTTCCCAAATTCAAATTAGATTTTTTTTAAAGTTTGGATTTACTTTAAGAAAAGAAGAAACCCTTCAATTGTGATCATCGAAAGTATACCAAACCCACACCGATGGCTGATCGAACTTTTCGTGTCACAACTGACTTGTTTTTGGTAGGTGGTCTTAAAGAAAAAAGGAAAGTAGGGCTACAGTGTATTTGCTCTTTGAGGAATCATTTTATATGGTGGGCATTTTGTTTAAAAACACAGGAAGTTTTTAAAGGACAAAACATAGCTCCAGGAACTTGACTGTCTCCATGTCATGTTATAAATTAGAAATATATGCCCCGGTTACTCATTCATTTATTCAATAAATATTTTTGAAATACTATGTGTTGGAGACACACAGTCTGGGAAATGCTGACATGACAGGACACGGTCTCCACTCAGGGTTAGAAGGAAGCTGAGCTCTGGTGGTCAACCAGTCTCTACCTACTGGGCCAGGCTGGACTCTGCTCCAGAGTTCTCAGAGCAGAGGAGTCGTCACTGAACCCACCTCCAGGGCTGCTGGGCACCGGGCAGGGCAAGGACGCGGCCCACAGGCTCGGTTGCAGGGAGCCCTGCCTTGTCCGGGGCTCAGAGGAGAACTCATCAGAGAAGAATTGTTCGGGCTGATTTCGGAAGTGAGAGTCACAGTTGGAGGGGAGAGCTTGTGCAAGGCGGTGAGGGGTTGTGAACCCAGGAAACACGAGAAGCCTTGTCTGCCCGGCCAAGTGAAGGGATGGAGAGCTGGGGGACCCTGGGGCCAGTGGAGAGCACCACCCCCCGGAACCCTCTGCAGCCTGAAGGCTTCCCAGGGCACTTGGTCTGCAAAGCAGCCTCACCATCAGCTGCCCTGGCGAGCACCTCCGGGGCAGACACACCCTCAGACCCAAAGGGAAGGCTCAGTACGTCTCCCTCCAAACCCGCGGCTGCCGGGGACTTGGTGTCAGACCTCAGTGCCTTTACATTAGCTCTGCACCCAGGTTCCCAAGTCACATCCGTGCTCAGCCGACACCAGACTCCAGCTTCTGACTCAGGGTCCCGGTGTTTTCAGACTTTCTAAGGTGGTCTACATTTCAGTCGTATTCTGTCCCCTTTGGTTCTTTCAACAGACCAGGCGTCTTAAGATGGCTTAGGCTTTTATCGTCAGGGTTGGAAGGAGTCCAGGAAAGATGAACATCTCCTTTCAGGAGGTAGAAAAATGATAAGCCAAAGTGGACCTCGGTGTGTGAGAGGGAGCTTGTGAAAAAGATTAAGACGCAACTCAGAGGGGTAGGGTCGTTTTGGAAAGGTTTTGCATAGTTGAGCAATAGGGCCCATAGCAGAGCTGAGTTTAGTAGCTATTTGTATTGGGCCAGTTGTTTGAAATGAAGGTTTGGGTTTATGTACAGAGAAGATAGCAATTTGGGGAAGAATTAGTGTGACAAGATTTTTCAGATGAAAACAGCACACCCAGATCTCAGCATCATCTGCACATATCATCTTGTTTTACTGTCCTCCCATCCCAAAAAGACAAAAAAAAAAAGCACATCCTCTGGCTCTTTGGGATAACATGCCAGGTATAATTAATATGTCTTTCTCGGGCTTCCCTGGTGGCGCAGTGGTTGAGGGTCCACCTGCCGGTGCCGGGGACACGGGTTCGTGCCCCGGTCCGGGAGGATCCCACATGCCGTGGAGCGGCTGAGCCCGTGAGCCATGGCCGCTGAGCCTGCGCGTCCGGAGCCTGTGCTCCGCAACGGGAGAGGCCACAACAGTGAGAGGCCCGCGTACCGCAAAAAAAAAAAAAAAGAAAAAAAAAAGAAAATGTCTGTTGGATTTCTTGTGTGGTGGCACCTTATAACAGTTTAGGAAAATGTTTCCTTCCACACTTGCGTATCATCAGTCATTGGATCCAGAGCTCTTGCACGTCATCAGCCTTTGGTCCATGGGCTTGTTTTCTCAGTTTTAGTAACACTGTTTGAAGCCTCGCTAAGCATGTTTGGGATGAAATAGTCCACAGGCGTCTCTCTTGATGTTTCGAATCCACACACGCTAGTGAGATTTGCAATGTTTAAATGCTTACGACACGTAATGCTCTTTCCCCCAAACTGGAACACACTGGAGTAGACAGATGCTCACATTCTTATTTATTTACTTACTTGTTTATTATTGAGTATAGCTGATTTACAATATCGTGTTAGTTTTAGGTATACAGCACAGTGATTCAGTTATGAATATATATGAATGAGTTATGAATATGTATATTCTTTTTCAGATTCTTTTCCCTTATAGGTCATCACAGAATGTCGAGTATAGTCCCTCACATTCTCTTTTAAACTTCGCGTTTTCATGGAAATTGTCCTTGATGCAAACCAAAGTATCCTTCGTGCCTCAGCTGGGGTTTGGCAGTGCGTTTATTCGGTTTACCTTCGCTTTGTACAGGCTGGTTAGAAATCACTGATTCGCTGGGCTACAACACAGTGTGGTTATATCACAAATGGGAAAAGATGTGATGACAAACCACTCAGTGGGGCGAAGGTACAGTGTACCTGGACACGTGTAACAAGTCACCTGGAGGCAAATGGAAGGAGGGCGCTCTTAGGATCAGACCCACTTGACTCCAGATCCTGACTGTGCTGTTTACGGTCACTGAACTGTCTGAGTCTCAGTTATTTAGCTATAAAATGGGTATCATACCTGCTCTACCGGTTGTGAGGATTAGCGATAATACACATAATGGCTTACCTGATTCCTGTCTGTTTAGCACGAAGCAGTTAATAAATGGTGGTTATTGTCATACTTAATAATAATAGACGTCATGCATACCCAAGTATTTTCATCAACAGAGCTGTCCCCTTCAGAGAGTGGATTCACATGAGCATGGTAGCAAAGTATTGCCCTGAAGCGCAGACTGGACTTCAAATTAAATGATCATTGGAGTTGGAGAGCTACTGAAATGAAACGATTTTGCTACAGCAAAATCTGGGACCAATAGATGAAACTTGCAGGAGGATATGCTTGAGCTGGACTCATAGATGGGTTTTCCAGTGAGCAGATGCATTGTGGGAGGAGTGGGGCTGTGCCCCTGGCCTGGATGTGTCCAAGCAGAGGCTAATGGCCACTGGTCAGTGCTGATGCCAAGGAGATTTCCCCCTGGGGGGGAATGTGGATGGAGACTCTTCACATGGCTTTTCTGACTCTAAGGTTCCAGGATTCTGTGGCAGGATCCATGGGTGGTGGTTTGGCATGGAAGGGCAGGAAGAACTTTGAAACCAGTGTCAGGAAAAATTTCTCAAGAGAACATGTTTTCTCTTCCCAAACACCCAGTTGTGGTGAACATGGAAGAGGGAAAGTAGTAGCTGAGGCTCATTCATTTTGCAGTTTAGACTCACATTCTGTAGAGTTGATAAGGTTCAGGAAGGTCGTCATATCTGACCTTTCCCCCAATTACAGAATTTGCTAACACCATTGTGAAAGGGGGTCACAGAGGCTGTTTGATCCCTTCCAGGGCCAGGAAGCTTACTTCTCACTTAGCAAGGCTGGCCACGATGTTGATGGGCAGTTCTAACTTTCTGCAACTTCTTCAACATATATGGGTGAAAATACGTGAACGTCCCTATTTCTGAGGGATAAATCAGGTTTCTGGGCCAAAGGTCCATCCTGAGACGTTGGCACACTCACTAAGTTAATGGCCTCTTGGGAGACAGTGGCTGGTGTTCCCTAGGGGCACACAACAATGGGCCATGTCACAGGATGGGATGAGAGGCTCTTTGTGTAACTGGAACTTCCCCTGTTACCACACCCTTTTCATGACCTTCACGTGGCCTCACTGCACTGTTAACTCCTTTCGTGTTTTGGTAGAACAGAGTTTGTGTAAAGTCATGCCACACAAGAACTACATCTTCTGCGTGAAGAATTGTAAACGTAATTGGGTTAGATGTAATCCTCTTAGTTTCGAATCCATCGCACTGTTTATTATGGATTCTCATTCCTGCCTCCTAGCCCAGGGATTACCAGATTACAACCTGTGGACCAAATCTAGGCAATGGCCTCTTTTTGCAAACATTTTTTTTGGGGGGAACAGAGCCACACCCATATTTTTACATGTCTATGGCTGCTTCTGCCCTACCATGGCAGAGTTGATTAGTCAGGACAGAGACTGTGTGACCCCCAAAGGCTAAAATATTTACTCTGTGGTCTCTTATAGAACAAGTTTGCTAGCCACTGATGCAGCTTATTAGTTCTTTTCCCCAAAATTGTGTGTTATCTGAAAGTTAGACGAACACTTCTAGCCTTCTGATTATGTTGTTTATAAAAATATTAGGTGTAACAGGGCCAAGTGATATCCAACATAAGATTTATTAATCAAAGCACTGTAGATGCAACCATCACTGTACTTGGGTTGTGGCGAGAACTGCTGATGCTCACTATTATTCATGTTTTCCATGCTTTCCTTGACTTCTTCTATCTACTGCTGGACCTCGTTTCCCAACCTCCTTTGCAGATAGGTGTGGCCCTGAGACTGTAGAATGAGAGTGGCAGTGATGGGAGCCACTTCCAGGCATGATGCTCAAAAGCCTCTCCTGCTCAATCCTTTCTAGTTCTCCTTATCTCTGGAGACCCAGGGGAGGCACAGCTACAAGAGGGAGAGAGGTTTGAGCCAGGATTGCTGGCATCCCTCAGAGTCCCTCTACTGATCCACACTGGACTGTCATATATGGGAGAAATAAACCTGTGTTATAGCCAGCCGTTGCAAATCAAGGGTTGTTTGTTATAGCACATGGGCTACCCTGAGTAGGACCATAATCAGTCCCGTTCTTATCCCTCTTGTATACAAAGATATCGTATGAAACTTGTCAGATGTCTTTTTCAAACTTAGATAAATATGTTCATAATATTCCTTTAATCTTAGGTGAACATTCATAAAAGTAAATATCATTTTATAAGTTTATAAGTTTTTATTATTTCATTATAAATTATTCAATTTATTTAAACTAAAAAAAAAACAGTTCACCCATTTGTCCCATCATGAAATACCCACCAGTTAATACCATTTATAATAACTTTTCCTGGGTCGGCTATTATATGCTCCCAGTAAACGCTGGTTTTTCTAGGTTTTCACCAATTATTTGTCAAGTCATTCATTCCTTAGTTTTTTCAATGATCAAGAGGAT
Source organism: Aethalodelphis obliquidens (assembly GCF_003676395.1). Classification (NCBI taxonomy): domain Eukaryota; kingdom Metazoa; phylum Chordata; class Mammalia; order Artiodactyla; family Delphinidae; genus Aethalodelphis; species Aethalodelphis obliquidens. Next base: position 32,527,623 of record NW_020837960.1, on the reverse strand, counting down.
TGATGACATACTTATCATTCCCGTCTTTGCTTTGGATATCTGTGTTTTCTGAAACCTTTCTGGTGTCTATTTGTGTTTCTCAGCTGCCTCATTTCAACCGTAGCCCTTGAATCTTTAGGGAAATGGCTGTCCAAGTCTGGAGAGTTGACTAAACCTAAGTGGCCTCTTACTAGTTCCTTACACGTTCCTTAACCTTTCTCTCTCTTCTGATGGTTTTAAATGCAGCAGACCTAGCTTCACCCCGTGGACACCAGCAAGTTCATGCAACCCGACACACCTTCATCTCGGGTGTCCCCATGTTTCTGTTCAGGACCTTGGTAGGGAGAAATGGAAACCTCTCTGTTTCCCTCTTGTTTCTTTCTCCCCTCTAGCTTTCAATATTGTTTTTCATTATATGAAATTCCAAAGTTTTGACTAGTGAGTGAATGAATAAATATGTATCTTTTCCTCAATGATTTGTACCATTTTTATTCCTCCAGGAAGTTACAAAGGATAAAAACAACCTCAATAAACATGTATAAAATGGCTTTGAGATGATTTCTCAAAAGTTGTTGAAAGCTTCCCTAGAGTTGGGTTTGCTAAGCAACAGGGTGTGAATTCAGATGTAGGCAGGGGGGCTTCCCCGGTGGAGCAGCGGTTGGGAATCCACCTGCTGTTGCAGGGGACACAGGTTCGAGCCCCCGTCTGGGAAGATCCCACATGCCGCGGAGCAACTAGGCCCGTGAGCCACAACTACTGAGCCTGCGCGTCTGGAGCCTGTGCTCCGCAACAAGAGAGGCCACGATAGTGAGAGGCCCGCGCACCGCAATGAAGAGTGGCCCCCGCTCGCCGCAACTAGAGAAAGCCCTGGCACAGAAACGAAGATCCAACACAGCCAAAAATAAATAATTAATTAATTAAAAATGAATACCTGCTTATAAAAAAAATAATAAATATATTTTAAAAGATGTAGGCAGGAACAACACTTCCCTGATTTTTAAAAAATGCTTTGAGATGTTGTCCGATACTCACCAGCACTTCAGAAAACTGTCACTGAGGAAGCCTGCTTCGATGCAGTGGCTTCAGCCCTCTCTGTGCTTGCTGGACCATCTGGTTGGATGTGACCGTGAGGAGCTCCTGTGTACCCAGTACTCTGTTTGGAGGAAGACTCTGCAATGTCTTCTGTTTGCCACTGGCACGTAAGTTAGAGCCGATGAGATGCCAGCTTTGATCTTCAAAAGGGTGGAGCTTATGGGAGAGATTAACTTACCTTGAGTTCATGTGTTTCACGACGTGGCACCAGCAGGGAGTGGGGTGACACAGCTCAGTTCTAGGTCACCTCACTTCTGAAGATACGTGCCCCAAGTACCTGTGACGAGGTGGGGACTTGAGTGACCCTGAACCTTCTAGAGAGGCAGCCCGTGTTGGGCAGGAAACACGGGACCCAGGATCCCCGCGGGGCTGAACCTGCTTCCTGTTCCACACGGAGTGCCCAGAATCCCTACTTGCCTTCTGGGGACGTTACAAGGATCAAATGAGATAACAGCTTAGAGATCTTTGAATTTTCAACAAGTGAAGTCACTTCTTTCCTTTAGGGAGGGAATTAAATAAGTTAAGTGGAAGGTTGTCATCTTCCTAGAACCATTGGAAATGGAGGCTTGAGGCTTGACCGCCCTCTTCTGTCGTGGAGAATCACACCCTGATTGATCGAGTAGGTAATTGCCGGTCGGCTTGATCATGCCAATCAATCTGGGTTGCTCATTAGTCAAGCCATATAATTTGAATTCCCATTAACATTAACAGGATCAATTTTATAAGTTTTCCTAACATCTAAACATGTCAGAGTGCTTAGGTGATTGGAAATCACGTTGGCAGGTCATGTTTCCCTCTTTCCCTCTAGATACTTAAAAGATCATCTTCCATCTGCTGACACATCTGGTCGTCGCTATGAACCTTGAGGGTGCTTACCCATCAGGGCAGACATCTCAGCAGGAAAGAGGTCGTAGGTTCCGTTTTCATACGTGATGGTGATTTTCTCTTCTCCATGAGTGAATTCAGCCACTCCTTCAGCAAATAGGCATTGACCACTATTACGTGCTGTGCGGGGTCCTTTCCCTCCTTTGGCTTAGAGACTAGAGGTAGAGACAGACATTCCTCAAGAAAATACTAGCTGTAAAGGGAAAACATACGGCCCTGGAAATAACCATCAACTGTCCTTAAAGAATGAAGTCTTCAATATCAGTATCATTTTCACATGTAAACATCCCCATATTATTATTTTTACATTTATTATTATTCGTGAGATGGCTTTGTTTCTATCTTCTCATAGCCCTGAGAGTATTACTGTAAAGAGGGAGATTTTTGTGCTGTTCAGGGAAAGCGACTAATCAGACACCATTGAGCTCATTGTAATGGTTGCTCATCGTTTCTCTTACTAAAAAAAAAAAATCTGCCGTAGCTCGGTGCTATTTTATTTTCGTCCTCTTCAGCCATGGTTGGCTGTGTTGAAATAATGCCAGACTGAACATTGATACCAGGTGCCCGTCCTCATAGAATCCAATATCACACCTGCAGATAGAGTATAAGATTACATCATGTGTCGTCCTGGGCCCCACAAATGACTCTGTACTTCATCTCAAATAACATTATAATTTACACTTGGAGACCTCAGACTACGTAGCCTTGGCCAAATGAAAGTTTTTGCAGCCAAACGCATCAAACTCAATACATTTTACTGTGCCGATGGGATTGTTTTTTTGAGAAAGTGGAACATAATTCAATCTATCGATGGCATTTCAAATCAAAAGTACCTGTCCCGGAAAGGTAGGCTCATAAACATTTGGCTGTTAATAAAGAAGATGCCACAGAGTTTTGTGCTGGGAACCAAAGAAAAATGAAAGGACCCCAGTGTACTCTGTGGATTTAATAAGAGTTCACAGAGGAGAGGAAGAACAATGAGAGCTATTGTTTCCCCCAAAATGTCTTAGCGATGAAGGTATGAACTTAAAGTTGGAGAAGCACTGCAGGCAGAAATGGAAACCCTCCCAATTCAAACATTTTCCCAGCTCCAGCACACAACCTGCAGTAATCTTCGCTGAACTTTTGGAAATGTTGTGTAGCTGTTTCAACACCTACTCACCCCATACGTTCTAGTTTTCCCCTTTGCACTTTGGTGCCTGACGGGCTCCTCTTGGAGAGCAGCCATCGTCACCTGCTCACACGTTGATCCGCTGGCTGGAAAGCAGCTGCTCTGCCTTGTTCAGAAAACCATCGCAAATGTTTAGACGAACAGAGGAGGGGAGGAATGTCTTCATTCCCCGTCTTCCCCTAGCGACTTCTTCAAAGGCTTGGGAGAGCTTTCCACCTGGCTATTGGGTTTCTATGACTTTTGGACTCATTCCATGGTTCTGTTATTTTCTGTGGAATTGCCCCAGCATTTTGAATCTTTCAGACAGGATGATTTTATGTTTAAAACTAGTAGCCAGTAATCTGTGGTCCAGGTATGACTGTAGACGTGCCGGAGAGATCATTACCACCCCGCAACCCAAATAACTCCCTCTTAACTCTGCCCCGATTTTCTAGTATTTCCACGACACTTTGGGAACCCTTCCTAGAGTTCTTGGAGTCCTGACGTTTCCTGTGTGTTGGCACGTGTGTCCTAAGGATGCAGGGCATAGGGAGGGAGGGAGGATGTTTTGGAGTGTCTACAATTTTGTAATGAGGATCCAGGACAATTGAGAGATGGTAGGAGAAGATCTGAAGACAGTTATAAGAGAAGTAAAGAATCACCAGAGAAACTTGCTTTACGTCATGGCTCTGTGACCACAAGCTACTGGTTTTATCATACGGTGACGTGTAAGTCAGATGGATCTGGAAGTAGAGAGAAGAGGATTTTCCACTTCCAAGTGAGGAATGGGTATTACTTGCTGTACAGACACATCTTCTCCTCTGGTCCTGTGGTCAGTTTTTATTTGAACAATGATTTTCTGTGACATGATTTTTATGGACCCTTCACCAAGGAAGAATATGTGCTAGGCAGCCTCTCTTGGTAACAAATAGTCCCTAAGCCTCCCTGGGCTCCAATAATGTTTATTTCTTCTCAGCATCTCCTGCTGGTGACTACAGTTGGCTGTCGCTGCCGTAGCTCTCCTTGGGGCTGCTTGGCCCTGCGTCGGATGTCTGATTCTTGGTCTTAGGCTGAAGGAACAGTATCCATTGGGACAAGTCATGCTTGGAGAGAAGAAACGTGTGCAAAAGCTGGTGGGAAGCCTGCAGTACTTCTGCACACAATCACATCTGCTCCCTCGTCATCTGTCCCACAAAGCCACATGGCCAGGCCATACAGTGGCGAGGGGAGATGTGTTCTGTCTACACGGAGGCAACGCCAGCCATAGAACAGCGGCAGGAAGGCCATCTTCTAGGGAAGGGAGTGAACAGATGGGAACAATAACACAGTCAGCCCAGCATGTCTGTTCTCATGTGGCTTCTTTTGCTCAATTTCATAGAAATCCCAAGTAAACTGAGCTTTAGCGATTCAGAAGCATTGGTGCATATACAGCCAAACGCTCCCAGAGTTCTTGGCTATCTGTCTATAGCTATTCCTAGTCTGCACACGGAGCGCTAATCAGTATTTTCCAGTGTGTCATTTGTCATTCAGATTTTGGTTTTCAACGCTGAGTGGGAGTTCAACTAAGACCTAAGCTGGACTGAAAAAAAAAAAAGTTTTCTCCTATATTTAAGGGTTTTTCTCTTGAGTTTAAATTTTACTTCATTATTAAATATACGATGATAAAATGTTCATATTTTCCTCCAAGTGGACTCACACAAACAGTTAAGGAATTAAATACCAATGTTATTCACAAGTCGTGACGGTAATTTACACGGAGCTGTTACCCCAGTGGCAGGTCTAGGGGTGTTCAGCCGCCCCTGGTAATCAGTACCCTGAGACCCTAAGTGGTTAGGTCATTAACGAGTTCTTGGCACTTTACCTAAAGGCGTTGGGGTGTTAATCCTGGTTCGCTGGTCAGATTCCAACTAGGGTCATGGATTTCTGACTTCTTAAATTACTCCTGTAATTTTGGTCCAGCAGGATGCTCTCTGCACTTTCTGTCCCATGTGGTTTCACTCAGCGACTCACTGGTAGAGATCTGCCATCTTCCTCTGTAACTGAGATGAGAATAATTTAAAAGCACTTCGAAAAACTTCTGAGCTGCAATGGTGTGCTCTGTCTTGAATCCGTCGTGAGTCTAGATGAGGGCTGTCTCCTGACGGAGACCCCTAACAGAACCTCATGCACGTTAAATTCCTTCCTCCCTGTAATTTGCTTGGATGCTTTGTCCTTGGGTGAGCTCACCCCACAGAGGATCCCCAGCCAGAAGGTCCTACCTGGGTCCTCCTCTGAATGAGGGATGGACAAGTTCTCAGGAACCTCCCTGATGTCTTCTCCCCAGGCTGACCGGAGAGATTTCACACAATCTCTCTTGGAAAGGTTGGAGATTATGTCGAAGCAATTTTGGATGGTCATCAAGAACTATTAATAAACGTTTCTTTCTTAACGTTTAAGGGTGTATTTTATTATGTGTACATTAAAATACATCTCACTAACATAGCCTATTTAGAAAAATGTGTATTTACGTGCACGTATTTTTAACAGAGCAAACTCAAATCCTGTTTTTATTATTAATAAAATATGAAGTGACGTACAAGAATTGAAGCAACTGATAGCCGAATGGATGCTTCATGACGGTGTATGTATTTGACCTCCTAGGAGTCACACTAGTTTCGAACGTTTTCACCAATAAAATCCTCATTAATTAGTTTTTGCCCTATTGATTCCAGGTTAGAACGATTTTTGCCTCCTGAACGGAATGTATTAGGTAATAATTCATTCACTTCCCTATTTTTCTGTTTTTATCGAAGACACGTGTAGCTGATAATCAGTGTTATTATTATTGATCACCTTGAGCTCACTATTGGACCGTGAGCTCCCCATCCCAGGGGCTCTTCTGAACAGGGGGGAAGACGCCTCGCGGATCAGCTTCTCTGGGTGGAGCAGCAGACACGGCCGCTTGACCCCTCTGTGACTGTAGTTTCAGAGCTTTGAGCTGGACACATGGCCTCCCAGGTAGAAGCTACACTTTCCGTCGCCCTTACATCTCGGTCTGGCCGTGGGCTCTGGACTCCAGCAGACGGAGCCCGAGCGGGAGGGATGTGGGCAGATCCCAAATCGTAGGAGCGTGGCTTCTCCTCATTTCTTTGCTCTTCCCGGGGTGGGATGCTGGTGGGGAGCTGCCCTCGTGGACCAGGACACACTGAGGATGTACAGGGGGACATGATAGAGACAGTCTGGGTCCCTGGGCTCCTTGTGTAACAAGCCAGTGGAGAGATGCGGATACAGACGTGAGCGGAGGCAGGAGTGATGACGCTGAGATCCCAGGTCCTGCCTGTGTTTTACTGCCAGCCTTGGCGCCGTCGGCCTGGGCTCCCGCCATCCTGTGTGACCCATTCTCTTCTGGGCGTCACTGTCACTGTCACAGCGCCCAGCCTGTACCTCACGCATGAGTGGGCTCAGATACTCGTGAGTGTAACCACTAGGCATTTGCAACCCATGTGTGTTTCTGCACGAAAAGTGGTCAACTGCCTTTAGTGGGAAGGAAAAAGCCTCTCTGTATGGAGTGTAAGACTCATAATTTCAGCCCTTTTCTCCCACCATTTGTCTTCCCTCCGGAAGGTGGGTGACACGACTCTGGTCTCTCCTGGGGTTTTGGTCCAAGCATCCATGTGTGCATCCTCCGCCTCATTTCCTCCTGGTAACATTTGACAGACTTTGCTGAACTTCCCGAATGATGGGAAGAATAATTTCTACAGTGAATAGTGTACAGCTTCTCCTGCCCTCAGGCATCCGCGCCTCTCCCTGGTCCCCCACAGGCAGAGCTCCAAGCCTGTTTATAGGTTTGTTTATAGAGTCTAATGCATCCCTTCCCGCCCCAAGGAGCACCTCAGGTCACATCGAGGCTGGGGGGACCCAGGGGGCTTTGAGATTGTCCTCCCATCTAAAGCTGCCCCTGAAGAGTCTATCTGTGCTCTCAATGTCTTCTTTTTCCAGGAGGATGGGCACTTAAGGGGCTGACCCCCCCCCCACCACCGTTAAGGGAAGTGACGCTGTTTTCCCAGGTCCAGAGGACAGAGCCGCACCAGGGCACAGTAATGAGAACAGGGCTATCTCCCCACTGCTCTCGGGTTTAAGTTTTCCCATTTCACAGATGAGTAAATGAGGAACAAGTATGTTTAAACAACTTACCCAAAATCTCATTGCCTTTCAGGTTTCAGCACCAGAATTTGAACCCATGAAGGGTTTCCTGATGCCGACCCAGACTTGCAGCAAACGTGGCTGTCCGAACCTTCTGGGAGCTTGTTAAAATTGAGGTGAGTTCCCGATCCCACGTCGGGGCTATCTTTCCAGTAGTTTTGGGATGAGTCTTAAGGCTTTGAGTTTTATTTGTAATCAACTGCCCAGGCAATTCCGGTGCACGGCGAATTTGGGAGCTACTGTTTGGTGCCACACAGGCCGCACTGGTCTCGAAATGTTTACAGTGTTTTCCCCTTTGCCCACTTCCTCTCTCACCCCCAGACAAATGAATGATTCGGAGTGAGAGCAGTGTGTCTTCAAGTGAAACTCAACACCTGTTGAGGCAATGTTTTGAAGATTAGTTACATGAATGCATTATCCCTTTAGCTATAACCGCCATCCAGTTTGAAGGGTGTCTTCCCATCCACCCGTTACTACTTACTGAGGGATGCTTTGTGACCCCATCCCCAGATCGCCTGAGCTGTCCATGAGGGAGACCAAATGACATGTGTGAGACAATTCAAGGGTAACAAAAAATGATAAATTCCAGGTTATAGCAACTGACACTTGGTGGACTTGAACCAGAGGGAAGCGAGTTACAGGAAACGGGAGAAGTAGGGAAGGTTTCCTAATAGAGGTTATGCTTGAATTAAGTCTGGAAGCAGTCAGGTTCGGAAAGGCAGGTGTAGGATGGAAAATCTATGTAGTGGGAAGAGATGAGCAAAGGCACTCGCGTCCTAAAGCAACCGAGGGCCATGAAGTAATTGGCACTTATTTCCTGAGTCGCTGAGGATGTAAACTGGAATATCAACAATCTGAAAGTGTGTGTGTGTGTGTGTGTGTGTGTGTGTGTGTGTGAGAGAGAGAGAGAGAGAGAGAGAGAGAGGCTGGAGCAAGGTGAGGCCAGGGTGGGTGGGGAGCATTGCTGGAGGATGCTGGCTGGGGGGCGGGGGGCGGCTGCTGGTACACATATCTGGGGAGAGAGGGGGGGATGGGCAGGTAGCGGGAAGGGCAGGTAGCGGGAAGGTCTCTGCTGGGGCACGGAGGCCACAGACCCAGGAGGGCTGTTCGCAGTGAATCAACGACCTTCCTAAACTCTCCTAAGCTCGGGGGCCTGGGGACACGTCCCTCCCTGCCCCTCGGAGTCAGGCTGCTTTGGGAAGTGAAACATTTATTTTATTCTCCCTTGAAAACAAACTTGACATCATTGATCTGCTGCTAAAAAATGTTTGTGCTGAATTCCTGCTTCTAAGCCAGGGCCTATGACTCAGATGGTGTGCATTTCAAAATTCTCTCAACATAATTTCACATAAAAAAGAAACATCTTACATTGGGCCAACTCTGTTAAAAACCAACTGCCTTGTATCACTAATACATAGCTGGATTGATTCATGGCGTACATCTTCAAAGACCTGGATACTCATCTTTGTTTGCAAATTCCTTATTAACGTAGAGATAAATGTTATCATAAATTGAACTTTCATGCGATGGGCTAAATGTTTGGGTCTTTAGAGTTCGTTTCCAGAATGTTCGACGGCACGACTGTAAGGGCTGCGTGGCACTCTTCCAACTGGACACAGTTGGAGATTTTTTTTTTTGTCTCCTTTTTCTTTAAGCGAGATGATAAACACTTAATAAGAAGATGGAACTTATGGAAATTAGCCAGAAGAGAATAGCATTCTACCGATGGAATTCCACTTCAGATGCTGGGCTGGAGAGAAATCCTCCTCTCAAGCTCCTTCGCCTTTAGATGATGGCTTTCAAAACTGTGAAAACAGAGAAAGCCAAGTGTGTGGTCTTGGGCAATTTCGTAATAGTCTGTGCAGGAGACAGAGGGGGTGCTTTGCTGGAAAAAATGATTAGCTTTTTCTTTAGGATGACAGAAAACAGTTGCAATTCAAAGATGCCAAAGGTTCTGCAGCCCTCCCTTTTGGCAAATTGTTAGGTAATCACTGCTCCCAGGTGGTGCTTTCAATAAAGGCCTTGGAAAGTCACGCCCCAGAGATGTCCTCAGGGCAGAGCCATTGTCAAGGGGAGAAACTCGGAGAATTAGAGCAGGGTTGGAGGAAAAGATGCTGGATTTTCCTTCAGGGCAATCTGCTCCTGAGTTCCTGGAGCCTTCAGGTGCCTCTGACTGACTAATGAGCGTGAAGTCTGCTCCTGGGTTTCTCAGGCCGAACTGGAGGAGCCCTTCTCAGGTTCCAGTGTTATTATTGTTGTTGTTTGACTTAAGTTATCCCAGGAAGCATCAGGCCCACGCTGGGGTATCACTCCTCTGGGGTACGCAATCTCTTATAACAAAATAGGTTTTAATTAACTAGTTACCTTGCTCGTAATACACCACACCACGGTTTTGACCTTTTCAAACAAGTTTTCCCGAGACTGGTTTTTCTTTTGTCCCTTTGGCAGCGATCTGATCGGCCTGGCCTGGGACCCGCGCCCCAAGCCCAGGCTCTTTCTCCGCACCAGGCCCTCCGTGTGTAACGGGGGCTAGGGGTGAGGCGGACAGTGGCCTGTGTCTGCTGAGTCAGTTCAGAGCTCCTCCGTGAGCACAGCGCCAGGCCTGGGAGCCCCACGCTGGAGAAGACCATTCTCATCCCTGACACCCTCGGCGCAGTGACGCTCAGACGCTGGAAGGCAACAGTATCGCTTTGTGGGGCCGACGGGGACTAGACTCGTGCACGGGTGCTCTGGGGGGCTGCGCACTTTGATTCCACGAGGCCATCCCAGGTCAGCTGGCCTGTGATGTGCGGCCCGAGGGAGCTGAGTGGGATGCAGGTGTCCTGACGGCCCTGCTCTGCATCCCCGCGACATGGGCCCCGCCTGCTTGCTCCGCTCAGCCTGTAACAGACCTTTCCTGCTGCAGAACTCATGACCGTTCGGTCCTGTCGGCTCCTAGAAGTAGCAGACTTTCCAAACGGGGCACACTCAGTCCAAATTCTTCTAAGACTCCCCAGGGTTGAGAGAGCTCCTGAGGGTGAATTGTGCTGAAACTGGCGTTTGGACGCCTGTTACTTGAGCTGTGCGTCTTCTGCGCTTTCTCGATTCTGGTCTGTTGGGCAGGTTCCTCAACAGCCCTAGAAAAATGCGTAGCAAGTTGATCCACCTGCCCTGAGCCTCTCCAGGACCCGCCTGCTGAGAGGTCCCTTAACTGTCACCCAGGGTGACTGGGAACCTCACGTCTGAGGACCGTCGAGGTGCTGGAGACGCGTCAGAAGAAGTGACTGTGGTGGGAATAGTACCTAGGCCATGGGATGGAGTGGGGTTGTTACCTGCCTCTTTACTGGGACAGGTGAGTGAGGGATGGAGGTGAGCATCTTGGTGGTGGAGGCGGGGATGGCACAGGTGTGCAGCAGCAGACTTCCGCTGAGGGCAGGAAGGTGCCGCAGGGCAGGATGCCCTGGAAGAAAGGCCTCCTGCCGGTGGGAAGTGCTTCTGTTCACTGGGTTCCTCTGCTTCAAGACAGAGAGCCGCCTTCTTCCTCAGCATGGCCTCCCTGATCCCAGTGAAACCGACCAGGACCCCGTGGGGCTCCTGGGCACGGAAGTCTTTCTGTGTCCCCCGTTCCTTGTTTGTAGGGAATAGACTCCAGCCTCCATGATCTTCCCTGAGTTGCAAAGGGCAGGTTCAAACAGTTGCTGATCAGGGAACGGAGGGGATGCAGAGACCAGGGAGAAGCAGTCCAGAAATAGCGCAGCCTTGGGGCGGGGTCCTGGTTCCACCTCAAGGGTTACACACAACAATATCTTTGAGCTCTTTACAGAACTAACCCCCCCCCCCACAAAATGGAAGATGTTAGCAGTCTTCATTCCAGAGTAGGTCACAGTTTGATAACCTTGAGAAGCTCATCAAGAGAACATTTGAGGCCCTGCACACACCCTGACCCTTAGGAGCAATCTCCCCCTTGAACCATTGCTATAAAACTCCTCACCAGATCCCCCCGTGTTGGGACACAGAGTTTTTCAGGGCACGAGCCTGCTGTGTCCCCCTTCGCCTGGCAAAGCAATAAAGCTGTTCTTTTCCGCTTCATCCAAAACTCCGCCTCTGGGATTTGATTCGGCGCCGGTGCGCAGAGGCCGGGTTTTCGGCATCTCCAGCAAGGCTGTGACGGTTTCTGGTCTCTGACGCTTTGAGTTTTCTTGCCAGCTCTGCCTGTCTCTGGCCGGTGTTAGAGTGATGGACATGTTCCTTAAAACACGTGCCCAGGTTGTCAGGCTCCTCGACGCAGGACTTGTAAGACGCGACCCGTGAGTGCTGGCTGGGTTGAGCCCTCGCCCGTCCCTGGGTACTCAGGATCCAGGCCAGACAGGGATTCAAGGACGGGGACAAATCACACCAGCTCCCTCACCCACAAGCTTTTCATCGAATAAGAATGCATTGAAGATAAACATCAAAGGGAACTTTAAAAGTGAAAAGTAGTAACAAAAGGCTAAGCGTGCGCTGAAGTGCGCATTTGGAATCAGAAGGGGCGCCATCCGGCGCGCTCTGTGGGAGAGGCTCCGTTTATAGCTTGACTGCTGTGCTCAAGCACACACACGGGAACTTTCTTGTTTTTAAATCACCAGTTTTAAAATAACTCTCTTAAAGATGAGTTTCACCCTGGTGGCCTCACTGCATCTCTGTCCACACCCCAGGGCTCTGAAGACCACTCCTGTGAAGCCGCAGACCCCCAAACACACGACGCAGCAAGGGGCACTCCTGAGGTTGGGGAGGAGACCAGCGGGGCTGGGACAGTTGTGGGGAATAAAGCCCAGGGCCCGAGGCTTCGGAAGTTCATAGACTGTGCCGCTTTCCTATTATCCTGGCTGTGGTTTGATATCTTGCAGCTTAATAACATCATTTTAAACGTCTCATTGTGGAGAATTTCCAAGCATTACCCAGCTAGAGAGAGTAGCCTGTGGACCCCTGTGGACCCATCACCCAGCTTTTTTGGTCAAGAATGAACTAGTGGCCGATCTCGTTCTACATACTCCCCAGATAGATACTTCTAACACTGATGTTTTCAAAAGCTGACGCTGTTCAGCAGTGATTTGGTAGAGTGAATCCGTCGCAGGGAGAGTCCACAAAGCAGTCTCTGCCTTGACGCAAGGTTGTTGCAGATGGGGAGAGAGAAGCGTGTATCAGAGAAACACAGAACAAATATGGGTAAATCAGGATCTTGATTAGCTGTCTGTAAGAAGAGCTTCCAAACAATGTCAATGGGTTGAGTAAGAACCAGAAAAAGAAGACGGAGGAATACAGCTGACTCTGGAAAAATAAAATGTTAGCTGAAAAAGAAAGGAGAAAACGTACAGGTTAGCACAGACTAAAAAAGGGCAGAGTGACAAAGCCGCAAGTGGTCACAAATGCACGTGTTTGTGTGTAAACCACAACAGCTGGCTGGACGATGGTGGGTCAAAACAAATTCTCTGGGGAAAATGAATGTAAGTCTCTTGGGCCAACATCTGTAAACACTGAACGTTTTTGTTTCTTGGAGGCAGGTGACCACCTCCTGCCATCAGCTCCAGGGCGAGATGTTTCCCTAAACCTGTGGGTCTCCTTTTGTGCAAGAGCCCATCAGGGATTCAGTTTGAATATTCTATTTCTGATTCCTTTGTTGTGGAATTATTTTTCAAGTTAGTTTGAGTAATGTTAATATTTTCAGAAAATCACATATATATGAGGCATATATATAATCTCTCGGGCACTCTTACTCAATAATCAGGATGTGTCTCTTTTTTCCCAAGAGAGCGCGTCCATAATTAAATGGACGCTAACACCCCCCTGATGCCTGTCTGTTCCGTGCGGGACGCTGGTGGGGACGAGGCTGTCTGTCATCTGCGGGGTGGAGCAGGGATGGGCGGTGTCTGGACAGGCAGCGTGGGCTGGGTCCTCGGCCCGCGGAGGAGGGGGCGGCCACCTGACTGCCATCGGGGGTGGTCAGGGCATCGAAGGCTTGAGCACTGAGGGGCTGTCAGGGACGTGGTGGACGGTAGGAGCCACCTTCGGGGGGCTCTCCTGAGCCCGGAGTCCAGCTGTCGCTCGCTGGTCACGTGGATCCTGGGCACGTCGACTTCCCTCTGCTTTAGTCTCCTTGTCGGGGTGCTCACAGCGGCACTGACCTCCCCGGTGCTTGTACGTTAAAGCATCCTTGCTCTGCTTCGGCTCAGAGGGACCCATGGCTGTGCTGGCCAGGAGGAGGACTCGGGCCAGAGTGACCTTGACAGGGGTACCAGGCGCCAGGGGCCGTGGAGGCCAGGACACTGCTCACGGGTGATGGCTGAGCTGCGTCCAGAAGGGAGCGTGGAAAAGACAACGCAGGGGCGGGAGGACGTGGGTTAGAGTGAACCTGGCAGGAAGTGGGGTTACTGGGTACGCAGAGGGTGAATGTGGTCCAGCAACCCAGGGGCCGGCGGGGAGCACAGGGGCCTTGGTTTGCTGCCTCTGAGCCGGGGACCTCGCGTCTGTCCTGCCAGAGGCCACTTGGGCCGGGGCAGGTGCCAAACCCACACCGTGCAAGGGGTCAGGAGCCGGGCGCACTTGACCCTGGCTTTCTGCATTCCAAGCCCCACCTTCTTCCTCAGCCCCCGCCCTGCCTTGTTTAGGACAGGGAACAATAGTCATAAGGAGGAAAAAGGAAGGAGCCGCGGGGGGTGGGGGGGGGCCTGCAGCGGGTGGGAGGGCGGGGGGGCAGGGACCCACCACCTTAGTGACCCGTCACCACGTTTGCTGAGCAAATTGAAAGTTTGCACGTCAGCGGGAAGCCGGTGTCCTGTTTGCAAACCCTCCCCTTGCGGTTTCCCGAGTTGTGGCCAAGGCTGAGAGGCGTGGAGGAAAGGACCCATCGGACGTGCAGACCTGCCCGTGCTTTGATCGCAGCGGGAGACGGCTTTGGTTCCCGCCTCTCGCAGCCTTTGTGAAGGGCAGGGGCGTCTTTGACAGCAGGCCGAAGTTTGCGGCTCCACTTCCGCCGAGCCCACTTTGCGCGTCTGTGCTCTGAAGATGATGGAGTTCGCGACAGCCCCAGTTAGGACCGATTGGGAGCGTGGGCGGCTGACCCCTGGCCAGAGAGAAGTGACACTTGGTCGTGCCTTTTTCTCTTTATTTCCAGCAAATAGTTTGAGTTGCATTTTATCCACAAAAAGGCTTCGTTTGCCTATTTTTTGTCCGTTTGTATCCTTTTTTATTTTTCCTTTTTCCTTCATAATGAATTTTTGAATTGATCTAAACCTGAGAACTGATTCCGCGTGAAGCTGGAAGTGTGACCCTTGACCTTGACCCTTGACCCTGGGACAAGAAGCTGGAGAGTGAGGAGAGAGGGCTTCTGCTCCCGGGTTTGCTCTGACGCAGCCAAAGTCTGCGTGAATGACTCAGCTTCTCTCTGCTGTAGTTTTCCCACGTGGAAAACAACTTTAGTAATTCCTGGGCCCTCTGCGTGTGACAAAATTCCATCCCCTTGGAAGAAATGAACTATCAGATTATGGTATATGATTAGGTAATCCGTAGCTTCTGATTTCTATTCATGTGCTAAGCTTAGCCATTTTGCGCGGGAGGTTTCTGAAAGAAATAATTTGATTTTCACAATCGCTTGGGCTCAGGAGCCGTGATGAACACAATAGCTACGTGCCCGAGAAAACAAATTCTTCCCTTGCGCTGGTTCCATTGTTCTAGGCGACTAAATCTGTAGATGATTGTTCAGCCCCACTCTTTTTTCTGGTCCTGTCCCATCAGATACGCATTCCAAGAAATTACCTTAAGATTTGTTTCACCATGAAAGCTACATTCTCAGCTGTGCTCCAATCAACTGGATAAAAGTGGCGAACCCGTCCTGGTTGACTATCACCTTTCAAAGTATGTGTGTGGAGGAGCGAGCCTGAGCCCTCATCCCTGCCTGGCTATTGTTAGAAATAAGTAAGGATGTATTAGGACATGCCTTGTGTGCCAGAAGTTTCCGAAACTTTTTGCAGCCGCACACAGAAACAGGAATTACTTCACCCGCCGTTGAAATGTGGCCACTGCTTCGATGAGATGGGGCAGCTGTTTAAAAATGCACAGCAGCTTTAATAGAAAACCCGATGCACAGCAACATTCCAAAACGGGGGGCCTGCAAGTGAGGGGCACCTTGCCGCCGGCTGAAATCCCAGGGGAAGCTTCCTGGGCTGGGCCCGCTGGTGCTGGGCTGTGAGGGGCTTTAGTTTTGTGTCTCCCTAGGAAAGCCAACCTCTTCTGTTCAGGGCTGCCTCCTGGTCACCTACTAAATCATCCGATCCCAGACCACCAACTGATGGGCAGCCCTCAGCAGCGTGGCGGGTTCTCCACACTGGCTGACGGAGGTTGGCAGCAGGAAGAGGTGGCCTTGCGTGAGGAGTGGTGACCTGACCCTGCAGTGACACTTACAGCTGGGCACAGCCCAGGGTGATGGAACAGAGAACACTGTCCAGTGCTTCCTGGTCACTGTAAAATATGTTCTCCGACCTCAGAGACACTGACATAAATTCATCAGCTTGGAGTCTACACTGTTCCTATATTTATCTGCTCACATGGGCCAGAGTATCTTGGAGACAGAGACAGAGAAGTGTCTCTTTTTTGGACCGCAGTTTCATTAGCAAAAATCGCTTCTCTTTTAGGCAAAAGAAGGACTCAATTTACGAGTAGATTCCTCTTCTCTGGATAGATTTTAGTTTCGGGAAAAGCAAAGCTGACGACCACTGTACTCCCTCAGGCCTTCTTCTTCCCAGGGCAGTTGAGGATTTTCATGGTGAAAAGAGAAGGGGAGCCAGCACAGCATATGACACGCTAAAGCCCACGGCAGGCGGGCGAGCAGCGCCCACAGGAAGAGTATAGCTGTAAACACACACATCAGAAAAGAGGAAGGCTCCCGCGTTAATAAGCCACGTCTGCACCTCAAGGAGCTAGAGAAAGAAGAGAAACTCAAACCCAGAGCCGGCAGAAGGAAGGAGGGAAGATGAAAGCGAAGACAAATAAAGTAGAAGCTAGAAAAACAACAGGGAAAATGGTCAAAAACAAAAGTTGGTTCTTTGGAAAGACCAACGAAGTTGACAGACCTTTAGCTGGATTGACTGAAAGAGGGGGCTGCTCGGGAGTGTCTGGGGGCTTTGTTCTTCCGTTTAGGGGGTTGGTGGTGCCAGGCTGGTCTCTGCCCCGTCTGGGCTGTGAGCCTTTGCAGGGCTGTCCTAGATGATGGGGTGGGGGGGTGTGGAGGGTCGGAGGCCATCCCTGGGAGGCTTGTGATACAGGTTAGATAAAACAGGGTGTTTTGCACACCCCGATATTTCTTCTGGGAAAGGGAACCAGAGTCCCTGAGGGAAACCCTACAGTGGGAAAGGGCAGCCTGGGGCTGGACTGAGGGAGGAAGTGCGGGTGGGCTTAGGCAGGTCAGAGGAGCAGGTGGTGGTGGGATGCTTGTCCAACTGAGCTCAGGCTCACAGCATTTGCTGGTAGATGCAAGGCCCCTTCTGCCCCAAGTCACTCCCTGAGCCCGGCATTCTGTTTCCTCCAAGCGCAGGGTCAGGGCCGCTGTTCCCATTCACCGTGTTCTGGTGACAGCTCTGATTCTCCGTGGAAGATTCCACTTTCCCAACTAGGTCCAAATCAGATATCGACTTTACTAACTTTAAGTCATTTTGCCCATAGACAGCGGTGTTTTAGGAGGACACGCGGGAACGCCTGGGGGGTCACCACGGGAGACTGCCTGAACCTGGGCTCCAGAAGCATGGTCCCTGAACGGACCTTCAGAGGCACGCTGGGCCTCGGCGGGCCCATCCGTCGGCGCGGGTCGTGTTAAAATGACCCTCTTTCTGTCGCCCGCAGCATCTCATCGTCCTCCAGGTCCTGACGCTTTGTACCGTTCAAACGAGTGTCGAAAACCCCAGCTGGCCTTGCCTTCGAGCAGATGGGCACCCAGAGGCCTTGTGCTCACCCCGGTCCCGCGTTCGGAAGGGAACGTGTGGCCACTGAGCGGGGGACGTGGGAGGAGCTGAGCCCACGGCGGGGGCGGAGGAGGCCATGGGGCTGCTCTGGGCTGGCTTCCCTCCGTCCCTCACAGGGCCAGGCAGCCAAGGCGCGTGGAGATTCGGGACGTCTGTGTCCGCAGTGACCACGCTGGCACCTACGGGGTCCGCTGGGGATCAGAGGCCCAGGTCAGCAGCACGGCCCTTGCTCTGCCCCTGGCCTTCCACCGCAGGGACCAGGGCCAGTCCTCCCTGAAGGTTGCTGGTGCTGCCTGGGTCCTTGGTGTTCACACCCCCTTGGCTGGGGTGGCCTGTGTGCCGGAGGGGGGAGCCTCTGACGCCCCCCTGCCCCTCACCTGTGTGCGAGCTCACCTGCAGCTCCACTGCTCTATGTGTTCCCTCTCCCTGCAGAGAGAAGCTTCCCCGCGTGTGTGAAGGCATCTGGATTTGATTCTGAAGATGACGGTTGTTAGTGCGGTGAAGGTTGGGACTGGAATTTGGGGGATCAACCAGGGCGTGTGACAGGCGACCCCAGGAGGGATGCTGGGGTCTGAGTCAAGCACTGGGGGCTGCCTCTTCTCCCCTGCAGGGTGACTGGAGTTGATCCCATCAGGACGTCCCTCTGTGACGGATGCAGTGGTTGGCATGGTGTCTGCCTGCCCTGGGAGTGGGTGGGAGAGAGGGCTGGGCCTGGTCCTGCCTCAGGGAGCCCACGGGGGCTGTGAGACACTCCTGCGTTGCAATTACGGATTTCATGCGCGCTTAATGAGATAGTAGACCCCTGAGGTAAAAGCAGGGTAATTACTCAAAATAGAGGCAAGACATTCTCCTATATCCTGTAGATATTAGCAGTTAGTGACCCAGACAAGCATCTCTTAACACCCTCTTTCTCTGAGCCGTTTATAATATACTGAACTTAGTCTAGTTGCGAAAAAGCCACCATAGCACTAGCTTCTATTCAACCAACCCACCGTGACCATCTCTTCCAGAAAGTATTATTTCCACACTCAGCGCAAAAACAGTAAGCACTTATTTAGTATTTTTAATATTCAGAATACTTACACTTACTGATTACTAATGAACCCAAACCTCGAAACCCCCAAACAAAACAC
The DNA here is from genome assembly GCF_003676395.1 of Aethalodelphis obliquidens. Classification (NCBI taxonomy): domain Eukaryota; kingdom Metazoa; phylum Chordata; class Mammalia; order Artiodactyla; family Delphinidae; genus Aethalodelphis; species Aethalodelphis obliquidens. Next base: position 32,509,234 of record NW_020837960.1, on the reverse strand, counting down.
ACAGCAAAACCCAGCAAAATGTTAGGTATTTTATTCTCCAGGAATCGTTCACTTTACAAAAAGGTAAATGGGCTTGTTTCCTAGGTGGGGACGCTGGCTGCCTTGTCTGTGTGAGTTCCAGGCCGTCCCTCCCCTCACCCTGCAGTCGGCACCGACCACCCACTCTGGCCTGTGGGCCTGTGTCATCTTTCCCCGTGGATTGGCTGGGAAGTAGCTGGAGGGGCCGGCGGGGGTGAGGGCATATCTGTGGCCACGAGGAAACCCTTCCTGACTGGGCTAGTTGGACCCTCTGTCCCTGCACCCGGCCCGGCTTCTCCCACGAGCCCCCGAGGCGGGGACGGAGGGAGCTGGGTGATGGGTAGACTGAGTAAACAAAAAATGAACTTTTCTCTTCTGCCTGTGTGTCCTCCTCCCGGAGAGGTGATGGGCCGGGGTGAGGGAGAGTGCTGTGTTCATAACGATAGGCCCGACTGTGATGGCGACAGTAAGTTTTCGGTTCTGACACCAAGAACCAAGGGCTCCGATTCATCCGGTGACTTTTGTCAAAGCTCTGCTCTTTGGTTCCCTGCTGCTGACACAGGACACCGCCCCCCCGGACAAGCACACGGGAGCCCCGGAGCCCAGCCTCCAGGACACCTCCGGACACTGCACCCCTTCACATTCTGCGGGACCCACCTGACCCTCGCGCCCTCCAAGCGCTGGGCCCATTCACTCCCCCGGCCCCGGGCTCTTCCCTTTTCGCCTCTGTTTTTGGAATCATTCGACCCCCTCGCCGGGTCAGCACAGTGAACCACTGTGGGGTGCTCAGCTCAAGACTTGGCCCAGAGGACGCACCGGGTAGGGCCCTGCCCTCCGGCGGCCCGAGGGACGGCCAGGCACAGGGACTCACGTGGAGAAGCGAGTCGTCCAACTGAAAAATCCATTCTTCCTTGTCTACGCTCAGAATAATTCCTGTCGCCCCAAGTCAGTCATGTCCGCAGAGCACTGACAAAACTGAAATCACATAAAGGCAGATGAAAGTACTTTGTGGATTGCTTGGATTTCTCCTTTTTTTCAGTAATTTTTATGTTTTCACATTTTTCTGGGCCTTAGAAATACCTTTCCCCTTCGCATCTTTCTCCGCTACGACTGGCTGGGGTCTCATCTTCACTCGTTTCAACTCCCCATGGCTCTGTCAGGTTCTGACCACGTGAGAGACGGACTCCACACGAGATCATAAGTAAACGGGGGTTCTCACAGTTCTGTCCTTTTGGAGCTAAGACTCCAGAGCTCAAATGAAAGGAAACAGAATTTTCAACACACTCTCTCGATGTGTTTCCATAGGGTTAGATTCCTTACAGAAACGATAAGCTATTTTGATGGGTGTCAGTGTCTTATAGAGACAGCCGCTGTTTTCTTTGTTTTGTGGGCAGGTGGGAAGGTCCTGGGAGGGAAGAAAGCTGTGAACTCAAGGGTAGGAGATGCAGGTGATGTCACTTCTCTTAAATTTGAGGAAGGACTGAGCGAACCAGGTTTGAAAAAGACACACATGTTTACGAAAAGGAAAATGACAGAGAAGCCAGGAGATGAGTTCTAGAAAATAAGGGAAGAGGTCCCCAGTACCAGTATCTCTCTTCTTTTCTCTTTCTTCTCTTGGTTAAGCGGAGGGTGGGGTAGTGGAGACGCGGCCCGCGGCCCCTGGGCCCCCAGGCCTCCCCGTCCCATGGAGCGCCACCAGCCGCTCCAGCAGGCCTTCACTCTCCGCCCGCGCTTTCTCCTCTGTTTCCTCCCAGACCATCAAACGAGGGACAGCCACGGCTTTAGAAGAAAGCTGCCAGTGCGGATTTGCTTGTTTCAGGCCCAGAGTCATCTGATTTTCACGAGACAGTAACGCAGCGAAGGTAAGAGTGAAAGATTTAATTCAACAGCTCCGGCTGTGCTTTTCTTGCAGGTGGGAGAGGGTATTTTGAAGAGCTTTGAAAGGTAACTTATTTTCCTCAAACAAATGAATTGGTATTTCCGGCAAACTCTTTGGGCTGCTGGAGATGATCTAAGCTGATGCTTCTTTATCTGAATATTGTTCCCAGGGTTGTCTATGTGACGCATGAGCCGTCAGCACCAAAATAGATAAAGAAAAGTACCTGTTTTCACTTACATCCACTGTTTGTGATATTTTGCACCTACTTCATGAAACTGATCTGTCAGTGAAAAACAGGTTTGGTTTGAGGCACGTATCAGAAAGGGTCATGACGACCCATCACTTCTGGCTCTACACCGTGGAGAGCTATGACGTCTCCGTCTGCGTTAAACGTTTCCCCTGGGGTTTTTGTGTCCGGTGTTCACTTGCTTGGAAAGTGTTAGCGTCACAGGCGGGGACTGTGGATCAGACCTGCCGTTCTTGGTGTTAACTGGGCGGGTTGGCGTGCTGCTCAGCTCCTTAGTTTCCTTCATTGACCAAAGTAGGAGGAACAAAGTCTATGGGGCAGGATCGACCGTGTTCGGAGACGGTTGGGAAGGCCGCCGGGCAGTACTGCCGGTGGTGGGTGCGCAGGGCCATGAGGACGCTGGGGGCCCACGGTGGTCACAGCACGGCCTCAGCAACTCCTCTACCACGATCCTAGTGCAGCTGGTGCTGTGAATAGCTTTGCTTTGTCCCAGTAACGGTAACTCCCTGCACTGTTTTTATCCAGGAACAAAAGGAAGACTCTGAACTCTCCCTGCTGTTCGAAGCGTACCTTGAGAGTCCCGTGGTTTGTAAATGGAATACTTAGAATAAAGATTCCTTAGGGTCTGGGTCATGGAAAGTCAGTGGCTTGTTGCTGACTACGAGGCAGAGCTGTAATAGCCTATTTAAATCCCCGGTGACAGAGGCGAGTCATTTGCAACTACAGTTATTAGAGCTTCCAAGGAATTACAGCCTTGCTCCTGCCAACAGTCAGGCTGCCTCTCTCGGTGCGGGGGTGACCGCTGGCGTGGCCAGGGAATGTGAACAGTGACGATCTTCCAACATCCTCATTTCTTCAGGGTTTGGCATTTTATTTTTGGTGGCTTCACCGGCAGCCTTTGTGCCCTGACATGTACCTTCTATACCTCACAGAATAAGCTTTCCCCACTAGGTCTTAATATCCAGCCCCGTACGCAGTCATCATTAAAAACCAGAAAACCAGTCCCCTTGTTCTCACTCGGACGATAGGACAGTGACAGTGGCTTAGATCCGGGGGTGCGGGCTGGGCTGAGCCGTGGAATCACTGGGTCTCTTGTCTGGGAGGCGTGTGTTCAGAAGAGAAGGCGCTTGGCCTGTGTCTCATCCTGGGAAGTGGGCGAGGATTTGAATGGGAATTCATCCTAACGGGGAGCGGAGGCTGGGAGGGTGCCAGGAAAGTGGGGTGGGCTAGTGACAGTTCCTTGGAAAAGGATGGGCAGCTTCTGAGCAGACTCCAGTGTGGGTTAGAATGAGCCGCCGCCGACCATAGACAGTACACGTGAACCGTTTAGAGATTAAACGCTGGGTCGGGGGTGGATGGTGCCCCGGAAACTAAGCCTCCCCTTCCCCGTTCGCTACCCTTCCCCTGGGCCGGGACAGGCTTTAGAGCAGACATTTGTCACGACAATCGTTCAGGGAGAAATGATACCCAAAGTGGTCCAGGTTCCAGGTTAACAAAGAATGCAGTAGGAGAACCTTTCATAAGAAATTCTTTCTAAATCCTCTAAAATCTCATTCCTGGGACTTCTAGGTTTCCAGAGTTAAGATATTAAGAGTTTACCTATTGCTCTGATTTCGATACATTGTTTAATATTTCCAAAGTTTTAATAAACTTATATATATGTACATTTTTTAGAAAGATCGGAGGCTTTATTTATTCCTTTTGCTTTCACCGCGGGATTGGTATGTCCCTTATCTGTGCAGAATAAGCCACAAGGCAGCATCTAGAAGTGGTCGTTCAGATCAGACAGAGCTTCCAGAAGCACTTATTAAAGTACAGCAAGTCAGACCAACTGGTTCTCTCAGTGGCTTGTCAGGGGTGAACGGTCCCCCGTCTGAAGGTCTGTGGCCAATGCCTGGGTGTGGGTAAAGCTTCGGCCGCTGCCCTGGAAGCCTCACCCCTGCTGGACGATGGGGCCTCAACATTGCCAGCCCGGGTGCTTCTCTGCGGCGGATTTAAGATGGGTGGTGTGTGTCCGTGAGTCAGGCCCTTGATGACCAGATGACCTTCTCCCTGCAGTTTCCCCTGAATTGGGAAGTAACCGATTCCATCCTAACCGACAGCCTCAAAACAAACACCATGTGCATTTAGGGGTTGAATCGACTCCCATGCAGCCTTCCAGACGGTTCCCGCAGCTCAGGCTGACCTAAGTGGGTTGACTGACGGGAAAGCACAGAGGACCCTGCTACGTCGTGAACAGACGCCTTGTGATAGCTGGCTAGGACCTTCCTAAAGGTTTCATTTTCTCTGTAAAGGAACAAGAAAAGGTTTACGTTCTCTGATCCCTCCCTTTAATGTCAGAATAGCGAACTGGAAGGAGTCCCCAGGCCTAAAGTCAGAAGCCCTCAGGCTGAGTCTCCGTTCTGGGAGGCACTTAGTGAAGTGCCTCTGGGACTCAAGGCAGTTTGCTCAGTCCTGCTGTCTCGGGGGCACGTGGATGGGATCGGGCACCGGGCCTGCACCTCTGCCAGCACCATCTCATTCAGCGCTAACGCCACCAACCCCCTGCTGCCTTTTGCATAAACTAGGTAGATGAAGACGGACTAGGTTAAGATGTAAAATACAGATTTACAAAATAATACACGAAGAGATGCTCTTTTTTTGAGTTCTTTCTGTCTGCCAGGCACTTAGCGCATATGATGTGTACTTTACATCTATCATCTCATTTAATCCTACAGTTAACACTGTGGGCGGGTGCTGGTTGAGGCTGGGAAACCTCGGGTCACAAAGCCAATGTGCGGTGGTGGCAGGGGTGGCTGTGGAAATATCAGTATAAATCCCGAAACATCCGATTCCAGTTCCAGAGTGATACTACTTCATGTTTTACCAGATCTGTGCTTAGCTTCTTAGAACTATCTTGAAGGACATATTATTTCTTGGAGTGATGAAGAAACAAAGTAGTGAGTGATGAAGACATTCACGTTTCTTTCTAATCATTCTTCAGGTTTCATACTTTTACAAATACTTCAGAGTTTCCTTTCCACACGTAGCACAGAAGCCTGTCTTCTGTACCTAGAATGTTCCTCTGCAGACTGTCTGCCCTTTACCGTGGGAGGTCACGCCTGTGTCTTCACTGGCTTTCTGGTCCATTTCCAACCCTGTTCCCCATCCTGTGGGCTGCTGAAGACTGGCTCCAGAACCTTCTCTTTATTCTGACCATCCAAGGGACAAACAGATGCAACGCTCCGAATTCATGCACACGTCCACTGTGGGGCGGTGCCCTCCTTGGTGAGAGCGTGTTTCCAACTTTGGAAAGTGTCTGTTCATGTAGCTGCAATCTCATAGAATATTCTGTTTGGATTTTCTTATAGTTGCTGTTGACACTGTTATTTTCCCTCTAAGCATTGAGGTGAAGAGAGACAAACCTTCAGGAGTTGACTTCACTGAAACATTTGAGCTACTTGGGCAGAAAAGAACCCACAGTCCAACAATGAATGTGGACTTCCGGAAACAGTGCGTATTTTACCATGATTTCACCTAATTTCTTGTTCCACAGAAAGACATATTCTCCATATATCTATTATCAGAAAAAGAGAAAAAAAAGACATAATCCGACATGGCTGAAGTTTGAGACAGACACTCACGTAGGAGAAAATTAATTTTTAATAAGTGACTAGGGACTAAAACTAAGTGAGGTGCTTTCTGTTCTTAGTCATAAAAATTGGCTTTTCTTTTGTTACCTATGCTGACAGTTTAGGTAGTTTCCCCAAACTCCAAATCCAGTTGCTCCACGGGAAGGAATTGCCTGAATTCTTTTTTCCCCTCCTCTAGGACATCAAGGGGCACCTTAGACATCTGGTCCTAGAGACTCTTCCCCACGAAGGGAAGGTGTCCCCCTGCTGATGGCAGAGAGACCAGGAGGGAGGGTGTCCAAGGTGTATGGAGAGGAGATGGGAGGAGGGCACATCCCTGCAGGGGCCTGAATGTGAGAGGCGACGTGGGCGTGGTCTGGGCCCCCAGGACCAAGGGCTGAAGGAGGCCAGTGAGCAAGGAGAACGGGGCCCGAGCTCCCAGCAGCAGGAGTGGAACCCGGGACTCCTCACGAGTTCCCCAGGCATATGGGGTCCAGTGGGACCAGAGCCAGTGCCTTGAAGACCAGTGACGCCACACCCCTGAGGACCAACCCTAGGTCAAGGGGACTCCGCCTCCCAACATGAAGATATGCCAGTTCCCCCCTCCACCCGGATGCCTTCTTAGGGACATAAGCAGGGGAGCAGCTCCAGGAGACGGGCCCTTTAATCTGAGAGAGGCTGGGCACTGCTTAAAAGACTGTTTCAATGGCCAGGCCTATAGCAGTGCTTTGCGTTTTCAGGCACGTTTGAGTTAAGTGCACGGGTGAGGTGTTTCAACCCCATCACACCTGTTGACCCCAGGGGGGTCCCTGGGTGGCACATGAGCAGAGGGGACACGGACGCCCTTTGAGGTCTGTCCAAATCCCACCACAGGACACTTCTTTGTGTCTGCTCATAAGTGGTCTGTGTTCCTGGGATCTGTTCAAAGCTTCCACTGACGTGCCAACATCTGATGCTGCGTAAATCAGCATCTCCAAAACATGCTGGACGAACCGGAGGTCTGCCTTGGAGACCTTTCTGAGGAGTCGGTGAATCCCTTTTGGTGCCCGACACGTTTCTCTGTGGATCCTCAAGGCCTTTACGTCGGCCTGACTTAGCGCCTTCCTTTGTTTTCCTCTCACTCTCCACCGCCTCCCCCAGTAATCATCCCAGACTTTGTGTGGACTGTTCCTGCCTTCCCAGGGGCATTGCTTCCTGCAGGCTCTCAAAGGAGAAGAAGACACTCCCCGACATGAGTGAGCCCCAAGCACCATATTGAGTGGCTCCAGCACCTTCCGAGGAGCTCCGGGCCTGCAAGGGCTGTGCCGACCCGCACCCTGTTCTGCTCCTCTGAGCTCTGGGGTCAGGCTGAGCCGTGCAGCTGAGATGATAGAGGAGCGCGTCTCGCTCTCGCTCAGCGCAGAGTCGGGCTGAGGTCTGCAGCTTTGGACTTGGACTTGGAAGCCATCGGAGCTGGTGAGCAGGACGGAAAGGCCTGGCCACGGCCCTTCGCTCTCCATCCTGTTGCCTACAGTCCTGACCCTGCAGCGGGCAGACGGCAATAACCTGTGGCCACGCACTGCTGTCGTAGCTCACTCTGTGCCCGAGACACACTGCTGTCCAGTGGAATTAATTTACACACAGGTCACTTGTGGACCAACGTTTTTATTCTTCTTCCATACATCATACAATTTCCATGACTCCAGCATCTGGGAAGGTCTTCGTGGCTAACTGGGCATCCCGTTGGACAGGAGGGCAGGGGGCGTCCTGAGACGGAGTGAGAACAGATGGGGGTCTGCAGACGGAGCTTGAACTTGAGCGCTTCGCAGTTCACGTGGCTGAACACAGAACCCCACGGGGCACGTTCCTATAGGCAGCGAAACTGACAAGCTTCCCCGGGCCATGGGAGTTTTCCGTGTACTTGGCTGTCAGCGGTCTCCGTGCGGGGGTCACGGACACACTTGCTTCACCCTCCTGTTCCTTTGCCAAGGGCAAGGCTTCAGCCCGGCTTCCTTGAACCCGGGGTTGCGTGAAGGTGGCGATGCTATAAACAGGGAGAAAGGACTTGGCCTCGTTCTTGTTCTTTTTTAGCAGCCCTGTCTCTCCCCTGTAATTTCCCTTCTCCATTTAGACAGTGCTGCAGCCACAGGAAGCCATGCTCGCCCAGCCAGCCGACCCGGACCCTGGCCATCTGAAGCCTTCTGGTGTTTTGCAAAGATGTCATCTCATCCCACACATGTCGCCTTCTGTGAAGGGCCAGGCCATGTGACAGACAAGATGGGCCAAGCTGGGACTAGCATGTGGGGAGCGTCGACTGGAGCTGGGAGGCTCCACCATGCGCTCGTTCTCAGACGCCACAGAACTGCAAGTGAGACGAGACAGCCAGGCTGTAAACGTACCCCGCGTGAGTGACCCAGCAGCCCCAGGGCAATCTCTTCTCTCCTGAAGGAGGTCGCTCCCTGCCTGGGTGATTTGCCTTTAGATGTCAGATGAGGTGGAGAGGCGACTTCCCGCCTTTCACGACGATGTCGTGTTGTGCTGTGCTGTGCTGTGCTGTGTTGAGTCTCCCTGCCCGGCTGTCGGGGTCCAGCGCCAGACTGTCCCTGGAAAGAGGGCAGCTATTCTTCTAGCACTTTCTCTCTGGGTTGACTTCCCACTCGTTAAGGAGGGGTTGGCTGCGACCGTGCGGATTCTTCGTCCAGTGGTCAGCAGTGGGGAGGCTCGGGGACAGAGTTCTCTCTCTCATTTCCCCAAGAGTCCAAGTTATCCTGCTGAGAACAAAAAAAGGACCCCCAAAGAGTGCAAATGGTGAGTGCGGTTTGCTTGGTTCCCTGGGGCCGGAAGTGCCCACAGACGAGTCAGATGAGAACGGCGAAAAGCCATGCGGTCGCCCCAGGGGTGGGTTCTGTAGGGTGTCACGTGTACAGATCCTCCCAAAGGGGCTACACCAGACATCCTGAAAATCATCCCGATGGCATCACCAACCAGGTGGCGTCTGGCTTCCTGAGAGGTGATGCTGGCTGTGCACACCAAGGATGGTGACGTGGTGACATCGGTCACCAGCTTTGGCTCCAACGCTCCCCCAGAGTTCTGCAGCTGCCTCGGGACTGGGTTAAAAGTCTCGTTTTCAGATGGTACCTTTTGGGCCAACACTGATCAGGGCCTCACCATCAATAAAATGGGGATGACAGCGTTTGCCTCACACATTTACTGTGGAAATAAAGTCTGAAAACTAAGTGCTTCATAGATAGCAGCTGCTGTGATGCTTATTCCGCATTCTTCAGATCAGAATGCATTGACTAAATTTTTCATTTTTCAGTCAGTGTTTATATTTTTATGTTGCATGTTTGAGATGCACCTGTCTTATTTCCAACACGGAAAGGATAACAAACAATTGCAAGCATCAGATTGAGGGTCGCCAGGTCAAATACAGGATACCCAGTTGACTTTGATTTTTGGATAAAGAACAGAACATTGTTTAGTGTAAGTATGTCCCAAAGATTGCATGGGATATACTTACACTGAGGAATTATCCATTGTGTTTCTGGAATTCAGTTTTACCTGGATTTTTATTTGCTAAATTTGGCAGCTCCAGCCAGGTTAGATGGAGCAGCGGTTAGTTTGGGAGTGGCTGACGTATCTTAGGCGGGCACACCACTCAACACGTAGAAAGTTCCCGAATCCAGAGCTCGGATACAGCCCTGGAGGGGTGAGCATGACGATGAACCTGCAAGGCCAGAGCAGGGCACGTTATAGCCTGCTGGGCTCCAGGACTCTCCGTGCTGTTTCCTCCAAGCAATTTGATTTTATTCGTAACTGAACAGTCTGCAACCAGGCAGGAGTTGTGGAGTCCATAAATGACCGGCTTCCATGAGGTCTGGATGACATACCCAAACCCCATGGGTTCGCCGAGGAAAGCAGGTCAGGCGGCAGAGTCAGGGTTAAAACTCAGGCTACTCTGATTCCAGAAGCCTTGCTCCAGATACCTGGGGAAAGACGTCTCAGAACCTGAGACTAAGTGACTGTGTGAGACGCAGAGAATGAGTCCACCTTACATGACGCTCTTTGAAAAATGGAGGACTTTGGTGATAGCTCTATGTGGATGTGTAATTGTTTGTAACTTTTTATGTCTCTTATGTACCTCCAGGTAACACCTGGTGGCCAAGGAGATGCTTGTTGCAATATCCAAAATGTCCAAGAAATGTCTACTAAGGGTTTTTGTTGGAACATATTTGTAACAATGAGATTTGCCCAATGAGGTGCTGTTCTTGTTGTGTTGGGTACAAAAATCAGTGCTGCGCACCTAAGACTTAACACATTAGTACAAATAATAAGTTGTTAGGTCTCTGAAAGAAGAATAATCTGGTTTCTTCCATGGGCTTACCCAGGTAGCCACTGCACCTGGCAGTGCAAGGGTGGTTGAAAGTTTTATGGCCAGCGAACAATAGAGCATTTGAACATAGGAGGCAATGATGTGGGAAACAGAAGAAGACGGGACCTGTTGAAGGAGAATCCGGATGTCATCATTAGGATCCTACAAATGATCCCCCAGACAGGTTGAGGGAAAAGTCTAGAATAAAAAACAAAGATTGAGAGGAGGCTGACTTACACCAAAGAGAGACTTTAGCTCCAGGTTTTTAAATATTCTGTATCATATCTCAAATCGAATTGAAGTTTCCACTTTATAGTTTCTGGGGAAAAGAATAACCAGTCAGTCTCATTCCACAGTGCAGCACACAAGCTCCTGTACCCAGAAGTCTGCTGTTTCACTGTCCTCTGTAGATCTGGACACCCTTGACTGAACGGGGGAGGTATTTTGGTTTTGAGACGGAAGGACTTCACGTCGTCTACATGCCCTTTGGCTGCTGTTCTCGGGGCAGTGGTTTCCAACAGTCATGTCTGGGAAAAATGATGACACTGGCAGTCCTGCCCACTCACTGAAGCCAACACTGGTTCCAGTGGCTGCCCAAGGCAGGGTGGTTCTTCACGGTGAGACGGAGGAAAGGACAAAACCCCCATGATGTGCCTTGGCCCCCAGTGATCAGTTTCACTGTTGGAACACTTAGCCAGGAATTGTTTCATTTATTTCTTCCGCAGGTATTCGCTAAGCACATACTAGGTGCCATGCCTGTGTCAGGCGCTGGGCAATGAGGAGGAAGACAGGCCTTTAACCAGCCTCCTAAGAGCTGGTTGTTTGTCAGAGAAGACAGACGGTTATTGGTAAACAAACACAGAGAAGGTACCTCGAGTTTAGACAAATGACAGTGAAGGGAAACCATGGGGCTCTGCGTTGGGGGGGCGGGAGGGCTTCTGTTAGAATCTGGTGGCCAGAGACAGCTTGCTGCCGGAACTCCAGGATTTAAAACATCTCTGAAAGGCTTTGGATCCATCTCAGCGTTACATACGCTCTCAGAATTCTTTCCTCCTAAGTGGCGTCTAACACTTTACTCGGTGACAAGCAGGTAACTCTGGACGTTTGGTGAGTTGAAAGGTCACCCGCTGTTGGCTGGCTTCAGGCCTACGGCAAACCACCCTCGCTGATAAAGCGGGTGCTGGCGGTAGTTACCGTAGGAACAGCTCACAGAGCTTTTCGTCTTCGAGGCAGGTTCAGCATCCCGATGAGGAGGTAGCGTTGTCTTTAATCCACAGGAAGGAGAGGGGGAATTTCACACCGCTTCTGTGGTACAGCTGCCCAAGGGGCCCCTTTCCCGCTGCCCTCAATTTCCCTTTGTCTCTGATTCTGAGGAAAAGCCGCCAGCTCCCCTACCTTTATTCCTCTGAAGAATTTTTCACCATTTTTATTCTATCAGAGCTGTTCCAGGTTCAGAACCCTAACATTTTGGAAAACAAACTGTATTCAGTGGCTGGCAAAGTCTGGGCCTTCCCAGATGAAAGGGATGGAGGACCTTCATTGTTCAGGTCAATAGCTCCTTAGCTTGGTCTCGGGAAAGGATGTGCATTTCTCTCCAAACTCTGGAAAGCCCTTGAGGAACTTCTGAAAAGCAACAGGTGTGCACGAATCCCTTCAATTCTGGAGGACGGGCACGCCGGGTGAGGGATGCTTTCTGCAGTGCGTTAAAGGGGTTGAACATTTTCTTCTAACCCTACAGGCCAAATCAAGGAACTTCTCCCATTTCTCAGGCTCTTGTCACCTTCTCCCATCAGAAAAAAAAGCTACGTTTCCTTGGAATTCTGGTGATGGTCCACACTCCTAAACAATTTTGACCGTTTTCAGCTGCTGCTGCTTCTGCAAGGCAGGAAAATGGAAACTCTCACAAGCAGCCCCCCTCCCCCTGCAACACACATATGTGCACACTCACAATGCACACACTCAACACACATATGCGCACACGTACACGCGCACACAACACACGCGCGCACACTCACACGTGCACAATGCACACAGTCAGCACACGTGTGTGCACACTCACATGTGCACACATACACCCAACACACATGTACACACTCAACACACAGATGCACACAACACACATATGCACACACGTATGCATGCAGACACACACACAGAGCCTGATGTAATGAAAGTCCCAAGGCTTCTCCCAAGCAAGGAGGGATCTCAGGTCATGGGCTTACTTTAAAACATGAACGACTATAATTTGTAATATCTTGTACACAGTGAACAAACATTTTTTAGTTTTAAATCTTCAGATATCTTCTTTCCAACAAACTCAAAACAATGTCATTTTTCTCTCTTCACTGCGGGGTCAGCAGAACCAATATCACAACTATTTCACAGTTGGGGAAACTTGCCCACAAGCTGGTGGCTTCCCCTGGTGCAGTGTTGGTGGCAGTGTCAGGATCTGGGTTTCTAACCCAGTGGTCGGTTCCAGCAGGATCTGCGGCTTCCCTCAGTGTTAAGTTATACTTTATTTGGGGAGACGTTCAAGTTCCCCAATTCCACATGATTTTAGAAATCTGGACCAGAGAGCTCACCGGGCCACTTACTGTTCTGACCTCTTGAATTCCAGCCTCTTGTTTTTTATTCTGTCACAGAATCCAGGTGTTCCAGGGCTGGAGTTCAACCTAGGATGCAGATACTGTAACTCTCTGAGTCCCATCACTGAGATCGTCCAAAAACTATGATAGGAAATCTTTTTGGGGGGAGGACTTAGAGTGACCTGCGGATTTCTGTGCTGGACAACTTTGGGGCTTTTCCATGCTGTCAAGTCTTGCCTCAGCCTACAAGCCATCCCGTGGAACTGCTGTGTCATGCTCATGACTAGCTGGTCTTCTCTTTTTTCCCCCTAAATTAGTGATTCATAATTTATTTTGGTCTTGCGAATACACATTCTCAGATTGTGGTGACATCCACGAACCATTTGACTGAATTCAGTAAAAATAAAGGAAAAGGAACCGCAAAGAACGAAAAGGATTCCATCAAGCACTGATTTGTACGGACATGATCACAGAGAGCTACTTTGTGTTTCCCCCTGTCTGACAATCATTTCACTATCATAAAGACCAATGATTTAATTATTCAAGTGGACCCTTGTGTCCCATCTCTTTGCCCCACAAAATGTGTCTGTCATGAAAGGGCGCTTAATTTTTCGCATGATTAAAATACTAAACACTCGAATTAAACATTTTCATGAGGGTTTATCTCCTACAAAAAACGTTCTGTTTCCTGGACACTGGAGTGCGTGTTTCATTAACGATCATAAATAGTTTTCCATTTAAGAAGAAAAGGTAGCAACTTACTCTGGCTTTGAGAGGGTTTTGCGCTGCAGCTTGTCATTGGCTGTGGGTTGCTGAGGTCAAAGGTCAGAACCTGGCAGATGCTGGTGGGGAAGCTTTTGGTCTCTGCCTCCTGGTTTGTGGATGTGACAATGCAGGAAGGAAGAAGGGGACAGGTGGTGACCTGCAAGTGCCCAGACCTCTCTGCCCAAGGATGGCTGTCCCTCACCTTTCACCGAAGCTTCCAGGAGCGTGCATTTTGATTTTAGGGCAAGGGTTGTATCTACTCACGAGGCACAGAGGGAGGACACCACACTCTGGACCGCTGTCTTGACGCCGTGACGCTGTGCAGCCCTGAGGGCACGCTTCACCTTTTCTGGAGAGAAAGTTGTCTTTTGTGACACATTGCTGTGCAATTTGTGAAAGAAAAAAATAAGAAAGGCTGGTAACTTCTCCGTGCCGTCAGGCGGCAGCTGGAAGGTTCCCCGGCAGAGGGTGATGCGCCTGACAGGGCTTTGAAGACAACCTCCCGAGAGGCATCGGGCCACACGAGGGAGGCTCCCCCTCCAGTCGGTGCCGGTCTCTCTCCTTGTGTTTCTCTTTCATCCTCGGGGTATCTTCTCCCTGCATTGTGGACGGAGCCCACTGCCCACAATGAGCCCCTTGTCTCCCCCGAGGGCTCCCTCCCAGCTCCAGGTGACGGGAGGGGCTTTACCCTCAGTTCAAGGGCAGCAAAACTCAACACTTGCCGAGAGAAACTGCTGAACTGGAAATCAGTTATCAGACACTCTCCTCTTTAGTGATAACAGGTCGGAGAGGAACCGCCTCTCCTCTCACTAAATAACCTTGGAAAACTGCAGAGAAGGCGCTGACTTTTCTTTCTGTCTCCCAGGTTTACAGCTCAAGGCTCAGATCTTGGTAAAGACCCACCAGGTGAAATTTTGTTTTCCTGGACTGAATGGGGAACTTCCTGAAAGTCTAAACAAGTATGACTAGTTTTCAGAATGTTCTAAAGTTTTAGAAAAGTTCAGCTTGATAATTTACCAAGAGGGACAACTCAGACAGCATAATATTTCTGTGGTCACACACCCACTGCTCCACGAGCCCTGAACCTCACCGCGATATTAGCTCTGGGGGCATTGGCTTCCTTCCCACATCTGGGTCAGCATCTCCCCCTGACTCTCAGCCTCCTTCTTCCACTTTCCTTTCGTGCTCCAGGGGCCTCTCGAGCTGTCACGTGTGGTCACTCCTGAACCCGTGCCCATGGTGCTAAGTCATAAGGACACAGCTGGCAGATCCCAGGACCCCGTGACATCCATACTTGCAGCTGACAGTTTTCAGGAACTTGAATTTTAAGGCTAATAACAAATAGAGTCAGAATCTTTAAAATAGTACAATGGTGTCAATAATTTGTGTATTTCCTGCTAACCGTGTCTGATGATTTTGGGTCCGTGTTGAACCGGGGCTGAGCCTAGGAGCGTGCGTCCAAAAGGTCACCCCAAAGAAGGGACCTCCAGGCTGAGATGTGAAGGGACGCTGAGGGTTCACTGGGCGAGGCTGGGGAAGAGCAGTGCAGGGCCTGGGGGTGGAGGGAGTACCGCCCATCCGAGGACCCAGAGGACGCAGGGGAGGGATGCGGAGAGGCCGGGAGCCTGATCCCTCAGGGCCCTGGAGGCCACAGGAAGGAGTCTGAACTTTGTCCTCAGAGCAGAAAGGAATCTGTGCCTGGTCTCAGCTCCTGGAGCCCCGGGTTACTAGCTAAAGGAGTCCCGGACAAATGTTCTTCCTGGGTCAACACAAAGAAGGGGAGTTGTATCTCTTTGAAGTTTACCCAGCGGGGTGAGGGCTGGCGGATAGTTTGGTGTCCTGAGGTCTCAGACACGCCACACACTCAGCGTTCAAATCATTGCTTCAGTTGGGCATGTAAATACATGCACTGATGCACAGGCCTGTCTGGGGCCGAGGCCCCTCTGCTTCTAGCTCCCGGTCTCGGCCGCAAGCAGCTCAGGATCTGGGCTGGAGTGTCCCGAGGTCCTACCCGCTCCGGATTGAGACGTTTGAGTGATAAATGGCAAAGGCTTCATGCGGGAATGCTGGGAAAGTTTGGGTAGATGATGTTTTTCAAGAAATCTTAGAACCTGAGTAGAAGGGGTTGTGTCGAGGGCTGCTGGATTTTAAAAGCAAGGAGATGAACAGTGTCCTGTGTGTGGACACAGATTAAATATACATGAACAGTACATATAAACCGCATAAGGGGCTTTAACATACGCAAAGAAAGCATTTTAAAAACACTTTTTGGAACAAGAATTTCTGAGCCATAGAACTTTCATGCAGTTCTGCACCCAAAAGGCATGTGTTTTTTTTTTTTAACCAGCATTATGTGACAATCTTTATTTCAACAAATAAGTGCACTATAAAAAAATTTGACCTGAAATGTAAAAAAAGCAGCCAAAAATAAATATGTTTACACAGTATTGTAGAAATTATACCAAAGCGTGTTAAAATTCTCAGGACAAACCAAAACACGTCCAATTGTGTAAAGGCTCTTCCCTTGCCAGACACAGGAATAAAGCTGAGGACCCAGTTTGGTTTCACGGCTGAAAAATGGACAAAATAACTTAGAACAACCAGTCGAGGTCAAACGTGGTTGGACCCAACGTTGAGTCGCCATTGTCGGAAACAAAAGATTTGGTTTTCTCGGCTTCAGAGAAATCCGATCAGAATCCGAGCCACACAGCCGGGGGTTGGGGGGGGGGGGGGGTCCAGGACCTGCAGGTGTCAAGCTGATTGGTTCTTATGGGAAGGGGGGGCGGGCAGAGACGGAGTGGGGACCACAGAGGGGAGGGGCCACGAAGACTCACTCTTCCCAAACAGGAAGAAAAGCCACGGGCCAAAGGACAGGGCAACGACAAAATAGTAACCTTCTCCTACGGGTAGTTTCCGGATCCAAGTCCACCTGTGAAGAGTCAGATGGCGGGTTGAATGTGCTGAAATGTGTCTGGACTACAAATCGGTACCGGTAATCGTCTGGAATTGTCAGCCTCGATGATCTGGGTCGTCCCCTCAATTTTCTGCCCCCTTTTCCAGGACAGGTCTATCTGAAGAGCTCAGCCAGGGTTCATACGGCCTCACCGTCATCAGGAACAAGATTGAAATGCCTCTATTAAGCCAGTAAGAAACGGTCTGACACCATCCTTCTCTGCTGAGGTTTGGAAACGAAACGTGACAGGTTAAGTGGTAGAAGATACACACACGGTTGTATAATAAACACCAGATTATTACAAGCACGTGGGTTAAATATTTAAAGTATGCCCAGGCCAAGGGTAAGGTCAGAATCCCTCTACAGTGGGTTCAATTGCAGGGTCTTGGTGTTTAGCCAGGGTGGGGTTAAAGTAATTGTCATGTTCCGAACAGCCTGGGAGGAAGCCAGAGGAAACGTGCTTTCAGGAGGTTATGTGGTAGAATGAGGGCCGGTGCCCTGAGGGGAACTTGGGTGTCTAGGATGTGAGCTTCTCCTCTTGCGAGGGAACCTCGCCAGGTCCACTTGAGAGAAACACGGAGGCTACGCAGGTGGGTGGGTGTCTCTCCTGTGGTCCCTATGTTTGGGTCACAGCTCTCTTAGAGAAACTAACAGAAACAATGACTGTTTCTTCGGAAGACACATGTGCAGAACATGGACACGCACATCTGCGCTTATAATTCAGGGACTCAGGAGTGGATGGTGAGGTCTGTGAAGGCAGGTGCACTGCCTGCAACCAGCATCGTATCTGGCATGTAGGAGGTGCTCAACTATGTCCACTCAACAGATAAAGGAGTGAATTCAGCAAACAAATGTCTATTGAAGGCCTCCATGTGTCAGGAGCAGGTCAGGTGAGATGGTCCACAGCTGAGACCGTGATACACGAGGTGGTGATGAGTACCAAGGAGGAATGAAGCAGGAGAGAGGCCTGGGCAGCCCCAGGTCGTGGGCGGGACGGCCACTGTAAGTGGTGGCTGGAGAGAACCGCACTGCGAGGGTGACCCTCGAGGACGGGCCTGGGGGAAGTGAGGACACGGCCCTCGGCGCCTCGTGAATGGCTGGATGGAGGCGGGGGACAGGAGCTGGGGTTTGCTGGGCGACCGCGTGACAGGCCCTGCCACAGCCACCCAAGACACCAGTCGGCGCCCCAGGGAGCCTCCGCCCAGCGCTCCAGACGGGGTGCCTGGGAGTGGGGATGCGTGGACGCATCGCCAAACCTCTAGGCATAGTGCGTCCTGCAAACAAGCTCAGCTTTGGAAATGAATAGCAGTGGACGTGGCCTGTTGCCTTGGAGGTGTTTTTGATTCCTTGGGACAGCCTCAGACGGGCAAGCGAAGAGGGTGCAGCATCAGATTCAGGAATCGTGTGCTCTGTTGACTCACCCGGATCTGTCCCGCGTCAGCTGCCCTGCCTGTTGTGCTCTTTGATTTTCTCTCAGCTGCAGTAGAAAATGGACAACATTTGGGAAATCTGTGTCATATTAGCGATCATAAAGAGAGACGCGTGGATCAGAATGAACCCTGGGTAATCAACTCGGGAAATGTTTAGCAGTAAAGGTAGGATTAGTTTCACCTAACTCTAATATGTTTGCATCTCCTTTGTACTTACGGAACAGGATCATTTGAAAAGCTTGGCTGGGCACTTTGGAATGCCAATAGAAAGGACCTCAACATCAGGATGCTTTGTCGTATTACTGGCCAGTCTTGGGCGTGTCAGAAATAATGTATAAAGGTGTTTTCCTAAGGGCTTTACACCTATGACCTGTAGCTTTCAACATCATTGGCTGAGACATGACGCCAAAGATCGAATTCAAACAAATTGCGTTTGACACGAGTTTTGCGGAGAAGCCGTGGACGAATGCTCAAGCCCTATGTGCTTTTACGCAAACGTTGTATTGTCTGAAAGAGAGGAACGCTTGGCTGCCTTTGCTAAGTGTAGATTTCTAGTGAAGCGTTTATTTAAGAAATAGTTATCAAGCGCCTACCATGTAGAAGTGTCTGTCTAGATACTGATGTATGAGGAAGTCGATTAGATGACTTTTAAAAAGTTTCTTTGAGGGTCCTTTTCCCCATCTATAACTCTATCTCATTTTTAAAAGCAAAGCTGCAATCGCGATGCTCTCATTCACTGACTCAGGGGTTTCCAAACTTTCTTGGCTCACGGCACCCCTAGAGTTTCACTCATTTTTTCACGGCACACTCCTGGGCCCAAAGAAATGCCTAACGGTTTTGTTTGCTAAGTAGTTAGGTCCAAATAACCTAAGTACTTATGTCCTAAAAGTAGCCATTTGCAAAAATGCCGCACATAAATCGAAAGAAAGAAAAATGTCTTTATTTCACTGTTAAGCAGCCTCAGTGAGCTGCTGCTAATGGCACCGCGCAGCCTCTCTCACACTGGCCTCTGCCACTCCTATTTCCTATCTGTGCGGATTTTCATATTGTACTTGCTGTTTTATCACCACAGTTGAAACCCAGCTTCGCAAAGATACAACACGCTGAAAGAAATGTGATGTGATTTCACGCCGAAACTGTGAACTCCCCCTTGGACTCGTGGTGTGTGCAGCGTCTGAACAGGTCTGTACTATCCTGTGTTTCTTCCTCAAAAAATTAAATCTCCCACAATGTCCCTGATGATACTGGCGTCTTGGGGAACAATGTTTGGGAACCATGTGCCTACATTTATTCTACTTACGTTAACTGAACATTTCTTTAATGCATGATTCAATGTAACAACTTCTGAAACAATAATAATACCGAAGGATACGTTCCACTGAGGACAGCATGTCCGGAGCATTGTTGGGAAAGCCAAGTGTCTCCTGGCAGGGCTGTTCCACAGAACTTTCTGTGAGGATGCATTGTGCTCTATGTGTGCCCTCCAGGACAAGTGAGTGAAGTAAGTCAGACAGAGAAAGACAGATATCATATATCGCTTATATGTGGAATCTAAAAAATGATAGAAATGAACTTATTTACAAAACGAAATAGTCACAGATGTAGAAGACTTTAATTAATTTAAATTTAAATAATCACACGTAGCTGATGGCTAAGATATTGGACACTGCAATGAAACTTGCTCAGGTTTTAGTTTCTTGGTATGATGTAAGGTGAAATATGTCCTACATTAGAGATATTTTATTTATATTAAATTCATAAAGTTATTGCTGAATGAACCAAGGTTGCATTTATTTATTATATGCATTCAGAATGCATGTGTGAAAGCTGGCATTGGGCTCACTGAGAATCACTGAAAAAGGTAATCATTTGAATTCTTGTAGGATTTAGGAAGATGTCACCAGAGTCATCATCTACCACGTACAAAGTGGGATCGCACCCCTTGCTTCTTCTTGGCTGTTTCCATAACCTGGCTTTAAACCTGAAAACCTTACTAGGTTTACCGTAGAGTTTAGATAGACATACCTTAGCATGTTCACAGAATTACTGATAATTGCTTTTTTTTAAAACTTTTTTAAAAAATAAATTTATTTATTTTTGGCTGCGCTGGGTCTTTGTTGCTGTGCATGGGCTTCCTCTAGTTGCTGCGAGTGGGGGCTACTCTTTGTTGTGGTGCATGAGCTTCTCACTGTGGTGGCTTCTCTTGTTGTGGAGCACGGGCTCTAGGCGAGCGGGCTTCAGTAGTTGTGGCACGTGGGCTCAGTAGTTGTGGCTCGCTGGCTCTAGAGTGCAGCCTCAGTAGTTGTGGAGCATGGCCTTAGTTACTCCATGGCATGTGGGATCTTCCCGGACCAGGGCTCGAACCCGTGCTCCCTGCATTGGCAGGCGGATTCTTAACCACTGCGCCACCAGGGAAGTCCTGATAATTGCATTTATTTAGGAATGTTCACGTTTAAATTTTTAATTCTTAATTTTTGTTCTGCCATGTACTTGTAGAATTACGTTTGGAATATGTCACTTTTTTCTCCTTTGTGGGCTCTTTGGACTCTTTAATCTTATATTTTGACTTGTGTGTGGTTTGCTTCTTTTCTTTTGACCTTCCGTCTCTCTTGCGCCTTCCTACCCGGCCCCTGCCTGCCAGGTCCCCACCCCTGAACAATCATAGTTGTATACTGCTAAGTAAAACAAAACAAAACAAAACACAAAACTTAATTGCTTAAAGCAATACCATTTCACGATTTCTCATGATTCTGGGGTTCTCTGGGGCTCTGCTGGTCCCTCTATTCTGCGCCACCCCCCATCCTGCTGAGGGCTCAGTTGGCCTCCCATCCTCTGAGGCTTCTCTCCAACACTGGGAGCCAGTGTTTCAAAATCCAGCCGAGTTTCTTACCTGGTGGCTAAATTCTAACGTTGCAAAGCAGAAGCTGCCAGGTCTTCCTAAAGCACAGGGTCAGAACAGGTGCAGTGTCACCTCCACCCTCCCCTTTGGTTGTGAGAAGTCGAAAGCCCAGCCCAGCGTCAGAGGGTGGGCAGGGGATCCCACCTCTTGCTGGGAAGCTACAGAGATTGTAACCAGCTTCGGTCCATCACAACAGCTAAGCCACTTTTCTTTTCTGTTCATTAATATTTGGAGGTTTGGTCAGATCCATTTGTCGGACGGAGGGAGAGACTGAATGTTAATTTAGAAGTGAAGGAATATTTATAACCCTACAAACCTACCAAGAAAGAAAAGGAAAAGGGAGAAAATTCTCAGATAAGGATGACTATTGCATTAAATAATCTGCACTTAAAATTTCTGGTTGTATGTAATTTACATCCCAGTTTGTTCCCTTCTTTCCCAAGTCGCTTTGTGTATCCACGGCTCATTTCCTGCTATCAGACAGACTCCTAACATATAAACGAGGAGCACTTCTCTACTTCAAGTAACAGAAAACTGAATTAGAGCGACTTAAATGCACAGGGGCTTTTCTCATGAAACAAGCAGCCCAGAGGTCAGTGGCTTAGTGACATCAGGGCCAATGATGAGTTAATTTCTCCGGCCTTTCTGCTCCTGGTTGCCAGATGGCTGCCGCACATTCGGCCACTGTGTCCACATCCCGGCGGAAGGAAGGGATGGAGTTAGGGAGAGGGCTAGGACCCCCCGCAAAGCACAAGCTCCCCCGGGACGCAGGGGAGACCAGGCTTCTGTCTCACCCAGCAGACCGTCATCGCAGGGCCCCTCCCAGCTGGAACGAGGTTTCAGAGGAGGAAGGGTTATGAATGGAGGTGGGGCGTACAGGCCACCGCCCGGAGACGGCCCCAGCGACGCCACCTCCCGGTGCCCAGGGCGACGCGGCCCCTTTCTTCCCAGTGTGCAGCGGACCTAGTGAGCGACTGCTGGTGGATGGGCCATGGACACAGGAACGCAGGCCACCTCTGATCAGGTTCAGGGTAGCCTGAGCCTCCAGCCTCAGGGGCTCCCCTTTAGAATGGCGTGACGTGGACCAGTGGTTGCCACTTTGAAGGCAAGCCTGTGAGGAGGCTTCCTCTTGGACGTGGGTCTGCTGGGGTCTGCCAGCCACCACGCGAGGGGCCTGGGGCGCCCCCTCCAGCCCCACTTGAGCCTTTTGGTGACTGCGGTGCTGGCCACCAGCTTGGCTGCAGCCTCATGAGGGAACGTGGGCCAGACACACCCACGGAGCCCCATCTGACTCCCCTTGTGCAGAAACTGTCACATAGTAAAAGTTTGCTGTCTTAAGTGGCCGAGTTTTAGGCTAACATGTCCCATACACAGCAATAGGTAGTTAAGGCATTTGTTCAATCAATCAGCCATGTCAGTTACACCTGTACGTGATAATATTAAAAAAAATAAACCCCAAAAATCTTCTGGATGAGAAGCTTATCAAAAGTTTCCTGAAAGCTTAGGTAAATTAAGTACCCTGGTTCTCCTTGCCCTCAAAGTTACTTATCTCTTCAAAGAATACTAGCCTAATAAAGCATCGGATAAATCTTATGGAAATTATGTTGTTCTAGGAAGGCTTGTTTAAGTGTCTCCTGGGTGTGTTCTGACCCAGCTGTCGATGCCCCGATCCTGGTTTCTTTATTTGCATGATTGAGTCTTCAGGAGGCTTTCTTGTGGACCACTGGCCGTCAGTTCTAACTGGTATTTTGTTTGTTTGTTTGTTTGTTTGCGGTACACGGGCCTCTCACTGCTGTGGCCTCTCCCGTTGCGGAGCACAGGCTCCGGACGTGCAGGCTCAGCGGCCATGGCTCACGGGCCCAGCCACTCCGCAGCATGTGGGATCTTCCCGGACCGGGGCACGAACCCGTGTTCCCTGCATCGGCAGGCGGACCCCGAACCACTGCGCCACCAGGGAAGCCCCTAACTGGTATTTTTGATGTTTGTACGTATTTGATAATTAACTGGGTCCTAAAAGATGCTGACGCTCCCACAGGGTTGCAATCAGTCATTCCATTCCATTAGTTTCCAAATGTCCATCTGTCCGCCCTCGCGTCATTGTCGACGGCGCTTGCCGCGTACGTGAGCTTTTGGGGGCTAATGATGAAAAGAGAATTTGAACTTGAAACAGCAAATATCTGCTAGATAACAGTGGCTGGATGCATGGAGACTGTCTCTGGTGCCGTGACCATCCTCCCTCCTGCCAAACATTTTTGTCCCGTGGAGCAGCATGCAGGGCTCGCTTTATGTCCTGGAAACATTCCCTAATACTAAGCAGATTTGGGCTCGTCGTTCTTATTTCTCATGTGGCAAATGTTTTTCTCCTACTGACGTGTGTTTCTGTGTGTATATGCATAAAATGAGGAGTTGGCCAGAAACGGAGATGGGCGTGTGCACGTGGGCTGCCTCTGTTAGTGCTCATGTGTCTTCATCCGTCTGGCCTCACCCTGGGTTACTGGGACTCTACACGGAGACAACATCTCAGATTTATTATAATGTGAGGGAGGTAAGAGTCCCTCAATACACGCTCCTAGAAGATTATGACTTTCCAGTCTCTGTTCTGTGGCGATCAATCTAGAATCAGCCGCGGTAATTTTACCACATTCATAATTAACTACTCAGAAAAAGGAAAGAATTAGAATATATACATTATGATAGAATTTCATGCAGCCAGGTAGATGCCGATATAACGTTTTCCTTTTCTCAACGTAGAGTGGCCCCGAAGAGTGATTTCACTCTTCTTTCTTTTTAAGCAAATGTGGTTTCTTTTCCAATAGATAAGAAAAGACGTTCAGCGGCTTCAGGTTATGTGAGGTGAGGAAGTCAGGGGAGGCTAACAGGATAGCAGGTGCACCGCGCACACAGCTGGAGAGCCCGGGCTCTGCTGGCATCACTGTTACCTCGCGTGTGATAGCAGGAAACAGGGCGGGACCGAAATCACTCTTTCAGGATCGGACAGGTACATTCTCATCACTGTGCTCAGATCATTGGAGGTTCTGTTTATTTTCTGCCTCTTCCCACTTGATACTTATTTCTCGTTTCCAAGCAAGAGCCTCCCCCGCCCCCAAGGTGGTGGTCGGTACACAGAGAATTCCCCGTCTGGCAAATGGGACTGTTTTTCACGCGATCATTATCATAGTAACTGTTATTTACCACGTTCAGGACACTCCTGTTCAGATGCTTTGAATATTACAGACCCTCATCATTTTTAGACCCGTGACTTATCCCAAATGAAACGATAGGTCAGCTGGAGTCTTTAGTGACTATCGGAGAAATAAAACAGAGCAAAAAGAAAAAAGTACTCCACAAACCCATAACCACAGAAGAAAACTCCAGTGTCCTGTGCTGGTGTTTCAATGTAGTGTAAAGTAAATTCTCACCTAGTTGCTAAAATCCAGTTTCACCTCCAGGCCTGGTAAACACCCTACGTGTCTGTGAGGTTGGAGGAGGAGAGGTTTGACTCCTGGTGATATCTAGTTACTCTAATGCTCAGTCCTTGGGTCATTATTTAAATATTTTGTAAATACACACACGTCATCATCATCATTTCTCTAGTACTTGTTTGCTTGTGGCATGAGAATAATAATTTGAAACTTTGTACAGTATCATCTAATAATTAATCCAGGATCTAAAAACATTTCTAGCTAGTGTTTTCCATGAAATCTTTTTTAAAAAAGAGAAATTCGATTGCTCTAAAAAACAAAAATCTGCAGCCCCTGCAGCTGCGTCAATTGCTTTTTGCAACATGAATGTTCAATTCATTTAGATCTCCTAGAAAAAGAGACCTTACATGGACAATGCTAATATCTCATCAATGTTGTAAAAACCTGCTAAAATTTATATTGTTTCAATGAGGGTATTGTATTCATTTGATGTCATGTGCAGGTGGGATAGCTAATTTTATAGGGCTTTTTTTTTTTTTAACTTTCCTATCTCAGACCTCCCTTGGAATTTGGAAATATTACCTTATATGAGCTCCAAATTTTCTTTATTACAATAAAATGTTTTCTCATGTAATTTGGTTTATTGGGTGGCACTAACTTTACCACTTTGAATGGAAGAATAAGACCCATCATCCTGTCACGTGACTTGTCATTCTACGTCACCTGCTTCTAAGCATCCTTTGTCCCAAGGATGCTAGGGTTCTGGGGGCCACACGCTCTGGGGGCTGAGCTCCCTGAAATAGAAGCCATGTTTGTCATTTTTGTCACTAACATGACTTAGTATCGTGACATCAGTCAGGTGTGGCCTTGCCGGATGGTAAACATGTAAAAAGAATACAGCTTCCTTCTGGCAGTAAAAGAGATTAGTTGGCGGAAGTTAGCTGTGACAAGATGGGGTTGGAGAATGAAATCAAAGGGTTTGTTTATAAGGGTCTAGAGATAATCTGCTGTCTGCATTATAAAGAGGGCTCAGCCTGTGGGACTTCAGTCCTGGTAAAATCATTTGGGGAAAACATGTGGCTCCTGGTTCCGTGCGTGCCTCAGACCTTTTCTGTGGAAGATGTCCACGTGTGCTTCATAGAAGAACTCTCCCTGATAGGAGAGCGGATTTCTGATTCCTGGAAATTTTTAATTAAAAAAATTGAATTAGTAAATCTGCCGTCGGAAATTCATATTTTTATCTTGAACATAGGGACAGTGTGTTATCATTGAGATAACCTACATGTTTTTGGTGTTCAAAATACATGCCATACTTAAGAGAATCTGATATTAAGAGAATCTGACCTATTATATTATGTTAAAGATGTCAACTGTGTGATTAAGCTACTGATTTTAGACTTGAGATATTGAAACGTGTAAGAGAATCTGACTAAGCTCTAAAGTACTGGTTATAAATACTTTATAAGATGTGTAAGTCGAAAGCTTATGGAAAATTGGGTTTTTGCAGGCTAATTTTTTTTTTGCAGGCTAATTTTAATAATTTGAATATTAGCTTAAAAAAAATCTGGTGACTATAGATCAGGGTCTCTGGGCACAAAAAGCCCCCTTTCAACATGAAGACACTCACAGTGACACTTCGTATTGATGCAGAGACAGAGTCCTGCCCATGGAGAAGTGCTACCTCCACCTCCTTGCCCTGATGTCCCTGCACCAGGTAGAGCCATACCCACCACCCACGTCACCCCTCACCTGCAGCCACCTCTTCTGGGTCACTTTCTTTTTCTTTTTTTTTGTAAATTTATTTATTTATTTATTTTTGGCTGAGTTAGGTCTTTGTTGCTGTGCACAGGCTTTCTCTAGTTGCGGCAGGCAGGGGCTACTCTTTGTTGCGGTGCGCGAGCTTCTCATTGTCGTGGCTTCTCTTATTGCGGAGCACGGGCTCTAGGCGCACGGGCTTCAG
The DNA here is from genome assembly GCF_003676395.1 of Aethalodelphis obliquidens. Classification (NCBI taxonomy): domain Eukaryota; kingdom Metazoa; phylum Chordata; class Mammalia; order Artiodactyla; family Delphinidae; genus Aethalodelphis; species Aethalodelphis obliquidens. Next base: position 32,483,114 of record NW_020837960.1, on the reverse strand, counting down.
TAGTTGTGGTGCATGGGCTCAGTAGTTGTGGCTCACGGGCTCTAGGCGTGAGGGCTTCAGTAGTTGTGGTGTGTGGGCTCAGTAGTTGTGGCTCGCGGGCTCTAGGCGCGTGGGCTTCGGTAGTTGTGGTGTACGGGCTCAGTAGTTGTGGCTCGCGGGCTCTAGAGCGCGGGCTCAGTAGTTGTGGCTCGCGGGCTCTAGAGCGCGGGCTCAGTAGTTGTGGCGCACGCGCTTAGTTGCTCCGTGGCATGTGGGATCTTCCCGGACCAGGGCTCGAACCCATGTCCCCTGCATTGGCAGGCAGATTCTTAACCACTGTGCCACCAGGGAAGCCCTTTCCTGTGTCGCCTTCTGTACTGTGTTGCCATCCTTCACTTCTCTATCTCTCATGTTACTGAGGAGCTTCCTAAGTATTTACTCCTATTTCTACCCCACCACCTACCAAAGGTGATGCTTTGTTCGTGTCTTTGTACGAGGCTCTCTGAGTCTAACAGACCCTCTACAGTGCTATACAACCGCGTTCTAGAACCCGGGAAGCTTTACCATTGAATTCAGGAGCTGAAACACCCCGTGTGGAGCAGCAATGAGCAGGTGGTCCCACAGCTCCCGGAGGTTGTGACCTACTGGCTCGGCGTGAGCCTCAGGAAGCAATGTTTAAGAAAGTTCCAGAGGATTCCACTGCGCAAAGTGCTGGGTTGCAGGGAGGTGATTAGAATCCGGAAGCAGTTTAAAAACACCAGATTTTTTAAATGAATGCTCAGAATTCTGGTTAGCATGTAGGCAATGAGAAGAGCGAGAAAATGGCGGCAGTTTGGGGCAAAGACCCTTCCCCTGTACCCCCCGCCCCATTCAGAACCTCTGCTAATGGCTCTGGAGCCTGTGAGCAGTGGAGGCCTTGGTTTCTGGGGGTCTCCGTGGAGAGAATGATCATCGCTGGTGTTTCACCCCTGACCTGGGAAAGTGTCTGGAAAACTGACAAGGAGCCCAGGCTGAGGGCTAGAAGCAGCAGATCGTGGCTCAGAGAGATATTGGAACCTTTGTGTCACCACAGCCCCCTGAGGCTGTGTAGAGGCCCTGGGCCTCCACGAGACCAAGGAAGAGCTGGACAGGCAGGTGGCGGCAGCAAGACGGGCAGATTCTCTGCATGTGCATGTGACCTAGAGGGAGGGACCACCCTGGATCCACCCCTGCGAGGACACGGCCTTGGCTTCTGGACTGGGCCAGAACACAGTCCTGCCCAAGTTGAAGTCCACTCGATATACAGAGGGAGGAAGACCGGCTAGTCCCAAGCCTAGGGGAAAAGCTAACACCTGGCAGAAGAGATATTTAAGTGGAAATATTCAATTAAAAAGAGTACTTCACTGTCTAAACCTGAAAACACGATTTCCTAACTAAAGAGTTGATTGACAGATTAAAGATGAGGTGGTCGCTGTTGAGACACAACTTTAAGAACCCGAAGGTCACGTGGATGAAGTATCTCAAAACAGAGCACAATTATAGAGAGATGGAAACATGGGGGAAATGCATGTGGTGGAAACGCAGCCAGGTTTAAGAGTAACACACTCCATCTCGGTGAGGAAATATTTGGTAACTTGTTTTCAGAAAATAGTGGAAATTATGAGAGATAACTGTTAATGGACTAGAAAAGGGTGGTAGAATTTACATATTAATTAGAGGAAAAAGAGTAATTAGAGACAGACTAACAAAACCAAGTAGATTTTTTTAAAAAGGAAGAAATGACAGTTTGAACTATCTAGTAATTCTGAAGGAAGATGGAGTGTATAATCAAGGATATTAGCCATTATGACGGCAAATGGGCTAGATTTTGTACTATAACACAAACCCATTTATGTACAATTTGTAATAATCACACTTAAAACAAACGAACACAGAACACTTGAACATAAGGGTCAGAAGAGAATAACCAAAAAACAAGGCACAAGACAATATTAAACAAAATGAAACTCGTAAAACACTGACCCAAAAAACCCTGAAAAGTATAAAACAGGAAAGGCAATATGTTAATGTATAATATAATTAATGTCATAATATAGTAAAATAATAATTTGCATTTAATGTTAAGCATTCATGAGACCAAATAGGGAGACAGAGTAATCATGAAAAGAAACCAGTCTCAGACCTCAGAGCACCAAAAACATCAGCTAACTGTTGGTGGGAATGTAAACTGATGCAGCCACTATGGAGAACAGTATGGAGGTTCCTTAGAAAACTAAAAATAGAATTACCACATGAGCCAGCAACCCCACCACTGGGCATATACCCTGGGAAAACCGTAATTCAAAAAGAGTCATGTACCAAGATGTTCATTGCAGCTCTATTTACAATATCCAGGAGATGGAAACAACCTGGGTGTCCGTCATCGGATGAATGGATAAAGAAGATGTGTCACATATATACAATGGAATATTACTCAGCCATAAAAAGGAATGAAATTGAGTTATTTGTAGTGAGGTGGATGGACCTAGAGTCTGTCATACAGAGTGAAGGAAGTCAGAAAGAGAAGAACAAACACCGTATGCTAACACAGATATGTGGAATCTAAAAAAAAAAATGGTTCTGAAGAACCTAGGGGCAGGATAGGAATAAAGACTCAGACGTAGAGAATGGACTTGAGGACACGGGGAGGGAGAAGGGTAAGCTGAGATGAAGTGAGAGAGTGGCATGGACATATATACACTACCAAATGTAAAATAGATAGCTAGTGGGAAGCAGCCGCATAGCACAGGGAGATCAGCTCGGTGCTTTGTGACCACCTAGAGGGGTGGGATAGGGAGGGTGGGAGGGAGACGCAAGAGGGAGGAGATATGGGGATATATGTATATGTATAGCTGATTCACTTTGTTATACAGCAGAAACTAACACACCATTGTAAAGCAACTATACTCCAATAAAGATGTTAAAAAAAAAACAGCAGTTAATTATGCAAGACCAAAACTATGCAAACGCTATATATGATGAGAGCATGTTTATAACGGGAAAGTCGAATATATCTTTTTCAAGAATGGACAGATCTAGTAGACAAACAAAAAGTGAAGCCTGGAGAAATTGCATAACGCGATCAACAAACAAAATTAGAGCTGTAAATGTAAGCTCGCATCTCCCAAGTAGAGGCTATATGTTTTTCGTATGACTTTCACACAAAAGGTGTTCATTCGTTAACCATGGAGAAAAACTTAGTAGAGATTTTCAGGCCACAGAGTCTGTTAAGAGGTCGTTAAAAACATCTTACTGCTTGAAAACTAAGAAAAACTCCCATAAAATCTTTGGATCAAAGACAGAATAAAAAGTGAGATCACAAACTACCTAGAAAGCAACCAGGAGGAAACCTCATACCAAATGTGGTGGGCACAGCTGAACTCAGAACAGCTTATAGCTCAAATCACTTTGTTATTAAGGAGGAAATACTCAAGATAAAGGAACTAAGGAAAGATAATATCAAAAAATCACCTGAAGGTATTAGAAAAGGAAAAACAAAATAAACCCAAGAAACCAGGAAGGGAGAATGACTAACAATCAAAGCTGAATTTAATGAAATAAAAAATGCACAATAAAGAAATTCAGAAAGGATAATTTAAACCAAAAACCTGGTTTTCTTAAAGATCAGCAAAATAGAACTTTGCAAGTGTTCTGATTCATGAAAAAGAAAATATAAAACTAAAAAATGAACACACTTTGACAGACCATTCATTACATGGACTCAGCTTGAAAAAACAAATTATAAAGAGAGAACTAAAATGGAGTGTAATTCCTACCAGGCAGGAGATGCTGACCAAGGAGGTTATTTAAAATAGGAGAGACAAGAATTTTGCTACTGATGAGCAGGTCTCTTAAAGACTTTTCTAGCTTATCATATGATGATTCATTGACTAAAACTAAACTTTAAAGTATCTTTAAACTTGAAAGATGAGGGAGTCAATTTGTTTGTAGTGGTGACATTCAGTATAATAGTTATTGGTGAGCTACACGTTCAAGGACTATAGCCTGGGCAATCTATAACCCAAGGTTATTAATGTCACCACAATCCACAGTTTAATAATTTGCTTTCAATGTGTGTTTACATTTGAAAATATTGCTAAGTTGGCAGAGAAGACTAATAACAGTCAAGACAGATCTAGAAAGCAGAGAACTGTCAAGTGTTTAGTGATATGCTAAGGGATTAAATACATGGAATTTCTCTGATTTTGAACAATAGTAACAACATAACCTGGAACTAGAGAAACCAATATTATGTCACAGGTCAAAGAAGCAATGGTTTCTGTTACTATATATAATGCTTTTTCAATATTTGATACTTATTCTATATGTGATGCTAATTCACCTAAAATGAAACTTGAGCTTGAAAATGGACAAAAGTAAGAATAACTTTGTATAAATGCAAGGTAGCATTTAGGGAAAGAGCTAAAAAGTCTTGATTCAACTTTTTTCTGTGCCTTTACGCCTCTTTCATAGACGTCTGAAGTCGCCATCTGAAAGAAAAAGAAAACAAAGAACAACGCAAAAAAATTTTAAAGAAACACAGAGACACACGTAGTAATAAAGTAGTTCACCCACGTAAGCATTTTGACATTCTCTGTCCCATACGATCTCCTTAAAAACCCTGAAGAGCATGGCGGGTATGCTTTTCCTTATACACGTGAAGGAACTAAGATTCATGTACGCTGAATTGAGGAAGGCCATGTGGAGACCAATGGCACCTGAAGATTCAATGTTGTTTTGACAAGTCTTTCATCTCCTTGGATAAATTTATTCCTCAGCATTTTATTCTTTGGATGCTATTTTAAATGGAACTATTTTATTAATTTCATTTTCAGATTGTTTATTCCTGGTGTACAGAAACAAATTTTTGTGTGTGTTTATCTTGTATCCTGCGACTTTGCTGAATTCATTTATTATCTTTGGTCATTTTTTTTGTGGATTATCAGTAATTTTCTAGATGCAAAATTTTGTCATCGTAAATAGAGTTAGTTTTAAACATCCTTTCCAATTTGATGTCATTTTTTTCCTTGCCTAAATTCTCTGGCTAGGGCTTTCAGTACGATGACAAATAGCCATGGTGAAAGTAGGCAAGCGTGTCTTGTTCCTAATTTAGGGACTGATTTTAGTCTTCTGCCACTGAATATGATCTTAGCTGATGTTTTTTCCTAAATGTTCTTAATCAAGTTGAACAGTTCTTGTCTGTTCCTAGTTTGCTGAGTGTTTTTGTCGTGAGAGGGTAATGAATAATGTCAAATGCTTTTTCTGTATCTACTGAGATGATTATTCTATTAATGAGGTATATGACATGGATTTTCTTATGTTGAAACACCCTTGCATTCCTGGGATAAATTTGGGACGTTTGGGCCACTGTTTCTTCAAATATTTTTTCTTCCCCTTTCTGCCTCTCTTCTCCTTCTGGGCCTCCCGTAATTCATACCTTGGTATTTTTGATAGTGAGGCATAGGACCCTAAGACTTTGTTCATTTGTTTCCTTTTTCTTCTTCTTACTGCTTCTCAGACTGGGTGATTTCAATTGAACCATCTTTAAGTTCACTGATTATCTCTTCTGCCTGTTTGAATCTGCTGTTGAATACCTCTAGTAAAATTTTAAATTTCATCTGTTTTATTTTCAGCTCCAGAAGTTTTATTTCATTCTTTTTTATAATTTCTAACTCTTTTCAAAACTTACGTTATATTTTTTTACTGACTCACTCTCTCATTGTCCGCCTGATTTCTTTCTGTTCTTTGTGGTTGCTCTGAGCATATTTAAGACAGTTTAGAGACTTTTTCTAGTAAGTCCAATGTTTGGGATGTTTTTGTTAATTTCTCTTTTATTTTCCCTGTGAATGGGTCACACTTTCCTGCTTCTCTGTATGCGTTGTAATTTTTGTTGAGTACTGGATGTTTTGAATGCTGTGATGTGGTGACTAACAATCAGATTCTACTTCCTCTCCAGGGGTTCCTGTTGTTACTTGAGGAAAGCTGTGCTGTTGCTTTGTTTAGTGACTTTTCCAAACCGTTTTTGAAAAGACTATATTCTTTGTCACATGTGGTCACTGGAGTATCTGTTTTGTTTTCTCTGCAGCCAGTCAATGACTTCCCAGAGATTTCCTTAAATATGTGAGTCCAATAAGAAAAGAAACAACTGTACCTGTCTCTTTAAATTTCCATGGACCAATGTAGGTGGAGAAGCCACTTCAGTCAGTGGGCAGTGATAGAATGACCAGTCTCTGTGCTGGCCCCCCAGCTATGAAAAGCAATGCTCAAAATGGACAATTCCTGTTTCCGGAGGACTCCCTAAGTTTTTAGTGAAAGATATCTTAACAAAATATATATTTTTAGTATGTAATAATAACTCTCCACAAGAGAGTTATTTTTGCTATTTTTATTTTCTGATTATTAACAGGGTTTAGAGAGATCAATTCCTGATGTAGGTCTAATAGAAAACTAATTTTAAAAGTCTCACAAAAGAGGGAGAACTTAGAGATAATCTTGAATCAAACTCTCATCTTATATGATACCTAAAAGTGGTAATTGAATAAGAATCCAATTTCATGTTTTGTTAAGTAAGAATTAATTCTGAATTAATTATAAGTATATCGTACATGTTAATATATCAAAATCCTAGGTGTTTTGCATTAAATGCTTATAAATCTGAATTCATGGTAAAAGCCATGTTGTATAAAATTTAGCTCCTGTATTCATTAACTCTTTTAAGAAGCAAATGTTTCAGTTAAGGAGAAATGTTTCTGAGCCTGTTATGCGTCTCACACGTGTGTCTGGATTAGTTCGGTGTTTGAAATATCTTATGCAACTTGATAAAAGTTACATTAACCACAGATAATTAAAAAATAGTATAATATGAAAATTCACTTTAGGTGTGTATAGTTTTCTAGTCTGCTCTGTGCCATTTGGAAAGTTTACAAAATTTTATGAAGAGAATTATATAGACGCATACATATATATGTGTATGTGTATCTTTAAAATTTTCTTTTCAGAGAATAGAAAAGAAATGTTACCTTAAAGAAAATCATAATTATCCCATGGCTCTGGACATCTCTTTAAAGGTCTTGCTAGGCAGTGAGGTTGACTGGGCGAGACCATCGCGTGACATGGGCAGCAGCTACAGGCCGAATCCATCCTGCTGGTGTTAGCGGAGAGGGTGAATTATTTAACTGGGAGACCATGGTTCTCAGCGTAGATACTAATTTTCTAGCTACTGCAACTATATTTCATTCTCACTTTAAACACACCTGGCAAGAGAGGCTCAGCATGAATAGATGCGTGGAGCTGTGACAGTTCCTGCTCCGAGAACCTCCACCTTTGTTTTCTCCCCTGAGAGATGAACGTGGCTCCTAGAGCTCCTCTAGGAGCTGTCGGCAGTTTGCTCGGGTCACCACCCTTTTGAGGCCCGTTTTGCTCTTTGATTTGCCGTTTCTCAGCAAGTCTCTTCTTTCCCCCTTTCCCGCGTGTGGCGTCCAAGACGGAGGCCCCGCAGCCTCAAGCCGCAGCCAGACTCTGCCCAGGAATGTGCGCAGCTGCGACCGGGCGGGCAGGGGCTTCGCAGTTGCTGTGCCGTGGAATCCGATGAACACAGGAAACATTCCAGTGGGAAACTAATACTGCTTTAGGGAAAACTCACGGGGAGGGAGAACAGGTGAGACCACATGATCTCATCCAGTGGAAACCAGGGCACGGCTCTGCCTTATCTTCGGATAATTTACTTCTGAACACGCGGTGGTGTGACTTTTCCTCTCTCTCCAATGGCTAGGGCTGTATTTTCAATTCCCTTGCACCATGAGGTGCCAGGAGATCACGGAGGGAGTTTGTGATGCGTCTGCTTCAGAGCTTCCTGGGCTCCGTACGGAGCACTTTTGCTTGAGGAGAATTGGAGATCACCCCCTCCCCCTAAAATACAAAGAACAAAACTATGCCATTTGCTGCAACATGGATGAACCTAGAGATGATCATGCTAAGTGAAGTGAGACAAAGACAAATGTCATATGATATCACTTACATGTGGAATCTAAAAAAAAATCCTGTATGATACAAACGAACTTATATACAAAACAGAAATAGATCCACAGACATAGAAAATAAACTTACAGTTACCAAAGGGGAAAAGGGGGAGGGATAAATTAGGAGTTTGAGATTAACATATATACGCTACTCTATATAAAATAATCAACAAGGACCTACTGTATAGCACAGGGAACTATACTCAATATTTTGTAATAACCTATAAGGGAAAAGAATCTGAAAAAGTATATATATATATGTATATACACACACACACACACACACACACACACACACACATACACACATATATATGAACTGAATCATTTTGCTGTACACCCGAAACTAACACAACATTGTAAATCAACTATACTTCAATAAAAAAATGAGCTCGAGGTCTCTTCTTAGAACTTTTATAAAGTGAAAAGTAAGTTTCAGTAGAGAGTCAACTGCGCAGCAGGGCTCAGGACGGGTGATGGACGGCAAAGCAGCCTCTTGCTCTCCTGCTGTCCCCCTCGCTCCCGAGGCTGGGTTTTCTCAACTTCCTTCCTTCCTTCCTTCCTTCCTTCTTTCCTTCCATTCTTCCATCCTTCCTTCCTTCCTTCCTTCTCTCTTTCTCTCTCTCTTTCTTTCTTTCTCTTTTCCCTCCTTTCTCCTCTCACAGGTCAGAGTGTAGCCCGTCTATGGGCCCACAGACCCCTTCCTCAAAGCATTTGTGCTACATTTATATATGTATTGGTTTTAGAAATCAGCAAAAGATTCTGATACATGTTGAATGTGACTGAAAAGAAGCTTCCAGAATTGTGCTCCAAGAAGAGCAAGGCTTTGTACTTCATCAGAGAGCCTGGCGGCTTTCATGAGCCAGATGACAACAGTGCTTATGAAGTAGTTTCACAAAGGAGGTCCTGCCCAGAGTCAGGGTCAGGGGCTGAGGAAGAGCAGGTGTTTGGGGCACTGACGCCATCCCATCCCCTGTGCTCTGAGAGCCGCCAGGGCCGGGCTGGGTGACTTCACAGCGGGTCGCACAAGGTGGAAAGCTGGCTGGGACGGGCAGCGCAGATGCCCTGTAAGCTTTGGAGTGAATGGGGTACAGGGAAGTGAGGCTCTCCGAGCCAGTCTTCATGAGCAGCTATCAGTCTTGATGACTGAGCGATTCTACTTGGCTCCTGTCTTGTTTGCTTGGAGCGAGTAGCCTGGGTATTTGCCTTGTTGTCAGTGTTATTTGTCACAGGGAGAGGAAGGTATTTGGCGTTTATTTTCGAGACTGCGTTCCCTTGCCGTGTGGGCATCTCATGATGGGGTATCACGGTTATTACACTTACGTGACATGGCTTTTCCATAAGATCGTGAAAACATAATAGCACATTATTTTTTTATCATGATTTTCTGGCAAATTTTAAAGTGAGATGGATAATAGATCGACGAAACAAAACGATCTCAAAAGCTCTCTCCCCAGCTCCACCAGCCTCGTGGAAAAGCCCTCTGATCACAGAAGTACACAAATGACCAAAAACCTTGGCACTTGGGGGTGATGCTGGCTGGAGGGACTGGCAGGATTTAGTGGTGAGAATAAATGCTGTGCTGGAGGGGAATGGACCACACTGACCCTTTGTGCGATGTTATGCTTTGTCTGAGGTCACTGTTTGCCCTACGGCAGGCCAGCTGTGGAGGACTCAGCGGACGACTTCCGCTGGCCTCAGAGGTCATGGTACATTCACACTAGTTTTTTTTTTTAATGTGTGTGTCCTTGCACAAACTTTCAGATTTTGTGAACTCTGCTAAATCATATTATTTACTCAGGCATAAATAAAGACCAGTCAGTTAACTAATCACGGTTAGCAAATGCTTCTTTTGCAGAGTACCTTACCAAGCCCTGCAAGATTCCTTGCAATTACAAAGACCATTTGTGGTTCCTGAAAGCCAGGCATGCCAGATTTAGTATTCCAAGGCAAAGACACTGTATATAAGCAAAGGAGGTTAATAACCCAGTTTATGTATTTAGATGTATTTTCAAAAGCACATAAGATTTATTTTCTCTTGACAAACTAGGGCCTGTCCTGAGAAGCAGAAGCCAGAAGATGAGGGTCTAGCATCATGTCATATGAAGAGAGTCGGGAGAATTAGGCATTTTTAGCCTGGGGAAGAGGAGACACAATGGGGGCAAGATAGTTGTCTTTAAACATTTGAGAAGCTGTCAGGTGGGAAAAGGATTAGACTGATTCTGTGAAACTCCAGAGGGCATAAATATGGTGGAAGTTTCAAGGAAGCAGATTTGGGTTGAAAGAAATGTCTAACAATTTGAGTTACACATAAACAAGTGATGCGTTCTAAAACACTGCAGGGTGGTTTCAAGGAAGGAATTTCTCTGCACCAATTAATCCATGGACACTTGGATTAGATATTTCTTAAGGTACCTTTCTTTTATTTTTAAAGAGTTATTTATTATTTATTTATTTATTTATTTAATTTATTTTTGGCTGCGTTGGATCTTAGTAGAGGCACGCGGGATCTCTCGTTGCTGCGCACAGGCTATTGTTGTGGTGCGCGAGCTTCTCTCTAGTTGTGGTGTGCAGGTTTTCTCTTCTCTAGTTAAGGCGCGTGAGCTCAGTAGTTGTGGCGCACGGGCTTAGTTGCCCCACGGCATGTGGGATCTTAGTTCCCTGACCAGGGATCAAATCCGTGTCCCCTGCGTTGTAAGGTGGATTCTTTACCACTGGACCACTGGGGAAGTCCCTCTTAAGGTACCTTTCAACTCAACATTCTATGATTCTTGGATACGCAAATTCCACTTTACACAAAGAGCTGGTTTTGTTGCCCACAATCAGTGTCAATAGCAAATCCACAGCTGTCCCAATATCCAAATGTAAACAGGGCATAGAGGCCCCTTGAGACCATATCCAGTGAGCTCTCCTCCCCAGTCTACAGCCAAAGGCCTTCCTGGTGGGTTTAGGTTTCTCTTTTTGGTCAAGGACATCACACATGTGATGGTCCAGGCTGGTCCTTCTGCCTGGAATTTCTCCGTTCTGCTTCCCTGTATCAACTCTGTAATCTCAATGCCAATGTCTCTCCTTCTGGGGAAACCGTTTCTGGTCAGCAGGTATCCCTGCCACCCTTTGAAGAGCCCGCATAGCACCGTGCTCTGCCCTTTCACGATTCCTCGCTCCAGCTGGAGTCCTTTGTTCACGTTTGTCTTTCCTATCGGACTTGAACCTTGTGAGGGCCGAAGCAGGCCACAGACTCAAGGCCGTATCGGCAGCATCTTAGCACACCTCCAAGCACAAAGTTTCTCATTAGAACTATCTGCTAGATGAAGGTTATCCTCGTGCATTTTGAGATTCTCATGTATACCGATAGCAAGTTTACTTTTAAAATGTCAAGAACTCGGGCATTGTGTGTGGTACCAGAGTGCATCTCTGAGAGGGCTGTGGACATTTAGGAGTTGGAAAGCTTTTGAAGGTTTTTAAGAGTTTTGTATCCTTACCATATTGTTACTTGCAGGATTTCATTCCCTGGGAGGTGCCTTTGGAGTTCTTGGGGCAGCTGGGCCCACAAGTCACCTCAACTCTCCACCCAGCAGCAACAAAAAGCATGGTCAGAATTGCCCGATTTGGGGGCAGGGTGAGCCTGGAAGGGAAAGAAGTGCTCATAGTGAGAAAAGGCAAGAATTTCAGGTGGTTTCCCTGAGCTTCTTGGGAGTTTGGGGGCCAGACTGAAAAGAGAGATCCTGGTTTTCTGAGCCGTGGGACTCCACAAAACCAAATTCTTCCTCCCGTCCAATCCATACCGTTTGTCCTGAGGCGGGCCCCGTAGGCGGGCAGCCACCGTAGGCCCCGTGGCGGGCAGCCACACAGATGGAACGCATGGCCCAGGCTCACGCAGAACATTCTCAGGGCTGCCCGCTGACAGAGCAGTAAGTTACTTTATCCAGGGAAGAGGTGGTAATAACAGTTACGACCCCTTTTGTAGCTATTGCCATTGTCCTAGGACTGTCAGCCCAAAACATGGCTTTTGTAGTGAAAATGAGAGAAGGGATGGGCCTGGAGCCACTACTGGGGGTGTGGTCTGGGGACACGCCAGGCCTGGTCTCACTTGGGGGTGGGGCTGGAGACGCTTTTTTCCAGGCCTGAGGTTGTGTCTGTGGTGAGTCCTCCTTGCTCCACTCTGGTCATAATCAAGTCAGCAAGCATTTCCTGAGAAATTGAGAGGGACACTGTGATGAGTAAGAACCTACACTGAGGATCTTCGGGGGCTTAAAGGTACAAACAGCCTGGGCCCGTGGGCCTCAGGGCCTTGTTTGGGGACACGCGGATTAAACGCGTGACCTTAGTCCCATTAGCAACATACTCAGGTCAGTAGAGCCTGCAGATGTGTGTGTGTGTGTGTGTCTGAGTCTTATAGGGAGCAATACATTCTTGTCTTCTTGTAAAGCAGCATATGGGAGGGGGAGCTTCCCAAAGCAGCGGTGCTGGGAGTGGGTCGGTGGCAGGGACTTGAGAACCGTGACGGGTGTGAGCGCCACGCGGCACCGATGGCCTATGGCGGGTTAGGAGCTTGGCAAACAGCCTCTTGGATCCTACAGCTTGGGGAACAGTGCAGTCAAGTCAGAGAAGAGGAATAAACGAAAACTGACCAGTGAGAAGATTGTCAAAATAATTATCCGTGAAAGAATAAGAAAGAAATCTGGCTTCTGGAGGAGCAGCTGTCCTCCTGGAACCAGTGTCTCTGCTGGCACTTCCGTCTCTGATGTGACCCCAGCTGGGGGTGCTGAGAGGACCCCCTAATCCTGAGGTGACTCTTTGTGAATGGCTGCCTGTGTGTGCGTGTGCGCGTGTGCACGTGCATGTGTGTGTGTGTGTATTCCTGCAGGAGCCCACAGCCCAAGTGAACACAGAATCGTTGTCTCCAGGGCTGTCAGCCTGTCACATTGATGAGTCCTAGATTTGAAAAGGAAAAGAGAAACAAATCACTCACATCCAACCAATAAGCGAGGTGCAGGCTGAGAAAGGAAACAGTCCACATGACTGGCGCTCTCTCTCTCTCTCTCGCTCTCGCTCTCTGTGCAGAAAAAGCAAAAGTCACCTGAATTCAAAGTTGGAACAGGGCTGCATCCTCTGCAAATCCTGGGATGTCTGAGGTTCTGCTGTGTTGCTCATTCTGGCAAAGACAGAGGGAGGTGACTCAGGACAAACTGCAGCTGCATGGAATCCTGGCACTGAATGTAGCCAGAAACCCCACGATCCTGTGGCTGGCTGAGTCCACTGCTGGGCAGGGTCCGTCCACAGGGACCCTTCTGGGCCTTCAAGGACACTGGCAGAGAGCCAGGCGGTGCTGGAAAGGCTTTCAGCTCTTTTTCTCATTTTCTAAAACTCATGCACTTTTTACTTTTGTTAAAGGCTGGAATGATTGCCTTGCTCATGGCTTTCCATTACCTGATTCAAACAAGAACAGTGTGTGAGAAAACTGTCACCTCTAAGAGGAAAGTCTCTCTCCTCTTGGGCAGGTTGGGCTCCCAAACCTTGTAAGATATTCCCCTGGAGGGTGACTCACACCCACTTACCCCCATGACCCCTCCCCATCCCTTCAGAGGGAGTAACGTTTGGTGTCAAAGAAGGGGGAGAATTTCCCACAAAAGTGCAGCTTTCTGACAGAGGGCACACGTGGGGCCTGAACACTCGGCGAAAACAACTCACAAGTTTGAGAGTGAGAAAGAGGAGAGAAGCCCACTGAGGTGAAGGCCGGGGAGGCCTGTGTGTTTTCCGGCATGTTCCAGAAGTTCTGTGCAGTTGTCTCGCCCGAAGCAAACCTGTTAAAGCAAATGTTTAGGATTTTAAGCCCAGTATCCCCTTTGCCTTCCAAGAAAGAGAGTTCAAAAAGCAAGTGTGCAATGGTCAAAGCAGGGCTGTTTACAATAGCCAAGACATGGAAGCATCTTAAATGTCCATCGACAGATGAGTGGATAAAGATGTGGTATATATACAATGGAATACTACTCAGCCACAAAAGGGAAGGAAATAATGCCATTTGCAAGAACATGGACAGACCTAGAGATTATCATGCTAGGTGAAGTAAGTCAGACAGAGAAAGACAAATGCCTTATGATATTGCTTGTATCTGGAATCTGAAACAGTGATACAAATGAACTTATTTACAAAACAGAAACAGACTCACAGACGTAGCAAACAAATTTATGGTTACCAAAGGGGGAAGTGGGGGAGGGATAAATTAGGAGTTTGGGATTAACATATACACACTACTATATATAAAATAGATAGGGCTTCCCTGGTGGCACAGTGGTTTAGAGTCCGCCTGCCGATGCGGGGGACACGGGTTCGTGCCCCGGTTCGGGAAGATCCCACGTGCCGCGGAGCGGCTGGGCCCGTGAGCCATGGCCGCTGAACCTGCATGTCCGGAGCCTGTGCTCCGCAACGGGAGAGGCCACAACAGTGAGAGACCTGCGTACCGCAAAAAAAAAAAAAAAAGATCACCAACAAGGACCTACTGTATAGCACCGGGAACTCTACTCAATACTCTGTAGTAACCTATAACGGAAAATAATCTGAAAAAGAATATGTATGTATAATTGAATCACTTTGCTGTACACCTGAAACTAATACACTGTAAATCAACTGTAGCCCAGTATAAAATAAAAATGAAATTAAAGCAAAGAAAATGGGCAACAAACTGGAATCCTGATCCTTCCTGTGACCTCCATCTTTTGTATTTCATGTTCTCAATGTTTCCGTAAATAACGTTATGCCCTCCCTGTCTCCCTTGATGGGCTGTACAGTAATTAGGAAGGTGAGATCATAGTTCTGTCCTCCCTCTGCCATGGGGTGTAGGTGGCAGCCCCTCCCAGGGACGAGTGAGGGGAGGGTTCCCCTTGCAGAGGACGCTGGGTGTGCTGACTCAGCTGCTCAGCCTCAGGACGTAACCCTGGCCCAGGACAGAGCGGGGCTGAGCCCCCGACAGTGCCCACTGTTCACACGGACGTGCTTCTGGGCTCGGCCTCTAGCTCTCCGTCCCTGTCCCGCCTGTGCCGAGTCCACCCCACGTAGTTCTCCCCCAAGGCCCAGCCCTGCCCCCGTGGCCTCTCCCTCCATCCGGCGCTGCCGTGACGCCGGCCCTGCCGCGGCCTCAGCTCCCAGTCACGAGTCTCATTCCCCCTCGACTTAGAGTGTCTGCTGGAGCTCTGAGGCCTTATATGCAACATGTCACCCTACCTCAGAGCCAGAATTTCCCCAAACCAAAGCTACTCATTAATCTCTTATCAATAAGCTGCTGTGTGCCTGACCCTGTGCTGGAGGGGAAAGGGAAGCCAGCCGTTAACACACAAGCAGCCGCAGCATCCCTTCCGGAAGCAGGGCCTTTGGAGGAGGAAAGGCGGGGTGCTGTCACTTCTGAGCTGTTTGAACTCAGGCAAACTACACAACCTCTCAAAACGTCAATTTATTCACGGCAAAAGGTGGGGCATAACCTGATAGTCTTGAAGTGCCGCGGGAAGGATTTAATGTGGGAGCGTGTGAGAGGCACCTGAATGAAGGGTTGAGATCAGTGAATATCGGTCACGGAAGACAGAGGGGCGTAGCGCTGCCAGCAAGGGTGCACGGGGGGTAACGAGAGGAGGCGGGGTCGAATGCATGCAGGCATCATCTCGTGTGCTAAGCTAAAGAAGCTCCGCTTCATCCTGGAAGCTGTGGGAGCGCTGAAGGAATTTAAGCAGGAAAATGACATGATCAGATCCGCATTTAAAAAGAACGCATTGGCAACTGTGAGGCCGGGCTTGGACTCGTGCCAGGCTGCAGGCAGCAAGACCAGTTAGGGGCCGTCGCAGGAAAGCTGGGCAAGCGCTGATGAGGGCTGGATTAAGGTAATGGCTTTGGGGACGGAGAGGATGGCTCGGATGTGAGTGGATATTAAGGACGGAGAATCTGTAGGACTTGGTAACTTGACATGAGGTTAAATGAGAAGGAGGGTCCGGGAGGCCTGCCAAGTTTCTGCTGTGGGCGAGTGGATGGAGGGTAGCATCTTGCAATAAAATAAAGAAGATTGAAAGAGGAAAACATTTTAGTGATGGGTCCAGTTTGAAACCTAATGAATTTTCTCTTCGATTAATTTAATGGAAGTTGGGCTTTTCTTCCAGACATAAGGAGCCAAAATCCAGGAGATGCTGAGTGGTGCAGTCGGTTCAGAGGAAGAGTCAGGTGTCAGGTGAGAAGAACCAAAGGCAAAGACCTGGAGAATAATGGATATTTAAGGAACGAAGGTGACAGATTGGTGACGTGGTCTAGCTGGATGAGTCATGGGGCTCAGAAGAGAATCAGGAAAAGTTGGTGTCACAGAAAGTGGATGAGGGAGTGATTGATGTTGTCACAGACAGAAACATAAGTCAGAGAAGAGGAAACTGACCACTGGGCTGGGAAACACAGAGCCCATTAGGGACCCTGAAGAGAGCTATGGCCTTGGAGTTGAGGAAGGAACACAGGTGTAGTTGTAAATAACATGGGATGGGGTGGATCTCGGATATAGTCTATCGCGTCAAGAAGCCTTACCGTGGAAAAGGGAGAGGAGGAGAGAAAGGAATTTAGAAAGGATTTGAATTTGAAGAAAGTAGCTTTTAAATTTGCTTTTGGAGCCAATGTGTGAGAATGCTGTGAGTGTGTGTGTGTGTGTGTGTGTGTGTGTGTGTGTGTGTGTTCTAGAAGGAAACTCAGTGGACGTGGAAAAGTAGAAGATAAAGGAGGAGTAGGTGATGGAGCATTGCCCTTGAGGAGGGGACGGGGGCAGTAGCAGAGGACCAGTGATGGCAGGGGCCCTGCAAGGAGGGGCCGAGATGAAAGAGAAGGAGCAAAGGCCAGTGCAAATGCATAGGTTCATTTTATTAATTTTTAAAATTTTATTTTTAAATTTTTATTAAATTTTGACTTTTTTATTGGAGTATAGTTGCTTCTTTACAATGTTGTGTTAGTTTCAAAGTGAATCAGTTGTATGTATTCATATGTCCCTTCTTTTTTGGATGTCCTTCCCATTTAGGTCACCACAGAGCACTGAGTAGAGCTCCCTGTGCTATGCAGTAGGTTCTCATTAGTCATCTATTGTATACATAGTATGACTAGTGTATATGTGTCAATCCCAACCTCCCAAGTCATCCCACCCCCCTTCCCCCCTTCATAGATTCATTTTAATGGAGGGGGTAGATAGTTCTTGCCTGTTACTCTGTATTTGTTTCTGTTGTTCGGGGCAAGTTCACCCACTGAGAATACGGAGGAGGTGGACTTGAGGGTAGACATAGCCCTGTAAACAGCTTTTCAGAGGAATAAGGGGAGGAAATGGCTAGTAGTTACTGACTGTTTACTGTGTTCTGGTCAGAATTTTAATTGCTTTAAATTTATTAACTCTTTTAATCCTCACAGTAACTCTATAAGGCAGATACAATAATCGTCCCTCTTTTACAGAAAAGGAAACTGAGACACAGAGCTCTTTAAATACATTGACAAATATCTTGACAGAGGAGGACTTGAGCTCAACGTTTGGACTCAACAGACCAGCCTTTAATGGCTTCGTGTACGCATGGGGCACTAATACTTCGTTTATTCATTTAGCAAACGCTAAGCGAGTAATCTGTGTGTACCAAGGCCTCGTTTCAGTCATGAGGGCAGCACTGACAGACTAGTACAGGTGCTTATGTTCGTATTTTAATGATGGAAGATTGACAAGAAACAAAATAGAAAAATACACTGTGTAGTTTGTAGTTGGCAAAAAGTGGTATAGAATAAAAGGAAAACACAGAACAGGTGAAGGGGCTGGAGGTGGGCTGTGAGTACAGTGGAGTGGAACTCATTTGGGATGGGAACGGGTTAGCCCTGTAGACATCGGCGAGAAGGCATTCCAGTGCCCGAGGCGTGACTGTGGCCAAATGTATGTCTTTCTTATAAATCACAATATCACAATAATTCTTTCTCTGTCTGAAAATGAATACAGTCACAGGTCACTTCTGATGTCAAGTCCTGCCTGAACCCCAAGGGAGTCAAGTGCTTCCTACTTTGGGATTCACACACCCCTTTGCTTCATGACATGTTGTTTTGTGTATTTTGAGTTCTATAACCAATACTGTGGGCCTCTGAGAAAGGTTTTTAAAAGATTCTTTCTCTGTCATAGCCCCCAAAGTGTCACTATTTAATCATGGTTATCCTCATTTTTTCTCTCCATCTCTAATGGTTTTTTTTTTAACATCTTTATTGGAGTATAATTGCTTTACAAAGGTGTGTTAGTTTCTGCTGTATAGCAAAGTGAATCAGCTCTATGTATACATATGTCCCCATATCACCTCTCTCTTGCGTCTCCCTCCCACCCCCCCATCCCACCCCTCTAGGGGGTCACAAAGCACCGAGCTGATCTCCCTGTGCCATGCGGCTGCTTCCCACTAGCTATCTATTTTACATTTGGTACTGTATGTATGTCCATGCCACTCTCTCACTTCGTCCCAGCTTACCCTTCCCCCTCCACATGTCCTCAAGTCCATTCTCTACGTCTGCGTCTTTATTCCTGTCCTGCCCCTAGGTTCTTCAGAACCTTTTTTTTTTTTAGATTCCATATATATGTGTTAGCATACGGTATTTGTTTTTCTCTTTCTGACTTACTTCACTCTGTATGACAGATTCTAGGTCCATCCACCTCACTGCAAATAACTCAATTTCGTTTCTTTTTATGGCTGAGTAATATTCCATTGCATATATGTGCCACATCTTTATCTGTTCATCTGTCGATGGACACTTAGGTTGCTTCCATGTTAGTGCTCTGCTTAACACATGTGAGTATTCAAAAAGGTTTGTTGAAAGCAAAAAAATTAATTAAGTTCCAGACAGAGCATCTTCCAAAGCCTGTCAGTATGATGCTGGAATATCTCAACAATATAACCTAAATGCTGACAGTGACCTCTAGAAAGGAGCATCATTTATTTCTAGTGACAGTTTAAATTAGTAAGCTGGTGGATTTTATCAGTGAGGCAGTTACAGATTTCCAACTTTTGGACTCCTCAGAGCTAGGGAGGGCCCAGAAGGTGGTCCTGGGACTTTATCTGGGCCACCAGAGATGCGGACTCAACGTGAGTGTCATTCTGTAAACGCGCTGACCCCGCGCAAGGCTCTCCAGTTGCCTCGGGGACCCTGTCTTGGCTCGGAGGCCAGCCTCTCTTATCCGGATTCCAGCCTGTCCTCTCTGATCTCCGGGGGGGGGGGGGGGGGAGGAGAGAGACAGGGGAAGGTGCTTTGTTAATTGGTCTCTGATGGGAGAAGCCTCGGATAAGCAGCCCCATCTGAAGTCTGTGGAACCATCAGGGTAGGAATAGCAAACAAAAGGAATCTTTCTTTTTAAGTTCCTGTGAAATCATAATAAGAAAGAAGGGACAATTTAAGTCTCTTTCATTCTCCTTGATTGTGAGTCAGCAATTTTGGAGACCTCTGACCACTCCTACTCCGAAATGAAGATGCCTGGTGTGAAATGCTATGCCAGCCGGGCCTCCCGGCCATGCGTCTGGAACATCCTTTACAGCATGTGTGGCCCTTTCAGATCTCGCTGTTGTTACCGGGGACCATTTCCCGCAGCCATGAAGGAATCCTGTAAAAACCCTTACAGAGTCGGCACAAAACACACCCAGACCATCACCAGTACCTCTCCGCTGTTTTGGTGGGAGCTTTTCTGCGGTGTAGCAGTGAGTTGCCTGAGCAGGGTTGTTTGTGTCTTAAGAAACCACCCCCCTGGCCTCCCTCAGCCTGGCTGTTCCTTGCTGAAAAATTCCTATTACCTTTTCACCCTGGTTGAAAAGGGGGAGTCAACCCATTTTCTAATGCTTTTTACTCACATTAAAACTTCAGAGATACAGAATTATTTTCAAGCATAACGCAGTGACATAGGATTTTTTTTTTTTTTTTGCTAATGTTTTCACTAATGATTACTTCGATATTCCCAGGAGGTAAAGGTAAAGAAATTGAAGTGTAACGGGATGGTTTTTAAGGTCATACATTTGTTAGGGCTATAGTTAAAGGCAGAATCTCTGCTTCCTGCCACCTGAACCGGGACAGCTCGGGAGACCACAGAGGAGTGACACAGGTGTGCAGCCACGGCGCCGCGGCCTTCTCATTTAGGGACTCATTAATTGTGAGAGGTAGCGTGTCGACTTCATGTGTGAGCGGGTGCAGGCCTAGAGGTAGGGCAGTGTCCTCCGGGTGATACAGGAGTGAGCTGCAGACTGGCTTAGACGCAGACCTGGTTGATCCACACTCTGAGCCGTGTTATAACACCCACGTCTCCTGGCCAGAGCTGTTTCCCTGTGACCGTCGTCACTGCCTTTGGCTGTTCAGGTGACGCCCTTGTCAAAGCGCCTGACTTTGGGGTCACCAGGTTTTACTGGGTGCACTCGTCAGCTTTGGGCCACGGCAAGAGGCCGTCTCACTGGGGAGGAATAGCTTACACTAGAATAGCCAGGGGACACTTTTTTCTTCTCGGTTTGTTGGAGGGGTGCCTTTCATGCCCCATCCACAGACGGGTTCGCTCACGTACCTTGGTACCTTGGCATCAGCACTGTGGCTGTCTTACCTGCCCCACCTGTAAAATGGGCCTGGGACAGAGCCAGGGCTTAGGAGGAAGCATTCCAAAGTTTATAACATTGTAGCTACTTCGTGGGGGAAAAAAAAAGCTATTTTCACTCAAAATAGTGTTATCTCTTTACTTCAGTGGGGTGGAACTCAATATGCAGGTCTGAGATTGTGTTCTTTTATAAAGAAACTTCAGAGCTCATTGAAAGTGTTATCAGTTACCAACTTTCGACGGACAAAAAAAGACTGTAATATTTACGAAGCAGTTAAAGTATCAGGCTACAGATGGTGAACTGTCCTGGTACTGATAATTGATGTTTCTGGTGAAACTCAATTCGGTGCCTTCGATGATACCGGGAAAGTCCATAAAACTTCAAACATCTATAAACAAGTCAGCTTCCCGACTTCAAATGTCCTAAGGTGCCGTGTGTACTTCAGTTTTTCCACGTTTACTGAGAAATAAAAGTCAACCCACAGGCGGCGGTTTGAAGCCATGTGGGCTCGTTGGGGAATTCTGAGCTCCTCGTGGGGGTGTGGATGCCCTGGGAGAGGTCGCCTCGTAAGCTGGTCCTCCCCGATCCAGGAAATACA
Organism: Aethalodelphis obliquidens; assembly: GCF_003676395.1. NCBI lineage: Eukaryota > Metazoa > Chordata > Mammalia > Artiodactyla > Delphinidae > Aethalodelphis > Aethalodelphis obliquidens. The sequence continues at coordinate 32,461,917 of NW_020837960.1, read as the reverse complement.
CCCTGTGGAGGCCCTCTGGCTGAGAGTGACTTAACAGGTGTGAACAGTGAGTGACCGATTTGAGGTCAGGAAGAGTGAGGGAACTGAGTGGTGAACTTGGCCACACACTTGCGTTACCCTGTAAAGCCAAGGCCACTGCCCAAACGGAAACACGGGCACGCAGAGTCTCGGTGGCTGTGAAAACAATCACGGTGGGCTTACTACCTCAGTGTGTTTCAGGTTCACTTTTGTGTCAGCGTGTTCCCCGCAGGTGTCAGAGTAGAATCCAAATCTTGTTTCAGATCAAGACCAATTCAACAGGCAACTTTTTTTTTTTTTTTCTTAACAGCTTCTCAGGAGCTACAGAAAGCCCTGGGTCAATGCTCCAGTGCCATTGGCCTGACTTAGAAAATACATCAGTCCTGGGTCCAACTCACAAAATTTAGACCCCAAAGGGGAAATAAATTCCTGGTGAGGCCTTCCCTCCAGTCTGAACGCTACCTAGTAGACAGCTTGAGCCACTGAAATGGCAGAGATCTCGGGGCCTACCAGCTGTTAGAGGGAGTGGAAGAGACAAAAAGTAGCCAGAAGGGGTGGCCCGGGAGGGCCTGAACACGGAGACAGAAGAGGTGCGTGTGGATTGTAGCTGCTTCCATGCAGCAGAGGAAAGCACGTCTCCTGCATGTGCGTGTATGTGTGTGTGTGAGCGTGTGTGCCTGTATGTGTGTGTGTGCATGTGTGTATGTGCATGTGTGTATGTGTATGTGTGCATGTATGTGTGTGTGCGTGTGTATGTGCGAGAGACTGAATGTGTGTGTGTGCGCGAGTGTGTGCACGTGTGTGAGACTGAATGTGTGTGCGTGTGTGTGTGTGCGTGTGTGCGTGGAGGGCATGGGGGAACTAATGAAAATCTTGCGGAGAAAAAGAAAATGCTTACTCATTTCTTAACAGTTATTCACTCAAAAACAGTGTCAGAACATCCAAGAACACGTGTGGCAGTTTGCTTTCTGTTTGGAAAAGCCAAACCCAGGGTTCAAGAAGCAGACAGAGTAGGGCTGGGGGGAGACGCTGCCAGCAGAGTGGGCCCAGGGACCTGGGTGTGAGTGTGTGTCTGCGAGTTCTAGCTGGTTCTCAGGGCTCAGCACTTCCCCGTGTGTTCACAGCCAGCAGTCTGATCGCTGACCTTTGCAGAAACAGGCCTGCCGAGGTGGGGAAATTTCAACAGTTCCCAGCCGGCGCTGGGCTGGGTGGAGGGGAGCCTCCTTTCTGCTGCTCTGTTTTTCCAAATAGCCTGGTTAGTTCTCTGGGTGGAGTTGAGATGTCCAGAAACCTCCGAGCTTCAGATTTGTTTCCCAAGAGGGTTCTTTTCAGGCCTTTGAGAATATTGAGACCATATCGTCATGTTTATTTTACTTTATGTTTTCATTTTTCTAAAAAGCAATTTGATACATTTGTATTCCTCTCTGGATCAAATCACATGAAATTATGTTATATTGCTTGACAGGCTGCGTTGTAACCCTCATGTTGTGTAGTGTGTGTCAAGGAATGCATTACACACAGCGCACAATTATTGGACACACCGTAGTCTCTTAAAATATGGGTAAAAGCTGCCGTAAGCATCAAAATCTCTGTTCTCCCAAGAGCAGGAGATATTGGGTTACTGCCTGTTAGTCTGATAGGTATAGTTTAAACACTTACTTTAAATAAAAATACACATAAAACAGAGCCCATTTTGGATCACCTTTGATCTCTAAGTGGTACCAAAAGGGCTAGATTTTACTGGGAACTCACCTATCCTCTAGCAAATTGGTTGGCTGTTCATGTATTTTTATAAAAGATAAATATTTTGTTCCTCCCCTGAGATCAAAAGAAAGTTCTATAAAGGTGTTTCCATGTCAGTTTTCTTTTTAAAAAGTGTTTTCTGGTTTGCTAAAATCTTCCGTACCTGCAGACTTTCTCTCCAGCCTATTTGTGCTGGTTACCTGATCAACACTGAGGTCCACAGGACAGCATTAGTGAGCCCATGAGTCAGGGTTCTGTGGGCACTTCATCATCAGAGTAAAAGCTTTGTTGGTTTAAGTTAGATCGTGTACACGACAGGAGTCACCATATGGAAAGTTTGGCTGAGTCTGTATTTCTAATTTTTCTTTTCTGAGAACTCCCATGAAAATTCACATCTTTGAAGATGGAAAAAGCAATAATTCCCGGGTCTGGATTACATTCTGGATACGTTCCTGAGCATATACACATTTCTCTACCCATAAATGGGGGGGAGAATTAGGCTGATAATGGCTCATTAAAAATTTTTTAACGTTATATACGTAGTTAAAAATTATATGAATCTAAAATTTTACATATACCTCACTAAAGTTGTATGTATAATACTAAAAGCATTTATGTATTCATATTTATATATGCATGAGTCAGAAAGACTCATTTTTCTTTTTTTAAGAAAAATACCTTGATTGGTCATTTTGGGAGGCAAGTCAGGCTCTGGCACAGTCTACAGAGTGGGGATGTGAGAGCCTGGTGGAGCAAGAATTAAAGGAATAAGAACGCTTCTAGGCACAAGTCGGTCTACAACGCAGATAATAAAGAGTTTGCATTGCACTGATGTAAAGCTTCTGTGTGTTCACCCTTCAGTAACTTTGGCTTTTCACACAATGGAAACCAGGTAAAAGGGGCCCAGATCCATCTCACCAAGACCCATCACCCAAGGTGCAGAGAAAATACACTCCTTACCCAAACTGAGAGATAAGCATCACTCTGTGGGTCCCGAGTACATTTCCTCGCTTTAATGTACATGGGCAGGTTTCCACGTGCAGGAGAAAAAGATGACCTTCCGTGAAAATGAATTTACTGGGAGTCCTTAAGTTCACAGATGTACTCATACTCACCTTTCTCTGGGAGATTTATAACATGGTTATGCATCTGCGTTAAATTAGATTTGAAAATCTTCTGCTAATCTAACAAGTTTTAGATACAGGACATTCATGTTTTTTTATTTCAGACTGATTTTAGACATCAGTTCAGGCTTTTTACTACACATTTCACTCTATTGTTTTGTGCTGGTAGGTGTAATTGTTTTCATTAAATATGATAGAAATAATGTATTAAATGACTATAAAATTGGCATAAAAGAAATCCTTGTTTGGGGAAAAGATGTCAAATCCACATACAAATAGAGAAAAAAATCTTTTAAATTTGCAACACACACTGGGCCTATGAAGAATTCTACGTAAATGTAACGGATAACCTTTAAGTAGCGGTAGTTCTCAATAAGTTATGATGGATTTGCTGATTTGTGCAGTTACATTTATGTAGAATGGGAAGCTGGCATTGTAGATATCAGACCATGGCTCTATATAGAAGGCTTTCTAGTGAATTAGATGTTAGATAAACACCAGAGTGAGAAGGTTCCTAATCTATGTTACTTGGTAAGTTTAAAAAATATAGTTCAAAATCAGCTACTGAATTGAATTGATCACTTTGATGATCATTCAAATAAATATAGACAAAAGAAAATGCTCGAATTATTAAATAAGTGAATTTACAAAGACTTGTTGGTGAATAATTCAGACACTTTCCCTAAATTTGCATCTCTATTTTGAGTGGCATCCAGCGGGCATTTAGAGGTTTTGTGGCCCTGGTTCCCCACTTCTGCCCCGATTTTGTGCCTTTGCTGAGGTTCTGCATGTGACTGCCGGTCAGAGGCGTGGGAGGCTCTCGGGACCAGGGACTCTGACCTCCCAGACTGAGGTAGGGCACGCTCCCTGGTTCTCTGGAAAGCTCCCAGGAGACTCGAATCCGCAGCCGTGGGCTGAGAGCACAGGCTCTGCTGCCTTTGTAGGTTTTCTTTCTTTCATTTTTAAAACCCATCTTTCCAATTCATCAGCGGGCCTTTTGGAGGCAGGGATGGTATCCCTGTCCTGGTGTAGAGTCTGGTCCATAGTGGGCAGTCACAGTGTTGGTTGGATGAATGAGCTTATGTGCCACATCTTCTAAGATGACTGCACTGACTTCAAAACTACACGGCCACACTGAAAATAGCTCAGAAATTAAGCTGAGCCACTGAGAAGCAGCACCCGCCTTCACAAAACGTGAAGAGAAGCCTTGGCAAAGATCCCAGCCAGTGTGATCTCAGCAGGAGTAAAGGGCGGGGCGCTAAAGTCAGCCCCCAGGGGCGTGAGGTCCAGAAGATTCCGGTTGGGCCATCAGCGCCCAGAGAGCCAGGGGCCAGGGGGACATGAGAGGAACCGGGAGGCATGTGTGGGCAGCGGGGTGGAGCTCAAAGGAGGGAACGGGACCCCGTACCCAGGCTTAAAGGGACCGAGAGCCCCCAGACCTGAAGACCGCCCAGGGCCACCTCAGGCAACAAGTGGGGTGATGTGTTTTTAGCTTCGAACCCAAGCGAGTTGAGATGAGGACATTTCCAAGGCGAAGGAAAGTGGACCAGGCGACCCCAAACTCACCTAGGATCATAAGCTTTGTCCTAGGCAGTCTTTTTTGTTTTGCTTTTACAGGTTTGCACTATGTTGAGGCTTAGAGAGGTGAAGTTACTTACTGAGCTAGAATAGCTCTTGTGTGATGTGTCCTGCTTGGCATCTGGGGGCGAGTGGGTGACGGGAATGCAGAACAAAGGCAGCTCTGGGGGTCCACGTTCTCCCCCACGGGGCCCCTCTCCTCTCCTCTCCTCTCCCAGCACAGACTCGGATTCTCAAAAGGCATCCTTAAGGCACAAAGATGTGAGATCGTTTACCAGCCTAGAACCTGTTTCTTTTATTAACAAGTGTATTGAAGTGTTGGTGCAGTGATGGGTTTTCCCTCCCTGCCCACCTATGAAGGGGCATTTTCCACAGAAGTTCTTATAACTGGCGGTAGGTGAGTCCTTAGAAACTCCTCAGCCTTTAACAAATACTTCAGCGCTGTGTAAGCAAAAGATAAGAAGGAAGAGTAATTTTTGGTTGGTTAAAAAAATAAAAGCGCTCGCTTGCTTTGGGCGGAGCGAGCCTGAACACACAGGCTTGTAGGATCTGTTCTGTGCTCTCTGGTCTTTCTCATGTCTTGCCACCGTTAGATACCTTCTCTGCCTCCTTCTCCTGGGTCTTCAGCTGTCAGTTTTTCCTTATCTTGTCCTGCGTGTTTAGTCTTTTCCGCAGACTTTGGGGTAGGTGTAGGTTTTATACAACTCACCCAAGTCTTTTCTACTGTCTGGGTATTTTTCTTTAAACCCCATGCTAGCTGTAAATTCAGTTCTCAATCAGAGACTGGTTTATAATGGACGGGTCCTCACCTTGTGTATCACCTCCACTTGTTCTTTGATCTCCAGTTGAAAGGCAGTGCCCAAGCTCAGCCGTAGTTCTGCATAATCCTGTTCTGACGCTTGAGGTATCCCTTCTTTTTTCCCATATCAGCATCGTCTCATCTGTGAAAACTCTTGTTGTGATTTACAATCACATTGACTTTATGTGGTATATGTTATTTTTAGTTCACCTTCTTATTTGGTATTAGTTACTAGATCAATTCTCAACAATATGGAAGGAAATCATCCTGAACCAGATGCACAGAAAGGTGAAAAACCACGGTGCCATGTTCACCCTGAGACATTGGACGCTGATTCTCTCTGAACTGACGCCCCATCCAACCAGGTCCCTGAAGAAGGCAAAGAATTTAAGTTTTCACATGAATAACAGCTCTGCTGTGAAACATCACTGCAAGTTCCAGCAGGCCGGGCAGAATCCCGTGGAGAACTGTCTCGGACAGTCACGCTGAAGGAGCGCCGTGCCCGGGCTACTCTGTCCACAGCACCTGGGGACCTTGTGTCCTGTCTTTCCAGTCACCATAGAGACAGGCTGGAGGAGATGTACCCCGAGGAGAACTGCAGGGGAGCAGAGGGCAGGACGGATTTGACCCAAAGCGGACATGAAAGTGGCATAGAAGACCTGTGAGCGTCCCTCTGGGCTGGGGTGGAGGGTGCAGTGGGAAGAGGGCAGCACGCCCCAGGCCCCTTCTTCTGGGCCTCCAGGAGGGGCTCCACCTGCCAGGGATCTCAACTCCGGGAGGGACAGAACCAAGTCAAAGTGAAAGTGAAGGCCAGCCAGGCTTCCTGCTTCCTTGTGGGGTCGGCTCAGCCTGGACACGCACACGCACACACGGGGAGATGGCGGGGAGAGAACAAAGTGAAGAGAGACCCTGGCCCTTCTCCCGAGGAGCAGCACCTGCTTCCCTGCCCCCTGGGCCACCTGGGCCAGGGTCCTCCTGCCTGAACTCCACATGGCCGAGAGCATCATCTGGGGCCAACGGAGGGGCTTGTCCCTAGAGGCGTGTTGAGAAAAGGGGCCTGTGATGGGACGGGGACAGGAAGTTCGACTTCCTTGCAGACACCATGCTCCTTCCTCACCACCTCCCTTCGGGGCCGCTGAGGGCAAGGCATCCCGTCCGCTCACTTTGCTGCCCCGCCCCTCCGCCCCCACTTAATGCCTGGACTTCTCCCCCAATCCTGTGAAGCCTCAGGACCCTTCACAGGACCATGTTTTAAATACAGAGAATAAGTCGCAGAGGATGACAAAGGCTGCCTGTCATACTGAAGTGACATCTACCGATGGATCCCTGGGGGAACATGGGGCCCCGGGTAAAAACCAGTGTTTAGTAGGGCTGTACGTAAGTCCGGGGCCCTGCAGGGAAGAGGTGGCGTGCCCGAGCTGACACAAGCTGAGGATTGTTTGATAAGAAGACGCTACAAAGCACAGGCAGGGTGTAGGGCACAGTGCAGAGCCCTGAAGAACATGGTTCCAGAAAGTACAGAGCTTTATCAACAGCAGAGACCAAAGGGAGGACAGGCGGGGGCAGGACACGTACCTAGAGAAGGTGACTCAGTCCTGGGAACAGGTGGCCACGCGGGAGCCCTCCGGTCCCCCAGCCCGGGCTCCCAGAGATGCTGTACGTGGAGCAGACTTTTAACAAAATGTAAATCAATTTAGGGCGCAGCCGTTCTCCTGTCAGCATCAGGGGCCTCCAAGTCCTTCAACTCCCCCCTGGCCCCGGTCCTGTGTCTCGTGTTCTCTTAACCCTGAGCATCGTCAGGAGGTAGCCATGCGGCAGGTAAGCTACCCGCACAGACCACATGGCTACAACGTTCACTCACCATCACTCAGTCTTCATTTTTGTTGGCAAATACTTAAGAATACTTTAAACCGTGTGTGGAGTTAGAGTCATTGATTTCCCCTCCTTTATGCTAGACTAATTTTTCTTTTATGATTGATTTAAGAACAACACTCATTGATAGTTTTCCCAGGAAATCTCATTACTTGCAGGTTGGCTGGCCCAGGACGTCACCTCACTGCGCTAAAGGAGAAAACCTTTACAGGTTTCATCTTGAGAAACAGTTAAGTTTACCAGATTCTTTGGGAGCAGCGATTTAGCCTTTGACCGTGTAGGCAGAGAACTTGGGAACTATTTGAAAAGTCATTTGTTCCAATGTCTTGTATTGTCATTCTACAAATTACACAAAACTATTTAAAAAGGAAAAAAAAAGAAAGAATGATTATTATCAACCCGCAGAGATTCATTGAGAACGTATACCCAGTGTTCCGTGGCAGGTTTCCTTCTGCAATAATAGAGGGTAAGGGAAGGTCTGCCCCGGGGGGCCGGTTCTGCAAGGAGGCCAGGGGTCAGTTACTGGTGTTAAGAGATGGAGTGCATGCCTGGGCTACAGGGAGAGGGTCTGAGGGTGGCGTCCGTCTGGGAGCCCCCAGACCCCCCTCCCGGCTGGTCCCCTCTGTTTCCCCCGCCGCCGTCTGACTCTGGCTGTTTGTCTCCAAGTGTCATAATGCTCTCTTTTAAAGTACAAGTTCAAGTTCAAGAAGTTTTGCTTCCTAAAAAGCCAGCTCGGTGTCTGCATATGAAACATTGAGCTCCTGTCCACGGGGGTTTTTGTTCTGTTTTGAAGTACAAAGCAGTTCTCCAAAACTGATCTCCCAACCCAAGGGTGGGATGTAAGTTGTCTTCTGTGGCTGGCTTTCCTGGACCCCAAATTGCCACCAGCGGTGTTCTCTCCTTGTTTTCCTTCCACCGGGATCCTAATGTGGTCGGTGGCTTGATGACTGGAATGGGTATTTGCAGATGGGGCTCTTGGCAAAACATGACCTTTTCTTTTTTGTCGTCTTTTTTTTTTTTTTTTTCAGGCAGTGTCTTTCTTCAGAAGGTCTTTTTTTTTTTTTTTTTCTTTTTTTCTCCTGAATTCTCAGAGGGCACACAGCGATGTAGAGGGAGGAACGGCTGAATATTCCTGCTAGTGTTTGGACCAGACCAGCCCTAAAATGTTCTGGTTATTAACACGGGGCAGACGGGCTTGTGGAAAGCTAACACAGGGACGGCTCAGCTAGCTCGCTCCTTCTGTGGAGCGTCTGCGTGACTTTGGAAAGGCTGCCAGGTGCCCATCTGTTAGCAACACAACCTCTGCCACAAACACAGCTGTCGTGACAACCACGCCGAGTTCGTCTTTCAAATAAAACTTGTTAAAAGCTACTGCCCTCCAGTCCCCACTCACTGCAGTTAACTGCCTTAAATCGCCCCCTGACTAGTGTTTATTTTCTTAGGCGTACCTTACTTGTGCAGCTGTGGCGTGCCAGCCTTTGATTTAACATAACCCCACCAGGATAAGCATTTACAGTCCCCCAAAGGTCAGGATGTGTCTAGGGTCCCACCCGAACTTTCTCAGGCTGCAGAGCCGGCATCCAGGGCCCTCTGGTCACCCCTCCGTTACATGGTCTTCAAGTCTGGCAGCTGGTGGGTCAGCGGATGGCTTCCAGATGAGGACTGACCAGGTAGACACGCTTAGAGGAGAACTACCTCACCCTCAGGCCAGTGTCCCTCCCAGCACCCCTGGTTCCCCCATTTTCATGAACTTGGGTGGCAGAGGCAACTTTGGACTAACTTCATCTCACCCGTGGAATCTGAGTGGAGTGAGCGATGTAACAGTCCAGTGGCACGGGGCGTCCTGGAACGTGTGTTTTCTTTTACCTTACATATTTGAAATCGTAAGGAACGCGTGAGCCCTTGGGATGACTCTTTGATTGAAAAGCAATTTAACGCTCTTAATATGTTCTCTGGAGCTGGTCCTTTGAGAAAACCTTTCTCTAGTAGAGAAGCGTCTTCAGTGCAGCCTGTAAAAATGGGCACTCTACTTAGAAAAAACATAGGCTAAGCTAGGAAAAGTGAAACGATGAGGAAACATACTGTGTATCTGGGAATGCTTTGTACCTTCTGGAAACGAAAACCAGAAGAGCCGTTTCTGATTGTGAGGATATGCCCAGCGACCGCGCCTGGATCTGAACAACGTGGTCAGTACCAAGTGTTTGGGAGAACAGTTGTGCCTACGGCCCTGGGAGACGAACGGTGCGATCTGCACACTGCATCCCGCCCTCCACACGGCCGAAGTGCTGCAGACACTGATCACGCAGTGGTGTTTGTTGAAGGAACGCTCAGGTGAAAAGTGATGAGGATGTTGTTAAGGGTAAACTTTCAGCGAGAATCCGATCCTGGCTCTCATACAAACGTGATCAACGCATGTCAAAAATTTTACTGAGTGTATTAATTAACGAAGAAAACAGTAAGGTAGCAAGACACCTGGTTCAAAAGAGAACTCCAGGGACCACACATAGATTTCAGAGAAGGAACGCTGACTTGAGTTTACAAATGGGTGTAAACTGGCCAAATGCGTCCGTGATCGCAGGGCAATGATCGATTGCCTTCCGAGGGACACCATATCTCTGTGGGCAGGATTATTTGCACAGTTAACACTTTTCTACAAATTAACTTGTGTCTCTACCGACTTGTAAAATATCCTAGTTGAGGAAAGCGAGGATGCGCGTCCTACAGAGTCAAACAAGCCTGTGGCCTCAGGAGTCCGCTGAGGTCCGTCCGGCAACTTCACTCGTGTCCGAGGTCGGCCCTTTGGGTGACTCTGCTTCACAGCTGAGAGGAAGCAGAGAGAGATGGAGCCCCTGGCCCGAGGTTACAGAGCAAGGAAGGGGGCCCAGCCGGCAACTCCACCGCCCCAGGCTCTGCCTGAGGATGGAGGCCGTCAGGGGATCAACGGGGCCAGCAGAGAGGCCTCTGTTGCCTTTGGTCTCTGAGTCCTCAGGAACTGCCTCCAGGGAAAGTCGGGCCTTTGAAGTGTCCTGGATTCCCGGGGCCTTTGGAGGCAGAAGTGGACACATTGTGCTTCTTGCTGCCCCTAGTTTGCAAGTCACATCTGCAACCGGCACAGCGTTGTTTTCTCACCTTGATCTGCGTGTCCACCGGCTCTGATGCCGTCACCAGCGGCAGGTCGAGTGGCACCTGCTCATCCCAGTGGGACACCTGTCCGTCACAAATCCAGGCAGCCGGCGACCTCGGGCCACGTACTGGTGGAATATGTTTGCTCAGGTGTCTCCAGTTAGAGAGGCCCCTCACGAGGCCTCCTGCACCCGAGGTGCTGGACCACCCCTACTCCTGACCCTGCATCCTCCGGGGACCAGGCCTAGTTTCGTAAAGTGGACCGTGGCCAACGTGGAGAGCTGCAAATTCCCAGACTGGCAAAAACTCTTCCTGTTCATTTTCTCCCCCAGTTTCCACTGCTTCATATTAAAAAAGAAAGTCCAGGAAATATTTAGCACAGTCGGAGAGCTGTGCCCTGGGAGCTGCAAAACTTTACCATCCTCGGCCTCCTTCTGTGTCATCCTTACCTACCCTGGAACCCGGGAGATTCTTCTGGGGGAGGTGGTACGTTGGGTCACACACTTGCAGGTTAGCTGCAAAGGCTCCCGGGAAAGAAAAAGGACCGGGAGGCTCCCTTCCGCCCACCCAGAACCAGGACGGCTCGTCCACAGGCCAGCTGTGCCCAGAGCAGGTAACCAGGCAGGGTCTCCCTCCTCCAGCCTGGGGGTCCCTTTGCTTAAGAAAGACCAGAGAGGAGAGAGTAGGTCATCCACAGTGTGGAAGGACTGTGACTTTCCTTTTTTTTTTTTGCCAGGTTTTTGTTTTTAAATGAGCGTTGGCCCTCCTTGTGTAAGGACAGTTGGGGCAGGACCCAGTGTTATCTGATACTTCATGAAGAAAAACAAAACCAAGCAATGCAGTGATAATAGAAATAATTTAAAGTCTCGTTAAAAAAACTTGCTTTGTCCCTGAAAGCTTCCTTTAGAGAGATTTGGTGGGGAGGGATGTTGGCTCCCATGTGTCTCCAAGGGGCAAAGGGGCGAAGCTGGGTAGAAGGCTCCCGAGGGTGGGACGGAATGGGGGAGTTCCTTTTATCAATTCACCTTTTTCTGTGCTGGAGTCATAGCCCTTTGTGGGCGTCACTTCCTAACTCTTCCTGTCGTTGGTAGATTGAAGTTGGCTGTGGTGGGATATTTACACCATGGTAGTTGGCAAACACTACAAATCCAGGCTCCTCCACCCCTGCCAGGGTGCCAGGTCATTAAGTGCTCACTCCACTTCACATACATCAAGTACCGAGAGCACTGTTTGGCATACAGCTGGTGCCCAATAAATACTTGTTGAGGCAACGAATGAATGAGTCCTGTTGACAATGTATAGGAAATTTAAGGAAAATTTCTCTCTACTAAAATAAAAAACATCCTAAGTTACTGAAGTTTAGAATTTTATCTCGAATTTCCTTAACTGTATCATGTAACTTCTGGTTTGGTAGGCAACATTTAAGCTGCTTTTCATCCTTTGCCTCTTTGAGTCTCCAAACAATCACTGGCAGAGCGGGAATTTTTCTCGTTATCACAGAGAGGACAGGAAGGTTCAGCATAGCCGAGGGAAGGTCACAGCGCTGTGGAGGGACAGAGCTCACATTCAAACCCAAGGCTGGTTGACTTCAAAGCTGCTGCGTGGCCACAAGACAGCAAAGCCTCATCGTGAGGTGAAGGAGGCCACGCCATCCGGCGCCCTCCCTCAGGTCCCGTGTTACTTAACGAGCAGGGTCAGTGAACCTCCAGCCCTGCACACGGTCCCTTATTCCCTGCTGGGAGATGTGAGAGCAGACAGGTATGTGTTTGGGACTCAGGGCGGTGAATTCAGCCCCCTGAGGATGAGTCTGTGGGCTGAGCAGGAAAGATGCAGCGATGTGTTTGCTCTCGGGTGCCGTGTTTGCTCTCGGGTGCGAGAATGCCGTCTTTGAACGACAGTGCTTACTTGGTGCCGGGACCTCAGCACAGCCAGGCTCCCCTTTCGCATGCCTGCTGCACCACTTGGTTGGGGATAGGCAGGGGGAAGGATGGGAGAAGCCGGTCTCATCCATGAACATTTCAGTGAAAGAGGCTGAGAAAACAGGGTATTGAAAATCCCCACCATCGCCCCCCGCCCGTACCTGGTCGTGCTCCGAGTCAGGGATACAGGCAGCCGCTTGCCCACCCATCCTCTCTCCTTCACTGGTTCTGTCCTTCTGGGGCCCTTCAGCTGCCCGTTCAGTGGGGCCAAAGTTCAGCCTGGAGGTGGAGAGGGGAATAGTGGGGGGACCACGTGATACAGCAGGACGACGGCTGGCTCTGCTCAGCCCACGTTCTACATGAAAGCGACATAAATGCATCACTGTGTGAACAGAAGCGTTTCACTAATGAGAGAGGTGCCTATTCAGCTGCACTGAAGGCACCGAGGCTAAAATTAGGACCAGAGGCGATCAGCCCTCCCGTACTGCCGTTGCCTGCTTTGAGTAAAGCTCACAGAAGTTCAGAAGGAAGCCCTGTCGTGCCGCTTTCCTGAAATGTCAGTGCTCTCATCCGAAGGGGTGTGTGCTTTCTCCCGTCTCGAGGAGGCGGCTATTTCTAAAACCCAGTTTTACACGTCGCCAGCTTTGGGGCTGGATCTGCTGCCCTCACCCTTCACCCAAGCCATGGTCCAGCCAGGTGGGCTCACCAAGTACAGCGCCTCACTCAGGAGGCCGTGGCATCAGGAATAATTCAGGCGGTTTACTTGTGGGCTCCTGTGAGGGTGCTGCCAACAGCGCTATTTCAGTTTTCAAAGCCAAAAATCTAGCAAACGATTTGCAACGTGAGAAAGAGACTGAATGCTGCTAGTTCATAAAACCAATGCAGTGTAAATAAAGCTGAGAGGGAAATACAGTTGCCTGTGTCTTGGGCCCAAATTGCCAAGACCGGTGGGACGGGAAGGACAGAGCAGGTCCTGTTTGTGCGGCATCTCCTGGGGTGAGTCCGGGGCTTTGGACGTGGCTCTAAGTGCCGCGGGGACACCGTGAGGCATCCTGGGGGAGCTCGGGGAGCGGCTGGCGGGACTGTGGCGTGCTTACAGCTGCATTTCCCAAATCCCCTTCTGGCTGCAGAGCAGGAAGAGGCCGGGTCACTGCCTGTGATGGTGACAACAGGAGGGCCCAGGACAGAGACACTGGCAGCTGCAGAAGCCTGGGGCTGGTGGCATTGAAAGAAAGTCAGTGGAATTAATAAATTTTTAGGAGGACAACGTTTGGACTCGGTGATGGTTTGGATATGGGGACAAGGGGAGGTGCCGAGGCTGGCTTCTGGGTCCCTGTCCGGCGACTAAGGCATTGGAGTGAGTGGGACCCCTGGGGGCCCCTAATGGGGGGGAGGGGCAGGTTGCTGCCGGGGCGGGGGAAGCGGGGTCACGGGTTCAGGGTGGCTCACTTGGAATTTGAAGTTCCTGTGCAATCACCTGGTGACAGGACAGGGGAGAGGTCTGAGCTGTAGGGACACAACTGACACTGAGTCCGCTATGGGTCCACCTGTGGGCATAGAGAGAGGACGAAGTGGAGACGGCCCAGGGCCTCATGCCTTAGGAGCTCCAGATGTAACACGGGCAGACAGGAGGTGACGGACTTGGAGCAGCCCCGGAGATGGGGGTGCAGACGTCATAGGTGTGTCGCCGAGGAAGGAGCATCGCAGGTCAGAGGCGCAGCTGCCTCGTCAAGGGGTTCAGCCCCACGGAGCTTCCTGGCGGCCCCGGCGAGAGTTGTTTCCTTGTAGCGACGAGGGCAGGGGCCAACCTGGATGAGTCTGAGAAGTAAGAGGCAGCTGCAAAGTGAGGATAGATAGACATCTCTCCAGAAGCTTGTCTTCGCAGGGGAGAGAGAGGCAGCAGAGGAAGAAGGAGGAGCTCTTTGAGGGCGACGTTCAAGCCATGAGGACAGATCTGTGGAAGGAGGTTCAGGGCAGGATGCGGGTGTAGACAGACTCCAAGCACAGGTGCACGAGTGTCTGAGCCTGGAAGAGAAGCAGCTGCTCTCGAGTGACAGGAGGAAAGGCTGACAGAGATGGAATGGTCAGCCTGGGGACCCAGGGGACGGCTCCAGCGCCCTCTGTGAAGTGGGTGACTGGATGCCAACAAGCATGGATGCAGGAGTCTGAGGTGGAGGGGATGGACAGGGACCCTCGTGCAGAGGTCTTGGGCTACGGAATAGACCAACATCACGTAGGAAATCTGCCCAAGGTGGCAAATGGTTCATTTCTCAGCTGCAGAAGCTTGTCCACGTTGATTTTAAAAGGGCCCCTTTGGGCTTCCCTGGTGGCGCAGTGGTTGGGAGTCCGCCTGCTGATGCAGGGGACGCGGGTTCGTGCCCCGGTCCGGGAAGATCCCACATGCCGCGGAGCGGCTGGGCCCGTGGGCCATGGCCACTGAACCTGCGTGTCCAGAGCCTGTGCTCCACAACGGGAGAGGCCACAACGGTGAGAGGCCCACGTAACACAAAAAATAAATAAATTAAAAAAAATAAAATAATAAAAAAATAAAAAGGGCCCCTTTGCAACGGGAGCTGTGACACGAAAGGGTATATAAGGTGCTGGATAACTCAGTGAGAGCTGCCGTAACAAAATGCCACAGACTGGGTGGCTCGTACCTGGGAAATTCATGTCTCACAGTTCTGAGGCTGGAGGTCCAAGATCCAGGCGTGGTCAGGGCTGGTTTCTCCTGAGGCTTGCCAACGGCCGCCTTCTTGCTGTGTCCTGTGTGGCCTTTTTTTCTGTGCAAGCCCCTCCCCGTGTCTCTTCCTCTTCTTGTAAGGGCACCAGTCCTTTTGGATTAGGGCCCCACCTTTATGACCTCACTTAACCCTAATTACCTCTTTAAAGGCCAGATCTCCAAATACAGTCCCAGTGGGGGTTAGCACTCCCACGTATGAATTATGGGGGACACAATTCAGTCTATAGCAGGTAGATAAAGATGATTTTGTTTTTGTTTTTTTAGAAAATGACTACACCTTACTTGCTACCTTCAAAGTTTTCTTTAAAGGTTCCTGGTCAGTGCTGGCTTAAAAAAAAAATGTGTTTTACAGCTTTCATCCCTAAAGTCTGATGTGCACTTTGCACTTTATTTACAACTTTCTTTCTTTCTCACCTGCTGTAAGATCAAACACTTCATAGAAATGTCCCATACTTTGTCTTAGTCCAAAAAGAATTTTGTGGGAAAAGAAGGCAAGTTAAATTCATCCAATTTTTTTTTCAAGTAGATCCAGGGAAATGGCATCGTTTTTCCTGCTTCCCTAAGAATTGTCTTGAGCAGGTTTGCTCTAAAATATTTTTTAAAGGAACTGAATTAAAAATCTTTACAATAACCAGTCTTACAGTAAAGGTAGGTTAAAAAAAAAGAAAAGTGAACATTGATATTTTTTACAGTAACAGTGAGACAATTTCATCATTGTTTTCTTCTGAGGAAATTTTCAAAATACCTACTTCATCTAGGAAGATTCTGACAAAGTAAGTGGAGTGAATTTTTTAAAGGTTCGATTTGGTCATTCCCCCATTTCTTCCAACTTTATGCTTATTGATATCATTTTGACATTCTTTATGAACACATACCCACTTTACTCTTTCATAGCTCTTTCTATTAGAGACAAATCCCAAAGACAGCTTATTAGGATATCTGTATCACTTCAGATTAGGGTTGGCTGTAAGTTACAAAGACCTGAAAAACTGTGTGTAAAACAGGATAGGAAAATTTTCATTTCCTCATGTAAATCAGCCCAGAGGAGGGGAGTCCAGGACTGTGAGGTGGGGAACTCAGGCTTTTTCTAAGTCTCTGCCTTGATAAAAATCTCCTCATAGTCTAAGGTTGCTGCAAGAACCCCGGCCATCTCATCTGAGTTCTGATCAGAAGTGGGAATGAAGTAATGACGAATGTCATATCTTCTCCCTTTAGGGAGCGTCTCTGAAGTTTCAACCCACTTCTACTTCTTTTTCACTGGCCAGAGTTTGCATCTAGCTTCCTGGGAGCCTGGAGGGTATGATTCCTTGGGTACCATGGTGCTCGGAATCAAGCCAGAGCTCTGTTGCTAAGGAAGACGGGGAGAGCAGGTGCAGAGGTTACGAGGACTGGCTGCCCCTTTGAATAGCACACACGTGTCACTGCTCCGAGGGGCACTAAGCTGGGAGCTGTGGACGCCCTTGCTCTGGGCAGACGGAGTCCTCAGCTGCACACGAGCAATGATGGTAGCAGTAAATTCAGGAAAGACACGAGCGTCGTTCTGCAGTTTTGCGAGGATGTCTCATGGCAGTTACCTCACGTGGTCCTTATAATGCTGTCCTGAGGTATGAACGTTATCCCAGTGACCTGGACACTCAAATTGTTTTGTAAATTGTCTAACATAATATAATCCCTAAGAGGCAAGGCTCATATTCCAGGACGCGGCTTAACAAGCTGTGCTCCCTGCCTGACCAGGCTGCCTGGCTCTCCCCGACGGTCCCCGAGCCCTCCGCCCGCAGCCTCGAGGGGACCTGGGGCATCCTTCCTCCGCCCCTCTGCACCCCTCCCACGTCCGCCACCCCCATATCCCCTGACTATCCTCCATCCACGTTGCTGAATCTGCACTCCCTCCCTCCACCCCGGGACCACCACCTCGCCCTGGACTACACAGCAGCTTCAAGTTTCTCAGGCTTTCATGCGATTCTCAGCTCCTTTCCAAACGCCCTGAAATGCAAGTCCGGGCACAGCACACGCCTCCTGTAACCCTCCTGAGGTTCCTGTTGCCTTCAGGATCCAGCCAGCTTTGGGGCAAACCCAGCCTTCGCAGATTTGAGTTCACTGCCCTTAGCGTTTGTCTCGCGCTCCCGGGTGCCCAGCAAGTTTAGTGACGTTCCTTTACCTGACTGTCCTCCTTCACCACCCCGTCTCTGTCCTGGCTGTGTCCTCAGCCCACGTGCCCCTGCTTCCCTGAGCGACTCCTGTTCATCCCTTAGGGCTCAGTCCCGACCTGACCTTCCCTCCGCCGAGGAAATCCAGATCTGGGCTGGGTGCCTGGCTCAGTGCTCAGCTCCGTGCTGTAGTTTTTGTTTCTTGTTCACTCAGCAGCTAAGCCTGGAGAGTGTGTACCAAACATGTCGTTTTTATTCTGATGCTTGGACATCTGGGCTTTGCTGACCCTGCAGGGATGGCCTCTCCCAGGGCTGGTCAGTTCCTAGAGATGGTAGAGGACGGCCCTTTCATACACTAACTCACCAAACCCCACACCCCCAGGACCCCACGGCTTACACTCTGGGCCACTACTCCCCTGCCCTAATCACCCAATCTGGGTCAGGACAGCCCCTGGGCCCCAAAACCCACTGAGATCACTCAGACCGGCCTGCCCTGGGCCTGCTCACCCTGTCTCCGTGTCCACCCCCTACAATGAAGGCTCTTGGCCACGTTTCCCCCACACCCTCTGCCCCTGCCCACAGCCCTGGTGCTTCCCCATGTGGCCCTGCATGCCGTGTCCCCTCCTCCTGGGCACAGTGGGGAGCAGCGTATTTTCAGTGGCTGTTGCCTCTGGATCTGTTGGGCTCGCCATCCCTGGATGATAATGAACCTGCCTTTTAAACCAGGAGAGGACTTTGTCCCATTCACACAGTGCTTGATGTGTAGCAGGTGCTTGGGATGTGCTTGGTAAGCGGCTGGACGGAACCACGTGGAGGGAGTGACTAACCCAGTGTGGGAGAATCCAGGACGGCCCCTAAGGGGCCCTCTGAATGGTCTTCAAGGAGAAGCAGGGTGTTCTTGCGGCCACAAGTGGCAGGCGGTCCCAGCGGGTCGGGGCAGCTCCCTTGGCATCCTCACCCGTCCTTCCTCACATCCCCAATACCTCAGCTCCCTCTCGAACCAGGTGAGGCCACCTGATTACATGAGCCTCTTTTCTGTCCCAAGAACAGTTTGTGATTTTATAACGCAAACTTGAAGTTTGTGTTGATGAAGTTGGTGACCCTCCGACTCTCTTCACTAGACCATTGGCCCAATGAGAGGAAGGCTCTGTCCATCGCTGTTCACGATGATGTCTCTGTCCCCCGAAAAATGCTTCTTCTAGTAAAGGCTCAATCAGTGTACGTTGGGTAGAAGACGACGTGAATGAACGTAGGAAATGAGAGGGTTTTTGAGTGGCTGTAACTTGTGGTCCACGTGGGACATGCCTGGAGACCCCTGGACCTGGGCGGGGAACCCAGGGTTTCTGGTCCTGCAGCCACTGCTCCAGAACCAAGGCTTTTATAGATGGAAGATGAGGCTGAGGCTGGGGAAGGTGCAGCATCTCAGGACCAGGGAGGGACTCCGGAGTGGGTCTCGACAGCTCGGATTACGGGGGGCTGTGGTCGAACCCCTGAGGACATGTCTCATCCCTCTTTTCCAGCCTCAACTCCGCTGCCGGGACTGAGACAAATGGCCCACAGGCTCTCTTGGTCCAACAAGGGGCGACCTACTTTCAGTGTTCAGTCATCTGCTCCCTTTTCTACTCACAGCAATTTCTCACGAGCCCTCATTTTTTTTTTTTTCCTTTTTAGCCAGAGAAGATACACGAAAGAAAGATGTAGCATTTTCCAAGAAAAGTGCAGCACAGTCAAGAAAAACACATATAAGCAAAGTGGAGAGGCGTCTTCCATGAGGCTCACTTGGAAGGCTGAGGTGTCAGATTCTCTTAATAGAATCCATCGTGTGCACGTGTATTGCCGTGCAAAGCTCTTAGGTTGTTAGGGCTTAAGCGTGGACAGTGCGAAAAGGAGAAGAGAGGAGCCTGGTTTTTCTATTTGTGATTTTAAAAAAGTAATGACGAAGAAAACAAATGGCAGTCTTGAATTCTTAAATCAAGACACACACACACACACACACACACAATTTATCCACCTCCCTCTGATGAGGAAAGGCCTCACGTCACAGCTCCTCATTGCTGACAATCCTGTTCTTACCTCCTACTGGGGTGGGTTTAATGACTGGGAGACCGAGGGCCGTTGAGATTTGATGACCCTTCGGCGGTCTCAGGCCACAGGACAAGAACCAGCGAGCGAGGAGACACCTCCTGCAGACTTCGCCTTGGTGATGCCCATCGATGACTCCGCTGTAAATTACGGGGATTGTGCAGCCTCCTACAATTACTGGTGTTCTAATTTCCTGGGACTAATTTTAGAGGGTGGAAGATTGTAATCATGGAAAGGAATTGTTTTCATTGTTTGGACAAATGTCAGAAGCCCAATTGAAAGCAGGCGCCTGAGCGGCCCCCAGAAAATTCCAGGGGGTCGGGCGGGCCATCCAAACCTGAAAGAGAACGTCCAGAGCTGGGCCCCTCTGACGCTCCCTGGACTTTTGTCTCTCACTTACCTTTCTTTGTGCCACAAGGAAGCTGTGAGTCTAAGCGTTTACGGAGACCTCGGAGCGAGTTCTGTGCACTATTCTCCCTCGGAGGAGTCTCTAGGTGTTGAGAGGCCCTGGGTACCCGAATGTGGCCTCATGGTGATGCTGACTTTCTGCATCCCGTCCGTGGAGAGGCCTGCAGGGGAAGGGAGGGCAGGAGGGAGAGGGTGGCCCCCTCCCTCGCTCGCTGTGCCCCGGGTTAGAGCTTTCCTCTCTTCTCTCTCCACGTCACTCCTCTGACCTGAGATGGGAGGAGATACTGGCAGGGCTGTCCACAGGACAGCCCCACAGGACAGGGGCTTCTCCAGACACACCCAGGAACACGCCTCACAGCACTGCCCGGCCCGGCGGAACCCACCCTTCCCGTGCCCTCTGCAGGGCCTCCTTAGAAGTCATGCCCCTTCTCCCCAGCCGGTGTTGACACCGCCTCCCAGACCCAACCCAAGTTTCGGATTTTGGATTCGTGGGAAGACAGCTCCCCCTCTACTTACTGTCAGCTGCTAAAGATGGTGGGCATGCCAGGTGCTGGGGGGCAGAGGCTGGGGCCCGGGGCTCCTTCCCTGTGTGGCCGGCACAGCCGTCTACGCAGAGCAACACGTCGGTGGAAGCTCTGATCTGGTTTCCACGGAGGCCCTCCTCCTGCTGCCTTGCTGCGGTGGGTGTCCGGTCTCTCCTCCAGGAATACCTGTATTGGAGGAAAGCGCGTGCATTTCCACACACGCCAGTTCAGAAGAAGACTTCTGAGTCTCAGAGCACACCGTGAATCAGACCCATGGCGAGTGGGACCTGAGGAGAGGCACCCTCAGTACTTACTCCTGATGCACTCGGTAGTGATCCGTTGTCCCCTTTTCGTTTCTATGATTTTTCTGCGAGCAAAGCATATTTAGACCATTTGAAAGGTGGCACATGCAGATCGTAGCTGGTGGCGTCCGTTCTGCTGGGGCAGCTCTGATTCTAGGACCTTGGGCTAGAGGCTTTCCAGCCAGGACCCCGCCTGACTCGAGCGCACATATTCCTGGCGACCGTTTTCGAGGGCTGCTCACCTCTGCCTGCGGACCCCCCGCTCAGGGGACACCCCTGCCTTCCCAGGCCACAGACTCCTGGTGGAGCAGCTCTCTTGTCAGAAAGGAAAAGAAGAAAGAAGCAGGGTGTGGGGAGGGGTAAGAAACACTGACAGTCAATGGGTTTCAGCTTCCTGTGATTTCCAGGTACTCGACCTGCTTCCCCCGCAGCCAGCGTCTCGTCCGCGGACGTGGGACCTTTTCTCTTTGCTTTCCTCACCTGACGTCCTAAGTCCCTCAAGTATGCATCAGGTGACACTGCTTTTAGCCCCTCACCATTTGAAGGACTTCCTCCTAGATCAACTGTAGTCAGTCAGACTTTTCTGTTGATTTTCCTGTAAAAGTGCCTTCCCTGAGCCCAGGCGGTGCCCTGAGTGGGTGCAGGCGGGGCACCAGGACCCCACGCGTCCAGCTTCCCACCTAAGAGTCATCATTAGCATCTTCGGGGGTGACATCGCGCTGTTAACTCATCGCAGGTTAGTGGTCCTCTCGAGCCCCTGCTTGGATATCTCAACCCGCCCGGTGAGGGCTCAGGACTGAGAAATAAACTCGCACTGTCTGGGTGGAGACGCAGATGCGCAGGTGAGTCAGGTGAAACTGGCACAGCTAACCCAAGGCCTCGGCCCTGGGAGGGAGCAGCAGCCGGGAGGGCCCCCGGCGGTCAGGCCGAGGGAGGTGGGTCCATGTCTGGGGGATGTCACGAGACCCCTTTCGGATCCAGACCCCCGTCTGCACAGACGCACACTCCGGGGAGGCTGAGTTGGGTTCAGCTAGGAGCTGGACCACGGCGCGGCCCACGGCAGGACGAGCGTGCAGAGAACGGGGCCCAGTGGTCGGAGGCCTTCCTGCAGGGCAGGTGGTGGATGCCACGGGTGCCAGGGCTGCGGGGGGGCGGCCCAGAGGCAGGTGTGGGCGGCAGAGACCCTCTTCAGCTGTCTGCAGCGGAGAACAGCTGTCGCGGGGCACGGAGATGCTGAGAGCGGGGGACCGCCTGGGGGCAGGGCCCACGAGGGTCTGGGGGTCTGGCGCGGCCCCTGTGCTGGTCTTGGGAGCAGCGGAGTTAGTGCCTGGGGCACAGTGGTGTTGGAGGGTGCAGGGAACCCCAGCCTGGCGTTGAAGCAGGTGAGAGAGAGGCCTGTGCCTTCCAGGAGGCTGCTGGAAAGATGACAGGACTTCAGACAGGCAAAGACCGGGTCCTGCAAACAGCAGAGGAGAGACGGGAGACGCCGCGCCTGCAGGTGTGACGCACAGATATCAGGCTGGGCCCGCAAGTGCTTCCTTACACAGAAAGGTTCTAAACTAACCAGTTGGGCGTTGGTTTTAAGGGAAGATTTGTGCGAGAAACGACAGTGAAATAGCCATGAAATGTTGACTTCCCAAGCTGAGGGCGTCCAGGACCGCCCCGTGCCTGGGCCCTCTCACTGCCCTGGGCTGAGCCCCGGCCCGGCCCCCAGGTTCCCACAAGAAGCAGTCTTTCCCAGACTTGGGGCTTAGAACTGTGAGAGGCCAGGTCAGACCCCAGAGGGACAGTCTACAAGGGAGGATCTGAGGGGCTTTTCTTGACTTAAATCTTAACGGTTTGAGAATCAGGCCATTTTTCCAAGTTTAGTTGGAGGCTTCCCATATCGCTTAACTTTCATAAGCATACCAGTTAGGAGGAATTCTCAGGTGAGATTTTTCTAGTTCGTTCTTGGACAATCCAGTCCATAAACTTGGAAGCCTACCAGGTAGGATCCCTAAAAAGGCATCTACATAATTATGCTGTGCTAAGCTAGGGGACCCTCTGGAAACCCATTTGAACCCACATATCTCTTTCTTAATAAGGAGGTACAGACAAGTTGGAAAAAAAGAACGATTTGACATACATATCAGTTTGAGATCTGTTTTCAGATACGAGAGACACGTCCACTTAGGCTTCTTCACGAGGCGAGTTCTAACTCCTAAGCTAGTGACTCACTCTTTTTCTTAACTTGCCTCTTATTTTGCCCTCGACGTAGTATCGATGTTGCCTCTGTTATTTTTGCATTTATTGGATTACAGCCGTCTTGATGAGGTTGAGACGAAAAGTCCAAAGTGCCCAGACCAGGCGTCACAGCGAGCCCGCGTGGCTGGCGAGCCGGGTACCGTACCAGCAGGAACGCCTGCTTGGCGGGGCTGTGGCAGCCTCCTAATTGCTCGTGACAAGGGGCTGCCTTTTGATGTTGACCATGTTCTCCTAATTATTTAATCTTTGACAACATGAAAACATGTTTAACCACATACCATGAATAGAGATCCAGCATGACTCTTCTCCCAAGGCCTGCTTTAGACCGTGTGTTCTGAACGCTAACAGCAACTAAGGTGAAAAAACATTCACTTCCTGTGCTCCATGGAGGGGGACTTGGGGGTGGGCTGCGGGGGGGACATCCCGGCCCCTCCAGCTCCCCTCCCCCCTCCCCCCAGGAGTCCTCCGTTCTCAGCCTGACATGACTGTCTCGTTAAAAAACAAGATGTTGATTCTGGTGTTTTAAACGTGCTCATCTTTTCTACTTCGGAATGTTTACATTTAAATTTACTCGGTTCATGTGTCTGTTCCCTTCACTGGACTCTAAGCTGCTTGCTGGTAGGGCCCTTACTATTTCATCTATTTACCGCGTGTGCTTAGTAAATATTTGCTGGGTGAATGAATGCATGAGAAAACTAACCCTCTCGTGAATGACTGAATATTAACTTACGTTTGCCTTAGAGGACTGAGCGAATGGCACAAGTGGAAATACTGAGGCCTCCCCTTGGGAAATTCAGAAGAAAATCTGTCAGTTTTCTTAATGGCGGCAAAAATCTATTCACGTGAAGATTCACATCCTGGATCTGAGCAATTTAGCCCAATGCTCTGTAGCTGACCCAGGCACTCGACACTTTTTGCTCTGGTTGCATAGATGCTAAGACACCAACGTCTGACGTTTAAACTTGCCTTCATAATTTATCACACTGATTTGCATACACTGGAGGTATTTATCTGCACTTTCCTGGCAGAAGTGCATCCTCGGGTGACAAGGGGCCCACGTATTCTGTCTCCACCTGAGCCCCTCAGTCACTAGTGATGCTGAGAGCCTGCCCTGAACTCTGCCCCGTCAGCTTCTGTCCATGATGGAGGCCATGTTGGAATCTGTGCCGTTAGACTGACAATCGCACACATCTGGGGTTGTCAGACTTTCTCTGTCAAGGGCCAGGTAGTAAATACTTCAGGCTCTGTGGGCTTCGTGGGTCTCTATCACAACTGCTCGACTCTGCCCTTGTAGCACAGAAGCAGACATGGACAATACATAGAGAGGGCATGCCGTGTTCCAGTAAACCTGAAATTTGAATTTCTTGTACTCTTTCACGTCACAAGATATTAGCCTTCTTTTGATTTCTTTCCAACCCTCTAAAAGTGTAAAAACCATTCTTAGCTTGTGGGCTGTCGTTTGCTGACCCCAGTAATGCATGGAAAATGTGTGCTTTTGTAATATGGGAACAAGCCTGAAGCCTGCAGGAGTTCAGGGTAAAGACAGCAGGACACGACCGGAAGAAGCCATTTTGGGGAAGGGGCAGCATCCTTATTCGCGGTGGACTTCCTTTCACTTGGCTTCTAATAAGCTTCTGGTGGCGCTCAAGGCTGCTCCCGGCACCCATGTTCTGCATTTGCCTGTTTTGCCCACATCTGGGTCCCAAGGATACTTTCCAGGCTGGAGCCACGGCTGTGAGGTCCCAGGGAGCTCTCTGCGGAGGACATGTCTCTGCCGGCGCCCTGTTCTTCTGTGTGAGAAAACAAAGGGACTGTCCTTCCTGTTGGTTTGGCTGCTGGGAGGAGATGGCTTTGGACCGGGAGAAAGTATCCCATGGCATCCACCCGCTGAGGGGGAGGCGGGGCGTGGGATGGGCGGGACTGCCCGCCAGTCCAGACAGGATTCTCTTCGGGCCCCTGGACTTGCGTGGCCTCCGCGTTCACTTGCACACAGGTGGGTCTTCTCTGAGTCTCTGAAGCCTTATGCTTAGATAAGAGTTTTTACCTTAAGGGGAAAATGAGGTGCTTTTTTCTTCCCATAATTAGCATTTTTCTAACTGTAAATGACTGAATGAAGCAATTCACATATTCTTAAAATTTTCCATTGGTCTAGCTAATGTCTAGATGTTATAGCTGCTTGTATTTTCTAAAAGACTGAATCTTGGGATTTTTAGCTCCTAATTAAACAAATATATTTTAGTTTTTAGAGCAGTTTTAGGTCCCCAGCGAAGCTGGAGAGGGGCCCGGAGATCCGCCCTGTGCTCCACCACATACACAGCCTCTGCCATCACATGGTACGTTTGTTACAACTGATGAACCTGCCTTGGCATGTCATCGCCACCCAAAGTGCGCCATTTACATTAGGGCTCTCTCCTAGTGCTGTGTCTCCTGTGGGTTTAGACAAATGTGTAATGACATGTATCCAACAGCGTAGTATCATACAGCATAGTCCCACTGCCCTAAGAATCCTCTGTGCTCTGTTCACCCCTCCCTCCCCACTAACTGCTGGCAACCCTGAGTTTTTTACTGTCTCCGTAGTTTGGCCTTTTCCATCATGTCGTATAGTTGGAATCATAAAGTAGGTAGCCTTTCCACATCGGCTTCTTTCACTCAGTCACATGCATTGAGGGTTCCTCCATGTATTCTCATGACTCGGTAGCTCGTTTCTTACCAGCTCTGAATAATATTCCATCGTCTGGATGGACCACAGCTTATCTATCCATCACCCACTCGAGGACGTCTTGGTTGCTCCCAAGTTTTGGCAATTATGAATGAAGGTCCTATGAACACCCAGGCAGGTTTCTGTGTGGACAGAAGTTTTCAACTCCTTTAGGTAAATACCAAGGAGCTTGACTGCTGGACCCTACGACGAATACATTTCTGTTAGAAACTGGCAAACTGTTTTCCCATTTTCACCAGCAATGGATGAGGGTTCCTTTTGCTTCACAGCCTCACCAGCATTTGTGTCACCAGCGTTCCAGATTTTGGTCATTGTCATAGGCGTGTAGTGGTATCTTGTTGTTTGGATTTGCATCTCACTGATGACGTATGATGTGCAGCATCCTTTCGTGTGCTCATTTGACATCTGTATATCTTTGATGAGGTGTCTGTTGAGTTGTTTGGCCCATTCTTTGGTTAGGTTGTTTGTTTTCTTGTTGTGTTTTAAGAGTTCTTTGTATACTTTGGGTACCAGTCCTTTTCCAGATGTGTCTTTGGCGATGTTTTCTCCCAGTCTGTGGCTTGTCTTCTCATTTTCTTGACACTGTCTTTCATAGAGCAGAAGTTCTTAATTTTAATGAAGACCAGCTTATCGATTATATCTTTTATAGATCATCTAGGTTTTCTCCTATGTTATCTTCCAGGAAGCTTATAGTTTTGCATTTTAAATTTAGGTCTCTGATCCATTTTGAGTTCATTTTTGTGAAGGTGTAAGGCCTGTGTCTAGATTCACTTTTTTGCACGAGGATGTCCCGTCGTTTGAGCACATTTGTCGGAAAGACAATCTTTGCTCTGTTGAACTGCCTTTGCTCCTTTGTCAAAGGTCAGTCGACTATATTTGTGTGGGTCTATTTCTGGGCTCCCAGTTCTGTCCCATTGATCTATTTGTCTATTCCTTCACCAACACCATACCATCCTGATTACTGTAGCTTTATAGTCAGTCTTGAGGTTGGGTCGTGTCAGTTCTCCACCAATATCGTGTCCCCTGATTCTTTTTTCAAACTTACTTTTGAAATGAAATGAAATGAGATGTAGAGAAATATGCCTTTGAATCATCAGAAATCAGCTTCATCCCAGGACGTTTTAATTTCTGGAGGATTTTTCTGGAACTCATTCCAGAAATAGACAAAGAAAGGGGGTAAGGCTAAGGAAAGATTTATGTGCGTTTTTTCTTCTTTGGTAAGTCCTGTGCTGCAACTCCCATTTGTCACACAGAGCCACATTATCTGATACTTATACTTGAAAATCAAGAATAATACATTCACATATAGATGGAAAGTTATTCTCTTAGAAATTCAAGGAGGAAAATCAGCTGTCGCTAAGCTTTTAGAAGGAAACTAAAGGATTGCCAAGAATGCGAATGTGATAGAGCATTTCTAGTAATATAGGAGACCCTATTTGCAACACCTGTTCTAAACTAAATAAAACATTATATGAAGCATTTGGAGCAACTTCTTTCTGCCCACATCTTTTGTGTTATCACAGAAATATAGAGTGCACACATATTCATATCATTATGGACACATGTGTCAAATTGATCATACTCCAAAATCTCTATGATCAAAAAGTT
Source organism: Aethalodelphis obliquidens (assembly GCF_003676395.1). Taxonomy (NCBI): domain Eukaryota; kingdom Metazoa; phylum Chordata; class Mammalia; order Artiodactyla; family Delphinidae; genus Aethalodelphis; species Aethalodelphis obliquidens. Next base: position 32,434,967 of record NW_020837960.1, on the reverse strand, counting down.
CTCCAGTAATTTTAGTCCTTGACATAATCCACTTCTCAGTTTCAAGACCTTTTAAAACCGTTTCCATGAACGCTGACTTAATTCACCCATGTGTGCGGCGCAAAGTCTGGAATGAGAAACACCACGGGGCATCAGAACCAAGAAGGGGCTCTCGTTTCAAAACAAAGCCAGTATTTGGGTTTGCTTTGCCTGCACAACTGTACTTCTGCACACATGTCTTAGTTTCAGGCACATGGTCCTTTTATTCAAAGGTTAAGAGTAGGGGCCAGGGTCTGTACTGCTTTTATGGTTCAATTTTCCAAAATTTGTAAGCTATAAGGAAGAGATTCTCACTCCTTGAAACAGTTTCCACACGTGTGTCTTCGTCTCGTCACTTTGGAAGAATGTACTTCCTGGTGATCATTTGTTCTAGGCGGGCACAGCGTAGAACCGGGTGTGTGGGTCCAAGCCACCGCACCCCACAACCCCCATCTAAACAAGACATGTGGAAACACAGGGAGACATGGGTGGCTCTCGCTGCCGTGGGGGAGCCGAGTCTGTCTGCATTCTAATCCTTTCTTTCATGCTTCCGCCTCAGAAGTCCTTCTCTAGAGAGAGTGAGGCAGAAACCAAGTCCAAGCAACCCTCCAACGAGGTGCGTTTTGGGGGAGTTTTAAGACAACCCCATGGACCCACAGAATGAGCATTTCTGGGAATCACTACAAGGGGGAGTCATGAGGGTGTCATCGTACAATGTCTGAAGGCGACATTGTTGAAGACACGGGTGGACAGAGGTACAGAATATGTGAACAGAAGCAGGGTGCAGGCTTCAGTGTCCTCGGGCTGCAGTAGGTAAACCAGGAGTGTGAAGTGGCCAGATACAGTGAAAAGGCTCAGGGCATCTCACAACCCCCCAGAGAGCATTTGGGGTTAAAACAGGGATGCACAGCCCTGGCAGATATGCCCGTGGACCGCAAGTCTGCAGCCTGTGGGGAGCAGGGAGCGTGTCGGCAAGGGAACCACATGCACAGACAGAACATCGGAACTCAGGGCCCGAACAAAGGCCATAAATGGAGCTGAGTTCCGGAGTCACTGCTGGGTCTTGGCAGAAATCTCGTTAAGATCCCAGTCAGAGCGTGGGAGCAGCCAGCAGAGGGCGGGGGACGCAGCGACAGTTCAAATGCTGCGGGGAGGGGGGCCGTCGCTCGTTCCTTTTTTTTTTTTTTTAAAAGGAGGTGCTTTTTAAAAGAGTAACATGCTGCTTGCTTTTAGTATTGACGTTCCTGAAAATCAGGTAGGCTTCTCTCTGGGGGGATGTCAAAATAGAGTAAAAACGGCACGAATGATCCGTGGCTGTAATCTGTGCTTTGGTGTGTGCGGTCACCCCTTGCTCTCCTGAACATTTAAGAAGAAAAATACTCTTTCTTGCTGTGGAGACCTTGCATCTCTGGGACAGTGGGACCCTGGGGGCGCAACGTTGCCGTGGCCGCCTCAGGAGAGAGGAGATGGCCAGCTGCTTGTGGAGGGGGACACACAGTGAGCATCTGAGGCCCCAGCGCCACGTGGTCTGGGGTGACAGCTGGGAAGGTGGCAACGTGGAGCACTTCACTCTCTAAGGAGCGTGGACGACACAGGGAGAATTTTGTGTTTTTTTATTTTTTTACAGTAAAGGAATAAAAACTTGAGTGCGAGTCCTTTATCAAAACGGAATGACGCTCGGCCCCTGGTAAATGGTCCCCAGGTGACCAGTGCGGTGGTGAGATGCCCACCAGTCGCGGTACCAGCAGCAGAGCAGAACCTTGGAGGCCACAGACCTTCGCATGAAGGTGCCGCTTCGGATGTGGACAGACCTGTCCACGGGACAGACGGGCCGCAGGACTGTGGGGCTCGAGGGTGGAGATGGGGCTCCGGCCTCCACAGCAACCATTCCCTCCCCTTTGGTGCCCAGGTGCCCTCCGCATCCTGCTGGTTCCCAGGGGGCTCAGGAGGCTGGACGCAGAACCCCAGCCAGCGACTCTTCCCCCGCCCTGATCTGCTGCTTTTCCTCAATCCCGGTCTGGAGACCACCTTGAGGGGCGACAGGGACATTCCGTGTCCAGTCCCATCCTGTTCTTGGCCTCTGGGCCGCGGCTGCCCACGAGGCACCATTTAGGGGAAACAAGAGGCCGGAGGGAACCAGAAGCCGCCACTGAATTGCGCGTGTGCTTTTTGACATCTCGCTTGAACTGTAGCCTGGCCTGGACTCCCGTGGGAGGGGTAAGAAGAAATAAACTCCATCTCATTACCGCCAGGTACAGTGATGGGGTGGTGGGCTGGAAGAGTCCTGGACCTCTTCTGAGCCCTCGTTGGCGCTTCCACAGGGGAGGGCAGTCTTTACTGCTGCACTGTCCAGCTATGAGGCTACCAATCTAATTAGAAAGGCCAGGAGCCCAGGCCCATTGTACACGCTGAGACAGGACACACAAGCAAATCCAGTTAGACGGCTGTCCTTCACAGGTCTGAGCTGCCCTCTGGCCAGGTGCTAATGAACGACCCGGGCCCCTCCCGCCGCCCCCGGAGATGGGTTTCGCCCATAAACGGGGCCAGATGACACTGCAGTGGGTCCAGAGCACACCATCCCCATCCCGCGACGGGCAGCGCGGGTACCTGCTGGTCGGCCTTCCTTGGGCGTCTCCCCACCCATGCCCCACGCGGGGCAGCCCTCCCCTCTGGACGGCCCTGCAGCCCGACTGAGCAGGTCAGACTCACGCTAACAGGTGGTAGTAAATCAGAACCACGGCTTTCACTTTTAGGAATGTTACTTTCTGCACACCGGGGTCTTGGATAACTCGAAACAGACCCCTGCTCTCCGCCCCGCGGCCGGGCCTCCACGCCTTCGCTGGCAGCCCGTGTGGCTTGCATTAAGGCGCCTGTGTTGGCAGATTTCTCCCCGCCAGTCGGTCATCTGTTTAGTGTTTGGCGTGTCCCACTAAGCCGCCGTGGTCACTCGTGAGTCTATTAATTAGAAGGAGAACTAGTCAGAGAACGTGGGCCGAGGGAGCAGGCGGCCACTTCCTACAGGAAGGTGGATGTAAGGTAGGCGGCAGGTCCCGCTCCGACACGTCTGATATCAGCAGCCGTTGTTGGCACTCGACATGTGAGAAACACACTCTTGTCATCACCAGCATCCACAAGAAGCTTTATGTCTGGGTTGGTAGCGTTGAAATTGTGTCGAGGTGTCCATTTTTAAAGCTCTATTTTCATTAGGTAATGACTCATTGAAAACATCTACTTCGTGTTGAAATCGGGCCTTATCAGGACAGGGAACACAAAGGCTCCTTAAATGCAGGGCAGAGGAAAGAACACTGTGTCTGTGGGCAGGTGGCACCGATAGACACTTCCTTCGTTCCGGTCAGCATTTCAGGGGCCAAAGCGTATCTCGCACCATCGATTTGTTCCCAAAGCTTCGTCACAGGACGCCGGAGCCAAGTCGTTTTTGTGCAGGGAGCTGAGAGAGTCGTTACCTGGGCAAACCAACCCCAAATGGCTTTGCCACCTCCAGCCTTGGCAGAGCTGGGAATTGCTGAGTAATTATCGTTTGCCTGTGAATGAATGATCGATCTTCTGATGGCTTTTGACCACGAAGAATGAGATTTTGAAACTCTCCTGGATAGAGAGTGTTGTAATATTCAGATCTGGTTAGCATTTTGTGAAAGTGGGAGTTTGCTTTGGCAAAGATGTCCTCTGTTGGATTGTTTCCTGAAAGAGCAGGTAAGCCGATGGATTGCCTGTTAGCCGACGTGGCTGTGAGTTGAGGACCCTGGCAAGACAGGCTGTGATGAGGCTGGCTGGAACCGGTTCCTTTTTCTGTGGTTTGTGGGGCTGGGCGCCCAGGGCCGGTTGTCAACGGCGTTCTCACAGAAAAGCAGGCGGGAGAAGGAAAGATACTGCAGAAAACTGAGGCCCGGTGTCGTTGGCAAATCCGCGGTACCTCAACGGCAGATCAGTCGGCAAAATGTACACTTGGCTCGATCAAAATCTGCTGAGCATCTACTCTGTGAAACCAGGGAATGTGCACAGACCTATCTGCGGCTTCCAGGAGCTTCTCCTCTAACTGGGGAGCTAGACACGTCAACGAGAAAACATAACCAAATGTTTAGAACAGACAGCTGTGTATTCGTTGCAGAGGCAGAGTACGTGGTACACTGTTTGATGTGGCAATGGCAATGTCCTTTTCAAGGTTTTAGGATAATTTTTTAAATCAATAAAGTTAGGAACAGCATATTTATCAAATGGGTGGGGCACGGAGTTGAAGGAGGAGTTTTATGCTGGGTGAAAGAGCAGGGATCTGGGAGAAGTGTGGTACGTGGGGAAGATGATTCTAACAGAGCCAGATTTCATGGCAACAAGAGTAAAGACGAAACTTAGATCCTAAAACGCAATGGGGAAGTATTTCAGAGCAGCCGCCCTGAGGACAGACTGCAGGATACATGGGTCAGGAGAGGAGAACAGGGCTGGCATTTAGGGAGCAGCTGCTGGCAGCTCTGCTGGAGTTTTCTCTTTAGTCCTCACAGCCCCGCCCACCCCCCGGGCACCTTGTAAACATCTCTGTGCAGTTTTCAGGACCTGCTTGCAGGGCGGATCCCCTCTTCCTTTTGCAGATGGGGGAGCCGAGGCTCAGAGGGGTTAAGGCACTTGGCCAGGGTCCCAGCAGCCGCCAGGAAGGACAAGAGATGGGGTTTGCCATGAAGTCCCTGCCTTGATTGATTGATTGATTGATTGATTGATTGATTTCAGTTCAACTTTTAAAATACATTTATCGAGTTATAATTTGAATGCCATAGACTCCATTAATTGTAAATGTACAATTCAATGATTTTTAGTAAATTCACAAAGTTGTAGAAAACCACAATCCAGTATTAGGACATGTCCATCGCCCCATAAAATCCCCTTGTTCCCATCTTCAGTCACTCTTTCCAGCCACTAATCTTTTTCTGTCTCTCTGGGTTGTATTTTCTGGTTTTTAATAATACTGAGTCTTCAAATCCATAGATATAGAATGTTTCTCCACTTGTTTAGGAAATGTGTATCAACGATGTTTTATAGTTTTCAGAGTTCAAAATTTATACTTGCTAAATTTATTCCTGTATGTTTTATTATTTTTAATACTATTATGAATGGAATTAATTTCTTTTTTTTTACTTGTGTCATTATTTTAGAAAAGCATTGCTTTTTATTTATTTATTTATTTATTTTTACATCTTTATTGGAGTATAATT
>NW_020837960.1:32038628-32429630 GCF_003676395.1 Aethalodelphis obliquidens | reverse complement strand
TGTCCATGCCTCTCTCGCTTTGTCACAGCTTACCCTTCCCCCTCCCCATATCCTCAAGTCCATTCTCTAGTAGGTCTGTGTCTTTATTCCTGTCTTACCCCTGGGTTCTTCAAGACATTTTTTTTTCTTAAGTTCCATATATATGTGTTAGCATACGGTTGCCTTTATTTATTGTTAAGCAGAGCGTCTGGGTGTGTGACTTTATCCATGAATGGGCACGCAGCCCCCATCCGCAGGGAGGGAGCATTTCTGCGCTGTCAGAGGAAGACCCGTTCCGGTACGCAGCAAGCACAGGGATTATGCCGTCAGGTGGCCTGTGCTGGACGCTGCCTCTTGTGGGCTGAGTGGCCTCGGCCAAAGCCTTAAGACCGCAGTGGCATCAACATCGACACACGTCTCTAGGGTGAGGGCCAGGCTTTGCTGCAAGAGCTCGTGTGTTGAGAAGCAGGCTGTGCGAGGGTCCAGGGGCGGGAACAGGTCTGGGGTTCTCTGTGACCCCCATGGTCACTTCAACCCTCAGTATATTATGTGGGATTCTGCAAAGTCCGATGGTCCCCTCCCCTCAGGGGTCACTAGAGAAAGGTGTCATTCTGGAGACTTCTCTCTGGACCCCTGCTGAGTCCAGGTGGGAGAAAAAGCAGGAATTTAGCCCAAATAGGGTCCCCTTGGTAGGGGGACACTGGGCCACGGGAGACAGGGAGACAGCGCTGAGGAGCAGCCCGCCTGCGGTTGAGAAAAGCTTTTGTCCACAGCACCGGCTCTTTACAGAGTCGGCGCAGCGGGACCGTCTGGCGAGGTGTTTTCAGGGCCGCACCGTCACAGCTGTCACGGGTGACTGGGGGCCTTCTCTCCTCACAGGTGGATGGGATGGTGTTGGGGGGCGGAGGGACCCCAGGCTTAGGAAACCCTTCTCTCTTGGGGCCTTCCTGGCGGGGCACATCCTAAGAAAATTCTCGAAGGGCTGGTGGCCCGTAGACAGTGCACAACACTTAACTGCGGGGTGGGCGGGGGGCATCTCATGGCCACGGGGTGGACGGGGCAGCACGAGATGGTTCCCTGCGCCCAGGAGCTTCGTGGCAGGGGAGGGACAGGAGCTCAGGGCCGCGCGTCTGTGCGGGCGTCAGTCCTTCCCTGAGCGACACGACGCGGCTTTGCTCTGGGTTTCTTTCTACGGCGAGTACGCCCATTGGGATGACTCTCTTCGAGAAGGTAGGAACGTTCTTCAAGAGCTGAGCCTTTGCTTTTCAAGGTTTTCATTTCCTTCTTCCCTCCTCGCTGGCCTCCCAGTTGCCCCAGGAGATCGTCCCTCCCCTTCAGGGGTGCCCACCCCTCACACGGCTCGGAGGCCGAGGCCCAACGGCCTCTTCTCTCCTGCTTCACCCTCCGGTCAGCTTCCAAATGAATGCTTAGACAAGTTAGGCACCTTTATTTTACTTTCTTAAATAGCGGGTTCCTTTCCGTTAATCTTGGGCCTCATCCCCCCTCCAGCCGCCTTACGTGATATAGTGTCACATTATTTTATTTAATTTTATTTATTGGCATACAGTTGATTAACAATATTGTGTTAGTTTCAGGTGTACAGCAAAGTGATTCAGTTATGCATATACATGTATCTATTCTTTTTCAAATTCTTTTCCCATTTACTTTGTTACAGAATACTGAGTAGAGTTCCCTGTGCTATACAGTAGGTCCTTGTTTAGGTTTTCAGTCTTTTGAGGAACCTCCAGACTGTTCTCCATAGTGGCTGCACCAGCTCACATTCCCACCCACCGTGTAGGAGTGTTCCCTTTTCTCCACACCCCCTCCAGCATGTACTGTTTGTAGACTTGTTGGTGATGGCCATTCTGACCCATGTGAGGTGATACCTCATTACAGCTTTGATTTGCATTTCTCTAATAATTAGTGATGCTAAGCGTCTTTCCATGTGCCCCTTGGCCATCTGTATGTCTTCTTTGGAGAAATGTCTATCTAGTGTCGTGTTTTAAAATAAACTGATTCGCACATGCGGACACAGCTCTGAAACCCACAGGTCATATGAAGACATATACTCCCATCCACGTCTATAAGCAGCACCTTCTGGAAAACGTCATATGTGGTCTTCACCCCGACGCCGTCTGCTCACATCACAGAAAGAGACTGGAGACATCTTCAAGGCCGTTGTCAAGCATTCTTCATCTCTGCCTGCAGACAACTGCACAGGCCCAGTGTTTAAAGGTTGGCTCTTGTTATACAAATTGTTTGCATGAAAACCATCACTTATAGAGGGAAGAAAAAAAATATTTGGTTTGGAAAGTCTTCATAGAATCAAAAGGAATTACTAGGTCTCATAGTCCAAATAAGAACTTTCCATTTTAGATATTCTTATAGGAATGATTTCAGGATATTCAAGTAGGTGCAACGAACCCAAACATGGATTATCTGAAAACCATATAATTTCCACAGGTACTTTGGAAACGAATTACAAATATACGCCTCAGGATTGGGGGAGATCCCATGCTGAAGTCTGTCATGGTCTCTGTGGTCCGTTCGGAGCTGTGAGACACACAGAGGAAACCTGGGCTCCCCAAGGCAGCCCGTGGGTCCCCCCCTACCCCCATGGGACTGTGGATGTACCTTCTGCCAGCACTGAGTGGCTGGAGAACCACCCTTATTAACCTGAAAAGAAATGCCATTGAAGCACTGAAGGGGGAAGGGCATCTGAAATGACGTCCAAGGGAAAAGGCTGAGAAGCCTGGCCCTTATCTTGGGTACCACCCGCCAGCTTTATCTCTGCACTTTGCAACCGGGCCTTTGGGCCTGGGATTAAGAACTAAAAAGAATTCATTCTGATAATGAGAGAGAGTGTCAGGGATTTTTCTTGCCACGTAAAATAAGTTAATTCCCTGAATTAAGAAATAATGAAAAAAAAAAAAAAAGAAATAATGAACAGGAGAGAAGCTGGCGAGCTGACCGGAGGCTCGGACAGGTGCCTGTTTTAAAGGAGTCTGGAGAGCCGAGGGGTGATGGCACGGAGGATGGCTTTGAATGGCCCTTTGTCACACTGTCTTGCACCAGCTGACCGTGCAGGGGCTTGGTGGGGCTGGGGTGGGATGCAGGCAGACAAACATCAATTGATTGGAGACGTGCTTTCAAGAGCCTTCTGCGCAGGAGCTGGGAGGGGCATTCAGGGTGAGGTTAACCCCTTGAGATGCACCTTCTAAACAGCCAGCTGTGGACGCCCAGGGATTTCCCCCATCGGTGAGTCGGGGTCCCCTATAAGCTAGTCGCCCCAAATGGCCCCTTGACCTTGTCAGGGAAACAGCCAACTGTATTTGGTCCACTCTGTCCCGAAGGGATTCTGACCTGGAAGGAAATGCCACGTGTCAGCAGGTGGCTCTGAGAACCCTGCTGCCCTGCAGTGGTGCCGACTCTCGTATCAAAGATGGGGCCATAACAAGAGCTCCTGAATCACAGCCCGGCATGGAGTGGGCGCTGGGCACCTGTTGGTGAGTGAGTGACTTAATAAGTCACGTTCAGGTGCATCAAACTCATTGTGACCTGGGCGCCTATCCCGAAACCTGAAAACCTGTCTCATCGGACACCCCAGAGGGCTTCTTTCAATCTTCCCTCATCCCTCCCTTTTCCTTAAACCTCTTATCTGTATGTGGGGTTGGCCTGAGGAGAACCTTCTGCGAGCCTCCTGTGTTACATCCCCTCCACTCCAGCCCAAGTCACCACATCCCAGAACATTTATGGGGCCCGGGACGGGGGGAGGGGAGGGGAGTTTGTGCTGTGAAACTGGGACGAGCCCAGACGGATGTGCTACGAACCGGTTGCTCGTGTCTCCCAAATTCATACGATGCCCTCACCCCTAAGTGGTGTATTTGGAGGGGACTTTGGGAGATAATTAGGGTTAGGTTAGGTCATGAGAACAGGACCCTCATTACGGAATCAACACCCTTATAAAAAGAGGAAGAGACGCAAGCTCTCTCTCCACCACAAGAGGCCACAGCAGGAAGGCGGCTGAGGGCGCTCTACAGACACCAGATCTGCTGGCGCCTTGATGTCCGACACAGGGCAACTGGCCGGAGGCCCCGTAACTGTGCCCTGAGCTCTGTGGTTACGTCACGGTACATACCTGGGCAGGTGGGACATGCAGGCACCGGGCAGGCAAGGCTTGTGGAAGAACAGTGTCCACTTTTATGTTTGTTTGTTTTTTTTTTTGCGGTAGGCGGGCCTCTCACTGTTGTGGCCTCTCCCGTTGTGGAGCACAGGCTCCGGACACGCAGGCTCAGCGGCCATGGCTCACGGGCCCAGCCACTCTGCGGCATGTGGGATCTTCCCTGACTGGGGCACGAACCCGCATCCCCTGCATCGGCAGGCGGACTCTCAACCACTGGGCCACCAGGGAAGCCCAGCGTCCACTTTTAAACAGCCCAGCAACTTACAAGACTGTTAAGTACTTGCCAATGTAACACACCACTATCCAGTTCATTAAAAAAAAAAAAAAATGCGAGTGGTATCTTTGTTCCATTAAACTTTGGATTGATTCAATTATTTTGGTTATATTATTCCTGATAGGGGCTTTTGATGAAAAAAAAGAAAACAAAAGCGCAATGAATTCTGCTCACTGCTGTCAGTGTTTTCGGAAGGGAGCTCCTTGCAGGCCCTGGGGGACAGGTGAACCGTGGCCTATGCCAGAGGGACGTGTCTCCAGGCCAGGAGACCCCTGGACGTCGTGCCCATGGATGTGGGAGTGTTAATGTTGTTGCTGACCCTGCGGACAGAGCCTGCGCCCGCCTGGCCAGAACCCCTAGCCTCCTTCCAGCCACCCCATCCACGTGTGGCCGCATCCCCAGGGCCTCTCATCACCCATCGGCCTCCTTGGGGCTCCTGCCCCAGCACTGGACTCATTTCAGCAACGGTCTCAAGTGAATTTCAAGACGTTACCTGAGCCCCGAGGTGCACAAAAGTCAGAAACTAATGTCTTGGGCTCTCACTTATGGAAGGCTTGGGATGTGATGACAGGTAGAGCTGGCCTGACGTCAACGAGGCAGGGAAGAGACAGAGGGTCCTAGTGACTCCGGAGCACACCAGCATTCAAACCCGCCTCCCACCACCCCCCAGGAGGAGCCTCCGGTGAGCAGCAGAGGCTGAATCAACCTGCAGCGTGGCCTCTGCAAAGTGCAGGCTCACACACAGACCACTTTGCTCTCAAGTGTCAGAACAATGAACATCACTTGAAAATCTCCATGATGTTGACAAAATCGGAACAAGTGAGATAAAAATAAAAGGTCAGAAAAGCCCTGTCCAGCAGAGCCTCGCTGGCCTGGTGTGAACGTCTTCAGAGGCCCACTTTGCTCACCACCGAAGCCGAGGCCACGTGTCAGAGCTGTTCGGACTGAATGAACGTGACCTCCACTTTCCACTGCTGCATTTCTTATTTTATACGGTTTCATTTCAAGAGGGGCTGTTCGAGGGAATACGGAGATACGCTTTATCACGGTGTTCTGGTTGAGTTTTTTAGGATTTATTTCTGCAGTTCTTCCATCTGATATTTTTGTTTCTGTAAAATCGCCTTCAAGTAGTAGGAATTTTACATGGAAATTTTATCTTCGAATTTACACCCTTGCCCTTTGGGATAAAAACTGGTGCCGAATTGTCTCTCAGTGGCTGAACTAGTTTTAGGTTTACCATCCAATCAATCCCCACATTTAAAAAAATCTGTTATGCATGTGGTTTTGTTCTACTTCCTTTATGAGAAAATTCATGAAGACTTGACCCTGCCACATGGGAGCTTATAGCTTGAGAGCAATGGGGAGGAAGCAGAATCAAAATACCATTTCTAAATAAAAAACAAAGAATAAGTCAAGGCTTGAAGTGCAGGCAAAAATGGTACTTGTCTCCTTTGCCTCTCCCCTGTTTTCTCTAATCTCTTTCTAGTACTCATCGACCTGCCCTTCTCCACCCATCCACCCATCCACCCATCCATCTATACAGTTATCCATCCATCCATCCATTCATCCATCCATGGACCCATCATCCATCCATCTGTACAGTTATCTGTCCATCTGTCTATCCGTCCATCAGTCCATTCATGCATACAGCTCTCCATCCATCCATCCATCCATTGACCCATCGTCCATCCACCCAACATCCATCCGTCCATCCATGCATCTGTATAACGAGGTCCAAAGAATAGAAAAGAGTTGGGTTTTGTAATATGTAATCAGCCTCTGGCCTCAGGTGTTGTTGCAATGGTTTTGCCAGATCATGACTGAAATAGCCTCCATATCTATGTGTAACTATAACCGGACTGGTTCCTTACTAGGGACTGTATGACAAACCCGTGTTAGCTAACTGAAAGATTAGTCAAGAAAATAAAATAGCATAACTATACTGTTAACTTGGGTTTAATTAGGGGGTTGATATTAATATTGTTTTGTTCAGCTTAGCAAACAAACTGAAAACCCTGACCCAGATTTGGTTAAGGAATTAGACTTCCTTTTTTTTTTTTTTTTGCGGTATGCGGGCCTCTCACTGCTGTGGCCTCTCCCGTTGCGGAGCACAGGCTCTGGACGCGCAGGCTCAGCGGCCATGGCTCACGGGTCCAGCCGCTCCGCGGCATGTGGGATCTTCCCGGACCGGGGCACGAACCCGTGTCCCCTGCATCGGTAGGCGGACTCTCAACCACTGCGCCACCAGGGAAGCCCTAGACTTCCTTTTAATTTGGTCAAGGCTGTGCTTCGCGGGTTGTCAACTTTCTGCTCAGATGTTTCTTTTCCTACTGGGTGTTACTTTCTTGTTCAAAGCCCTTATCACTCTTGGTGGGTGATATTTAATTTCTCCAGGTTCACTTGGATTCCAGATCTTTATCTACATGGTACCTTTGGAAATGGGTCTTCCCTCCAACACGTGATATAAATACCCGATGCTTGTGACTTACGACTTGCCGTGGGGTCTTAGCTCCCACTGCAGCTCTGTGTTGGGTGTAAGTAGCCGTGACCCTACTGCATTTTGCTTTCGGAGTCTTTGCTGTTCTGAGAAGCAGAGGGAATAGATGTTTCCTTTTCTCATCCACTTTTTGATCTGAAGAATTACCTCCTGAATGGGGTCTAATCCTCTCCTGGGTGCACACGCTGGTGGGCAGGCACCCCGTGTAATGGCCTCAGTTACAAGAGCTCAGAGTCATTACTTCCAACCTCCCTCCCTGGGCCGTGAGGTTCAGATGTCATTCAGCCTGAGAGTGACTCACTCTGTCCCAGAGGCGGCTGGCAGATCTCTTGTCTCTGCTGCATGTCCAGCTTCCCAAGTCCTACCTATGTTGGCCTCGGTCCAGTGCTGTGCTTTGGGAAGCGTGCTGTGTGCACCTTTGCTTGGTTCCTACACTCAGGCCGGGCTGTGCCCATGGCCGTCCGTGGACAGTTACTGGTACACACCGTTTGGACCCCGTCTACAAACCCTCTTCTGTTGTCTTTCTCCTGCCTGGAGATTCTCCCTGTGGACCCAAATCCTCTGGGAATTAAAAGGGACAGGGGTCACCATAAGTTTGTTTTCAAAGTCTGTGAGTCTGTTTCTGTTTTGTAAATAAGTTCATTGGTGTCATATTTTAGATTCTACATATGAGTGATATCATATGATATTTGGTCTTTCTCTGTCTGACTTATTTCACTTAGTATGATCATCTCTAGGTCCATCCATGTTGCTGCAAATGGCATTATTTCATTCTTTTTTTATGGCTGAGTAGTATTCCAAAGGGGAAATTCACCAAAGGGGTAAGGTGTGGTGGGGGGAGGGATAAATTTGGAGTTTGGGGTTAACACATACAGACTACTATATATAAAATAGATAGTCAACAGGGACCTACTGTATAGCACAGGGAACTCTACTCAATGTTCTGTAATAACCTATATGGGAAAAGAATCTGAAAAAGAATAGATATATGTATTAATATATGTATAACTGAACCACTTTACTGTCAACCTGAAACTAATACAACATTGCAAATCAACTATACTCCAATGTAAAGTGAAAATTCAGTTAAAAATTTTTTTAAAAGTCTGCTGGATCATGATCAATCAATCAATCAATCTATTGTTTATATTTCTGCTCTTAAAAAAATAAAAGAGATGGGGTGACTCTCTCATTAACCTGTGATGAGAGGTGTGTGTTTAAGTACCTGCAATGGGAACTGGACCCCAGTTTCCCCAGGTGTTTGGTGTATGATAGTTTCACTTTGACTTGAGATGCTTCTCAAAATGCTCCCTTACTGACCTACGTGGGCAAATCCAGAACACATATTCATGTCCGAAGGTATCAAATTTCTCATTTCCTTCAAGTTGAAAATTGATAGCTGAAAAGGCAACACAGGTCAAAAAACAACTCTGGACTCAAAAGCTCCACTGACTGTGAGACTCAGGGCAAACCCCTCAAGCTTGTCAGACCTCTGTTTCCCACGCGGTCAATGGACATGACATCACTTTCTACTTTTGAATGAGGCACTGTTGGGCGAAAAACACTTTTGTACTATTTTAAAAGGTGAGCCCAATTTTAATATTATTATTTGTTAAAGCATGAAATTACATTTTCTCTGGGATTGCTCGTAACCTGCATGCTAAATTTTGAAAGTGGTTGTCTGTTTTACTAAGTGTGTGTTATTTGGGTGAATGCTTCATTTAAAAGCATATACTTGTCATTTATAAAATGAGTTTAAACTAGTTTACTTAGAACAAAATGGTCAGTTATAACACACTATCCTAGTTTCTAAATTTCCTCTTTCTGAAATTATTTGAGACAGCATGTCTGTATTTGGGTTCAGACATATGAAAAGAGCAACAGTGAACAAACAAACATCCTTGATCAAGCTCTCACTTCCCATACCACATGTTTGGTGCCTACAATAATTTTTATTTAAATATAAATTGAAACATTTAGTCTTTAATATAACTGTAAGATAGGCCCTCCCCCCAAATCTGGGTCTGAGAAAAGATTTCGTGATTCAAAAATTATGTTTCTCTTTATGTTCTATATAATTAAGCTTCAAAAATGCAGCTCTCAGTGGCAGAACAATTCAAAAACATCTTTACAAACCCAGATTCCCTATAAACACAAACCCTTGGCATGTATACAGTGCTTTCAGTTTACAATGTCCCTTTCCTCTGATCTTTAGGACAGCCCTGAGAGGAAGCTAGGTTTATTTTTATGCCCATTTTATAGATGAGGATACTGAGGTTAGTATAAACTCATCCAAGGTTACATAGCTAAGTGTGGGGCATGGGGAATCAGGACTAGAGCCCAGAGATCTAACCTCAGTTCTAACATTCGCTTTATTAAAGCCCAAAAGAGAAACAAGCTTATGCAATTTCTCTATAGCCCATCCCCTAGAATTCTTCAAATCCAGCCTGATTTCTGAGCATATGTTAACTTATTCTAAATCATACAGAGACCAACCTATTACAGCTTAATCTCTGTAAGGTCTGTATCCGATTCGGGAATAATTCTGTCTGACTGCTTCTATTAAGGCTCGGTTTTGGTCACTCTTTATAGAAGCTTAAGACACTGAATTACATATTTTAGTGTTACAGGAAAAGGTTAGTTCCGGAGGATCTGTTCGATTTAACAACTAAGGATTAGAGTGTGGTAATTTATGCTTTGGTGCTTAGAAAGTTTATTTTCTGTCCTGGCTTACTCCCCGTCACAGCCAGCCACCTGAGTGTTTGGGAGTGCTGCGTGGGTGTTTGGGCATTGAGGGCTGGCCCTTACTGTATAGACATGGGGTGAGGCACAGCAGATGGAATGCAGTTATTTTCTGGTCATCAGTAGCTAAAGGCTTTTGAATACTTGGTTCTTTTTATGACATGCCTTCAGGATCCTCACCAGGCGTCCTTAGGGCTCCTAAGAACACATGCTTTTATCAAATGCTCCCTCACACTAATTGGGGGATGAGGCCTGTGATTTCCACGAGGATGTTTCTATGTCTTCAACGCTTATGTTTCCTCGGGACAGTAGAACATCCGAAATTGCTATTGCTTTTCTGTTCTGTGTGTCCGGTCATTGTGGAAAGAGGATGTGCTGACACTGGACTGTAATTATTCCTCTCCTGTGTTGCCTAAAATGTGGCCAGCCCGCCTTCTTTAGATTTCCAGTGCACGTGCCTCGGGCTGCGGTATTTTATTTCTGAATGGGCTGCCTGTGTTTTTGTTGGTGGAGGTGACTCATTTTCATGACACCTTCAGATATGCCCCCTCTCCTCCAGTTCACTCCCATTTTTTTCCCATCTCCCTCCCCAATTCGACCTCAATTTTCTCCTTCCTTCTCTCTCATTGGAAGCATCTCCTGTGAAATAGGTGGGATTTTGCAAACCCAGAGCAGCTGCGTCCTTCTAACCCCTGAGTTGGAGCCAGCAACCCTACTCACGGTTGAGAACTGCTTTAAAGAGTGGGCTTGGGCGGGGGGCCGAGGGGGTGCTTTTCAATTACTGCTTCTCATCAAACCGGCCACCTGAGCCATTAAGCCACTGTAATAGTTTTGCTAATTTGATTTCCTGTACATAAACAACCTTGGCCCCTCTTTGAAGTTCTCAAGAAAGGTATGAGGAGTTTCAAATTGCAATAATTCAACTCCCGGCATAAGGCGAATTCATCTTTTTTCTTTTTTTTTTAACAAATAAATCAGTAAAACAGAACTTAATTAAAGTGTAAACAATGGGTAGCATTGTGGCCGGGCCTCCAAAGGGGCCTGTGGAATTCCTTGTGTGATGGGTTTTACCTGATTACACTCAGCGGGTGCGGCTCAGGAAGGATCCTGTTACTGGGGCTTTTTCTTCTTCCCTGAACATAAAAAAAGACAGAAAACCAACAACAACAGATGCTTTTATTTTCCCTCCCTGAGCTGGGTGATCACTTCCTAAGCCCACTCTTTCCCAGGGAGCCCTGCCTGGGCAGGCGATCTGAGGGCCTCCGCCGAGCGGCCCCCGCGCCGGGTGGCCGCTGCCTCGGTGGCTCTGCGGAGCGGCTGACACCAGGCCAGTTTGTGCAAAGGACACTGGCTGCCCTCAGCACTGATGCCATCGGCCCAGCTCTTCAGATGCCAACAGAGACCCCTCCCCTCACAAAATGCAGGCTTGGCCGAGACGGTGCAGGGGAGGGAGGATGTGCCCAAAGTGATGCAAACGCCGGAGTGATTTCAGGACAGATCCTGCGTATTCTGATCTTGAGAGAATACGAAGAAATGTGCTAGGAGGGCAGGCAAGAATCCCAGCACAACCAGGGACAGGACTCGTGTGTTCTTTACAGATCAGGTGGGGTCAGAGGAGGGAATATTTTGCTTAAGGAGTGAAAATCCAAAGAGTAGTAAAGTGGCATTGCCCACTGTCACCCGTCACAGTACATCTAGCAAGTAAACGCGCTCGTCAGTGGTACCTCCTGTCCGTCTACAGCGCTGATCGTGTGTGTGTGTGTGTGTGTGTGTGTAAGCACGTGAGTATGTGCACATGCCTGTACATGTGTGTGCACGTATGTGTGGATCTCAAAGTGGGGAGAACAGAGGAGCCTGCAAACCTGGGACCAAGGCAAGCGGGGCAGTAGGGGGTCCCCCACGTGGTAAGCCCTAAGAAGGAAGTCTCCCCTGCAAAATAAGCCATCCCAGACTGTCTAGAAAACCTTAATTTCACTTTTCCTGCCAGAATTTCTGTCATTGATGATTCAATTTTACAGATAACAAGATTCTCTCTTAACAAGCAGGCACTCCTCTTAAATGTCTATAGGCCTTTATATATCTTAGAAATCAGTTAGTCTAATGAAAAGCTTTCTTTATAACATCAAACTAAAAAGCGTCAGCTTAACGGAGAAAAGGGAGCGTAGTTTTTGAAACATACAGGCGCCATAGGGATGGGAGCCCAGAATGAGGGCTCTGGGGAAGCGTAAGGGCTACAAACTGTAGTAAATGGTGTTAGAGTGGGATGGGGCATTGGGAGGGAGTAGTTGCTTTCTTGCTAGTTTTTGTCAAGGGCTAATCCTGGCTCTGAGTGCCGGAGCCCAGGAAGGATTCCCACGAGGCGGCTGGCATCTGAGGTACACGTCTACCACTCGGCGGGAACGGGGCTCCCCAGATGCCCTCAGGTGCTCTGAGCCACGGTGAGTGTCCTGGAGCTGACAGTTCTCTGCAGAGCTGCTGAGGTGACCAGGGTTCCCCAGCAGCATGCGGCCCGCGGCCTGCACCCCCGCAGGGATCTCCAGCAGAACCCTTAGCCAGGCCTCCAGGGCTACCCGGGAACCTCCAGCAGCAACATCCACTGACTTTGACACTGGAAAGTGACTTTTAGAATATCTGCAGCTCTAAGACTTATTTACGGAGCTAAAATTTATCCATAACAACAAGAGTTGTTTTTTTTTTTAAGATTTATCGTTAGCTATGAAATTTCCTACAGCTGGAAAGTTAGAAGCACAGTTACCAAGGGCCCCAACTGTGTCACAAATAGTGTCTATTCATTTAGTCATCCCAGAGGCTCTGTCAGGTCAGCATCCTCAGTTGCGGTGTGCAGGTGAGGAGAGTGAATTCCAGAGCCAGGCAGCGTGAATGCCGGGATGCCAGCACTGGTGTGCCCACTCCCAGAGCCAGGCAGCGTGAATGCCGGGATGCCAGCACTTGTGTGCCCACGCCCAGGCTGGTGATCTCCCCACGTGCCAGGCTGCCGGCCGAGACTTGGTGCCCAAAACATCACGCACATGTTTGCAATCTAAATGTTGGCCACGCTTGAAAAAGGCGTTGCCCTTTCTATTCAGTGGATGCAAGAGAAGGAAGAACCTCCTTTTCACTCCCCTTTTTCTCAAGCTACAATCTGAGAACTCAGGTGAGTTGAGAGCTGTAGGGAGTCACAGAGCCATAGCTGAGAAGAGCATCCTCTCAGTGGTTCTCTCCTAGCGGCACAAACGCTCTATCTGCGATTTGGGAACCTCAGCAAAGCTTGCTGCGTCTCACTTTATCCTCTGGTTGCAAAATAAATCTATGGACCCCCCTGCCCTCCTCGGGAATTTGTCAGATAAAACCCACAGGGTGTGCTAGTGAATGAGCCCAGGCTGGTCCCTGCCCTCGCGGTGCTTACCTGCTCTGTAGGAGGAGAGACAGGTGAGAAGAAATAACTGAACGAGAAACAAATACAGGAGAGTGTGGTGCCGGGAACGAGGACCGCTCTGTGTGTGTGTGTGTGCGCGTGTGCGTGTGCGTGTGCGTGTGCGCCTCTACGCGCATGCGCAGTAATCCTGTCTGCATCACCCGGAGCTCTGCCACTGTCCTGCGATGTGAGCTTGGGCACGTTCCTTAGTGTCTTTGGGTGGGCCTCAGTTTCCTCATCCATAAAATGGGGAGAAGGATACTCACATATTCACAGAGTTGCTTTAAGAATTAAATGAGTTCATACGCAAAGCTCTCGTTCAGAGCAGTGCCAGCCCACAAGCAGGGCCACATGCGTGTGAGTGAAAAGGGTCCTAGGGGAGAAGCCGGTGGGCTCGTGACAGGCGGAGGGAAGGGTGAGCACAAAAGGCCCTGGAGTGGAAAATAGCCCGTTTGAGAGCATTTTTTCCATATAGGAGGATTTTTCTTTACAGTCATGGAAAGCTTACCCATTTAAGTACCTACCAAAGCTTGTATCATATTGAAAAACAAACATTTAAAAAACGAGTTTCCACATCTAAATAAATGTCATGTGGATCATTTCACGCTATTTCTTAACTACTCATTATTCACATCATCTATCGCAGGATGACGCCAGTCAGGTTGGAGGATGGCTGGCCCCTAAACTAAGTGGCCCCGGGGTTTTGTCTTTTTGAGCTAATTATCCTACTCCTACCTTTTCCTGTCTTTGTTCACGTGGCCAAGCTAAGCTCGCCCTTTTTGGTCTCGCTTCGGACGCCCGACTGTGGCAGCGTGGAGACCCTCTAATATTCTGTTTTCCATCCGCCTCGAGGTGAGAAGCCTGAAACCCCGTTTGCATTGAACACGATCACAGCAGAGCTGGAGGAGGGGTCCTGGGACGTGGCTCTTCCACTGGGTGACTCAGGCCTGCTGTGCCTCCTCCTCTCACCACGAAACACGGCTCTCGGACGGGCGCCCTTCTAGGTTCCGGCGGATCTGGAATGAGGGCTTTCACGTCACTGGAGCGTTACTGTGCAGATTCAGTGCCTGATGGTCCCGAAAGGACTCTGGTGGGGCCGGTCACCGTCCCTGACTGAATACGCAGAGCCTCGCAACGGGAAAGTCGCATCTCCCTCTGGAGAATCACAGGATTTCAGAGTCCAGGACGACTGGAAGGCATCTACTTCCGCGCCCCTGAGCCCCGGAGGAGAACCCAGGGTTAAAAGAGAGGCAGGCGACGCGTTCAAGGTCACGCGGCATCCAGGTGCCGACGTGGCCGGGACCTTCAATTTCCGGCTTTTCTACTTCCCTGGAACCTCTCTGTCAGCGGTCTCCCAAGAGTGGTAGCTCTGAACCCCCAGCCCCCCGAGAATGACTACTGGGAACTCGCTGGGCTGGGTCTCCTGATTCCCCACGTGGTCCCCGCAGCCTCGGGCCGTCTCCCCACACCAGCATCCCAGCCTCTGAAACAGCAGGTAAAGCAAGAGGAGGAAAAACAGTCTGTGGGCTTGGAGTTTAAATAAACAGGGAGGTGAACCTAAAGGCTGGTTTCAGTAGGTTGGCGGCAAAAGGGATTCCTGCAGCTGGAAGCGATGAAATAAAACTGCAAAAGGGATCTTCAAACTACAAGAAGACCCCAGAGAGCAGAGGAGGCTTTGGCTGAAGTGGGCGAGCCCTCCTTTGCCCAGGACCAGCAGGGGCGGCCCTCGTCGGCGCACCTCGTGGGGTGAGAGGGGTTTGTGGGTTTGTTTTGTTGTTCCTGTTTTCCTGGTTGCGACTCTAGTTGCTACAATTACGACGGTTCTCAGAGAGGATGTGGACTCTCGTAATAAGATCAAGCGAAGCCAAGTGCCGTCTGCAGAGTGTCGGTCAAGGGTAAAGGGCCGGCTTCCGAGAAAGCGAAAAGAGACGCAAAAGCCCTGATTTGGGGCATTTGCCAATGTCCGTGGTATAGACACTCCACGTGGGCTGATTTTAAGCTACTGCAAGGGAGTCACTGATTGGGAAACTGGGCAGAAGAATGAATGGCCAACCCCGCTGCCCGGAAACCAGGCAGCACACGGCGACGGGGCATTCGGAGCGACGGGGGAACACGTGTGTGTCACGGGGCAAGGGGAACGCTGGTACACGCCTGTGTACGTGGTAACACTGAACTCTATCTACTCACCCACCCGCCTACCTACTTACCTCCTTGTCAGGGTGGTAACCTTAAGTGTGGAACCAGATTACCAACACGGCATTTTCCGGTTCTAATATTTTGTGGTTTCATCACGAGACGTTATCTCATAGGAACACTTCACGGCTTCACCTCTGCTTTCTTTGTCGCGGTGCCCACGCCCTTCTGTGTTTGTCCCCACAGCATGCATGACCTCTCAAGGTCCTACGTATCCACTTGTTATCCTGTGTTTTCCCCAGGAGCTGAACTCACTGGGCACAGGGCCTCTGTTTGTGGTGGACAGGGCAGGTCCCCAGAACCTACAACGGGGCCTGGCTCACGGGGGCGCCCGGAAGGCATGTGTTAAATGACGTGGTCCAGGCTCTTCCCCGTAAACTTAGGGAAGTCGAGGTCCTAAGAAATGAAGGGATTTCCCTGTCATTTCGCAACCAGGGATTTGTGGCAGAACTGAATGTAGAACCCACCTCCTGAGACCCAGGCCTCTCCCCTGAATCATTCTTCGGCTCACAAAGGCCTCAGAACAAGCCCATGTGTGTTCCCAGGTTGCAGAGGTTCCGGGAATGGAGAGAGTTGAGAGCTGCCTGTACTGCTCCCCTGACCCGCGTGCTCTCCCCTCATCACAGTGTTCCGTCTCCTGACTCTCGTCTCTTCAGGGAAGGCGGGCCCCCGAGTTGCTCTATGTGATCGGATTAGTGTACGGTCTGAGATCCCAGTGGAGGCCGAGTTTGCACTGATTCTGGCCCAGGGACATCCCCTCGCGCCCGCTGCCATCAGAAGGCCTGCTGTGTCTTCCGCCCCTGTTCACGTCGGCAGAGCCTGGGGTCAGGTCCTACGTCCGCTGCAGGAGATACAAGGGAAGGGGGCACAGGTCCCTGGTCTGCAGAAGGCCCGGGCGTCTGGGGGTGCTGGGAGAGGACGGCAACCACACACCGTGGGCAGTGTGACAGCCAAGTTCCCAGCTGGGGTGTCCAGGGCAGGGGCCCCACGCACATAGCGGCAGAGGTGTTTTCACAGAGACTAATTTGGGTAATCTCGAAGCTACCTGCTTAAGGGTTTTCTCATCTCCAAAAGGAGTGGCATTTGTGAAAATAAGGGTCTCCACCCACCTTCAGAAGGTTCTACAAAAGCAAAAGGAAAGCCCCTTGGAATTCTTGCAGACACTGTGCCCACGCTGCAGGCCACACGGCCCTGGGGTCAGGTGCCCGGCGATACCCCAGTGGCACATCCTGGGCCGCATCGAGGGAAGGCCGCCTCACGCAGCTAAGCAGCCCCTTTCCTGTGTCCCAGATGGACCCTGGCCGGGACCCATTCGAACACCTCAGCTGCATGAAGAAAATTTACTGGGTGGAAATTCCACGGACTGAGTCAGCAGGACCATTCAGTCACAGTTAAATTACTTCAAGCCTGAGGTTGCCATAAAGTTTCTGATTTTACAAATGATGGAGAGTCTGCAGGTCCAGGGCTTTAAAGAAACCTCGCCGTGGGTTGGTGTCAGTTTTCATTAGATGTTAGAGCCCAGCATTAAGCACCTGGAGACCCGTCACCGAGGGGCTTCCTCTCCACTGCCTTTAGTCCTATGAGCTCTCGGGCATGTCCACCGAGAAAAGCCAATGAAACCCAAAGTGCTTTCCTGCCTGGGGGGTCTCCTCAGTTAATGGTGAGGTAGTAAAATGGCTCTGTCTCAGCCGCTGGTGACGGCTGCCCTGGGCTCTACCTGCTGACAGTTAAAAGGGAAGGGACACATCAACATTTGCTTATCTCACTTAATGAAAGTTATCACGCGGAAAGGTAAATCAATAATGGCTGAGATCAAACATACCGATCTCCTTCTGAACACACAATGCCCTCGTTTAATAAATCTCAGCCCTTGACGTGTCCCCCTGTGAACACAGATGCTGCCAGCCTGGCCGAGGCCTGCAGCTCGGGGCACTGCCGTCACAGGGGACCCGGGGACCCTCAGGTCCAGGGGCTTCCTAATCGACCTGCTAACTGAGCAGGAGACCAGAGCGGCCGATTTGAAGCCCCGGCCTCGCTCCCCTTCTGGGGAGAAAGGCTGGCTGTGGCCCCGGGCGAGCCCAGGCCTGGAGCCAGGGAGGGGCAGACGAGCCATCTGCTGAGGTAGGCAGCTGCATCTTCCTCTCAGACCTTCAGAGGCAGCCTTGTGTCCCCCGAGGCCGGGTTTCTGTGTGGAGCTAGGAGCCGTTGTAAAGAGAGGATCTAAAACTTCTGCAGGAGTTTCCAACTTTGAAAAGTCCCCAGTGGTTGGGCCCCTGCCCTCCGCTCCAAGGGCCTCTGGCTGGGGACAGAGGGGGCCGGGCTGGGAGGAGGCGCTGGGGGGCCCTGTCTTCCTCTATCTTCCCCCCCGACGCCCAAGCGGACGTGGGCTCTTCGTCCTCTGCCCACCGTGACACAGTGCAGGCCATGTGGGAGCCAGCTTGGCTGTCCCACTGGACGGTCAGCCCTCTGAGCGTGGTGTCCGCCTGGCCTGGGGCCCAGCAGTTCAGATGTGCTCATGAGAAGCTGTCGGAGAATCAATTTACTGAAGGGAGTTAGAGGGTCCCGGGGCCCCGTGTCTACTTAAAGACTTCAGTGCCCAGGAATCCCTGTTGTATCTAAAATTCCATAGAATGACCACTGGCCTCACAGGTGCTGTCGGTTGCAGGGTTGTCAGTTACGGAGAGGAGCTCTGAGGTGTCCCTCAGTGGAGCCCTTGGGCCAGAATGAGGCGGAGGGTCCCCTGGTGAGAACCGTATCGGGTGAATGTGATCTAGAGGTCGTGTCCTGGGGCGCAGATGGCTTATTCTGTAGGGGCTCGGGGTGTTGAGGCCGGCTTCTCACTCCTGTCCAGGGGGTGAGCAGAAGACCCCAGGTCCTTCCTGAGTCCATCCTTCAACTCCTAGGATTGGTGAAGCCATTGTATCCTCTTACGGAAGAAAGAACACGGTGACTGCCGAGGGGCATGTGTGTGTATACACATGTATGTGATATTTATACGTATATAAATGTGCGAGGGAACAGCTATTTCTATTTTTAAAACCCTTTCTGGTTCAGATCAACCATGTTTGCTATGTTAAAAACAAGACAACAGGCCCAAAATGGAGTAACTTAGGCTAAGCCTCACGTCACCAAAATGAGACGACGTAATTATGCTCTCAGAAATGGGATCTTAAACATCACTAGTGAGGGGATGTGCCTGATAGACCCCTGCCATCTTCTAAAGGGAAGTAACCCAGCAATAACCAACCTGCTTTTCTGCTTCGTATAACTTCCTTGTCCCTCCCCCTCCCACCTACGAAATCTTTCATTTTGTCCAGCATCTGGGAGCTCCTGTCTGCTAGACTGGATACTGCCTGAATAGAGCCAATAAGATCTCTAGCATTTGCTCTATTGAATTTTGATTTTTAACAGTAAGGATCTATTAATTTTTAGATAATATTCGACACGTGGGATAGAAAGGCAGGGACATGCTCCTACGGTTGCACAGGTTGTGCACTGCTCCAATGCAGGGAGCACCACGCATAGACACCGATGGGAACGGCACCTCCGTGGAGGTGTTCACTGCACAGTCTGCACAGCCATCAATAGTGGCACTGCCTTTTTGGCACCTGCCGTGCGTTTGGAGTAGGGGCCATGGATGTAGACCATGTCTTTTCCGACAAAGGGGCTGTGTGGTCTGACTGTGCTTAGGCCATGACAGCAACTGCAGTTTGGCTCAGATTAACAGCCAGGGATGACCAATCAACCTCTGCTTTGAGCCTCACTCTCGGGGTCACCTGTGTCCTGGTCATTTTCCATTTTCTCCTCCAGATCTTGGCTCAGCCCTTGTCTGTCACGCCCAGGAGCCTGACCTCTCAGACTGTGTGGCCCATGCTCCGTGGCCTTTGCGCTTCTGGTTGGATTTGGCCAAAGGGAAGCTCTGGCAGGTGGCCAGGGAGCAGGAGTTGAGAGTGTGGGCGTTCACTTGGGCTGGTCTCTCTTGCCAGGCTGTGGTTTTGGTGGCAGGTGCCCTCTCGGCTGTCCTCACAGCTCCATCCCTGGGGCTGCTGCCCCCTGAGATTCCAGGATCTCCCGCGTCTCCCTCGACCCTCGCAGACCTGGGGCAGTGCCTTCCCTGGTCCTTGTCCCTGTGTCCTCCACCACGCCTTCACCCTCCGGCACAAATATAATAACTCTCCCCAAACTCCGCTCGGTCACCCCTCAGAGAGAGCCGTGTGGTCACAAATCTGCAGTTTTATTTCACTTCCTCTAGCCCACTTATGTCCTTGACGTTGGTCCCACCATGTCATCATTTCCCATGGGCACCTGGCTGCTGTCCCTCACCCCCAGAGACAGCCCTGTAGCCACATCAGTTCTCCTTCTACCATGACTTGATTCTTTTTTTAAAAAAATTTTTATTTGACTGTAGTTGGTCCACAATGTTATGTTAGTTTCAGGTTTACAGCAAAGTGAATCAGTTATGTCTCATCTATCATCTATATGCATATATATGGCCATTCTTTTTCAGATTCTTTTCCCATATAGGTTGTTACCGACAAGGAATTAATCTCCAAAATATACAAACAGCTCAGGCAACTTACTTCTTGAACCTTCCCTCCCGCACGCTTCAGCCATGTCATCACCAAGGTCTCCTAAGATCACCGCCGGGCACTGTTTGGGAAGTTGATCCGAGCCTCTTACTGGAGTGTGAGCCCCAGAGCATAGAGGTCGTGCACGCCACCTTTGTGTTCCCCGTGGTGCTTAGACAAGCCCCCTGCATGTCAAGGCCACTCGGTGTGTTTTGGTTGCATCAAGTAGCCTTTGGAAGGAAGCGAATTCGGCACAGACGACATTGCACGTTGTGTTGGGGGCACACCTAGTCCTTCGTGTGGGTCTTCTATAACTATTGGTTCAGATGGAATTGCACTGTATACCCTTATCTGCACCGTTTTTAGTTAATGATGTCTTGGAGAGCCGTCTGCATCAGCAGGGAATTTTTAGTCTGTTAGTTTATTGGTGTCTTTTTAAAATACGCAAACATCATATACGTATATATATGAAAATCTCTCTTTCATAATGAAGAATTTTGGCATACATAAAATGCTGAGAATAATATAACAAAATCTTTACCCAATTTACGTATAACTTTTTTCCATTTTGTTCAGATTTTTTTTTTGTAACTAGGGAGAAGAGAGCTGACGCCCTCTTTGTACCTCTCCTCACTGCCCCCATCGTTCCTTCTCTCCCTGCTTTCTGCTTCCCTCTCCAGAAATCATCATTGTTCTGCAGTCAGTGAATCTTTCTCATCCATGATTTTATACTTATACCACCTATGAATGGACCCATAAGCAGTAGTATAGCGTTACTTTTTGTATTTAAAAACATCACAAATTCTGTTGTAAACTCTCTTTTAACATTAAACATTTTTTTATTTGGTAAAAATTTAAAACTTTAAAGAAAAGTTGCACTTAACCCAGATTCACCAGTTTTCAACATTTTGCCATGTTAATGTATCATTCCCTCACACACAGACACACACAGGCGCACACACACACATACACACACACACACACACACACACACACAATATTTTCCTAAAGCACTGGAGAGTAGTTTATACACATCATGTCTGTTGACCCTTTAATATGTCAATGTTTCTTCTTAAGAACAAGAATAAGGATATTATCAAATTTGGGAAACTTAAGATTGACATAACGTTTATCTAATCAGCAGCCCATATATTAATTTCATCATTTATCCCAATAATGTCTTTTATAATAACTTTTTCCGGGACACAACTTAGCCCAAGATCACGCACTGAATTTAATTGCCATGTCTACCCCCTTTATCTGGAATATTCCTCAGCTGTTCGTTACCTTTTATAATGACGTATTTTAAAGCACATTGGCCAGTTATTTTCTCAGATATCTCTAAATTGGAGCTAGCTGATATTTCCTCATGCTTATACTCAGCTGCAATACCATTATGATTATCAACAGATCGGAACTTATTTCTTCTTTCTCTGTCTCTGCCTGTCTCGTGATATACCAAGCTTTCTCTTTATTGGACTAATTGGATTTGCATTATTCCTCATTTCCTCTGTATTGGTTAATAAGTTACAGGACTCCCCCTCTTTTTAGTAGTTACCTTCAACATTTTAATATACATGTGACTCAAAGTCTCCAAGTCTTAAGATTGTGGTCTAGTATTATTGTTCCTGTTAAAAATGCTTTCACTTTAGCCATTTATAGGCTGAAGTCTACAATTTACATTCCTTCTATGTTCTTCTGTGGAAGGAACCAACATTTGTGACCTTCGCCAGTCCCCTCAGGTGAGGAGGCAGACCTTACCTGTTGATGAATTTGGGGGAGAAACTGAGCTTGTAGAGAAGATTCTCCCATGATTCCTTCGCCTTGGGATCTGGTCCCCACAGCTAGGATCCTGCGAGTCCTCCAGTCTGTGTCCGTTACCTGGGAAACGGCACTCGCCACAGTGATAAGCGCAGTTCTGGGAATCAGGATAAAGAGGCCCATTACAGATATCATCTTACTTTCTCAAATATCAACTTTTTTTTTTTAGTTATGAGGGTAATATTGGCTCTCCAACTACCTACTCCTTTGTGTTTTGTGTTGACTAGTTCCCTACTCAGGTGTGACAGATGCATGCATTTTATTGAACTTCTTTAAACCCTACTTAATAGCTACTATTTTTGCTGTTGTTATCATTATTATTAAAGTAGTCACATTTTGATGTATGAATATAATTTTATTGTTATTATTTTCCTTAGTTTTTGCTTCTTGAATCTTAATACTTTCTTCTGAGATCAATTTTGTAACTAAAATGTGCCCTTTAATCTTTTAAATATTGTTAATCTATCATCTTTTTTAGGATTATCCTATTATCACAAGTTCTGGGGGTGTTTTTTCTTCTATTTGTTCTTTTGTCTTTCCTAGTGTTTTATTTCTTTTTCTGACATTAACTTTTTCGGGAAGCCCATCCAAATGGGGGTTGTTTTTCTAAGAGTTCTGTGTGTATAATTCATGTTGACAGTGTCTCGACAGAGCAGTTTTGCATTTATTTTTATCTGGGTCCTAGAGTTTCTTAACTGTCATGATTTTCTCATATTGTAGCTTCTGTCACATAGAGGCATAGTATAAATATTGTTGCCCAACACACACACGGCCCATGTTTGGAGTTTGTGTTTCGCCCCTTTTCCAACCTAATCTTCAGTCAGAGAGGAAGTTCCCAATGTCCTTTGCTGGGGAGTCATGGAATTTTTTTGTGTCACCTTTTCATGGACCAGAGACAGTACGGTCTCTCAAGCCCACTGCCCTGATTTGGGCCAATGCGCCAGAAGTTTTATTCACCAAGGTTTTGTACCACTGATGCAAATGCCAATACAGTAAAAAAAAAAAAAAAAAAAAAAGCCATAGCGTCCTAGTATTAATATAAAAATAGTTTTGACCTTTCAGATCCCACGTCAGGACCACATTCTGAGAACCAATGTTTTAAGAGGTTGTAGATTGCTATTCATATAGGTTTAACAGAGAAGGGCATGGCTTTGGTTCCCCTTAGGTTTTCACACCAGCAGGGAGCTCTCCAGAGCTCTCTGAAATGCTGGTCAGGTGGTTTTCTGTTGGACTGGACACTCTGGTGGCATCTGGCAACTTTCCCCAGGCAGCAAAAAATAGAGTCCATGATTGTTGTATCATCCATGTAATCACAAAGGACCTATGACTCTTCCTAGCTCTCCTCCCTCCAGATCTCCGGAACGTGGCACAGAGTCACAGACACTCAAAACTCATTCGAATGAAACTGGATTTGACTGAATGCGACACTTATTTAGTATGAACTTTTAAATTATATCAGACTTTTTTTTAACATCTTTATTGGAGTATAATTGCTTTACAGTGGTGTGTTAGTTGCTGCTGTATAACAAAGTGAATCAGCTATACATATACCTATATCCCCATATCCCCTCCCTCTTGCGTCTCCCTCCCACCCTCCCTATCCCACCCCTCTAGGTGGTCACAGAGCACCGAGCTGATCTCCTTGTGCTATGCGGCTGCTTCTCACTCTAAGATATATTGAAAAAGGATCCCATAGAATTAGATTTATATGTTTGACTTGATGTTGAATAATCTCTTCATTCCACAAACAGGTACCATGCACCTTTCACGCAGACCCAACAGGTATGAATGAGCAAGCTGGTTCTTGACATTAGTGGTTTACAGCCCAGCGTGTGTACGAAGAAATACAAAAAGAGGTGCTTTATAGAAACTAGAGAAGTAGACGTGAGACAGAGCGGAGGTTCAGGGAAGAGAGTGTTCACCTTTACCTGGAGGCAGGTAGGGTCCCGAAAGGTCTCTTAGAAGAGCTAAAGGTTTGAAGTGAGCCTTCCAAGATGAGTGGATGTCTGCCAGGCCGTCAAGTGTGGGAAGGGTATTGCGGGCAGACAGACGGCTTGTGAAAATGCAAGGATGCAAACGCTAGGTAGCCCAGTGTGGCTGGAACGTGGGCGATGTAGGGAAGTGAGGGTTAAGGGTGAGGAAACGATGAACAGGGAAAGTAGGAAGAAGCCAGATTATGTAGGATTTTTAGGTAAGGCCTATGGATACCATCTTCAAAAGGTGGAGGAGCCACTAGAATGTTTTAGGATGAGGTTGCATTTCAGAGAAGTCGCTCAAACACAGACCTTCGTGGTGGAAGAAGGGACAGCGTTTGAGAACCACTGTTGGGCTGGGAATCCATCCTAACAGCCCAGAACTGAGGGAGAAAAAAGAGGGCAGTGGCTACAGACTGAGGGACTTGGCTGTGTGGTGAGTTCAGCTTATAAAGCACCGTGGATCCGTAAGATAATTAGAATTCTGAAATCATTCACGCACGACTCATTTTGTTACATCATGTACATTGTTTCAGACTCATTAACAGCCTGAGTTGGAGCTGAAGCTATTTGAGATTTGGGGGCTAGAATACATCGGTTTCTGTTCACACAACTGTTTACATTATTTGGGTAATTTCTTATACCTTAGGCCCTAGAAACGGAGGACACACTTTATTCTTGGTGGTTTATGTCAAAGTGCAATATTCTTAATCTCAGTCCTTGATCTTTACAACGCTCTCTATAGTATATGCCAAGAAATGTAACCAAAGGCTTTATGGTCTGAGAATTTCATTCCTTTCATTATGTCATACTAGAATCTATAATCACAGAATATCTTTTAAAGCACGAACTTCTGAATTAAGCATCTACTGTGAAGTTGAAGTTCCTCTCACATAAAGCAAACATTCTTGTGAATAACCCTTGGATTTTACGTCTTATATTTGTTTCTATCCTTTGAATTATAGCCTTAGGCTTGTTAAATAAAATGCATGCATAAATATATAATGAAGTAGTAGGGGCTTCAATTTCTTGAAGACACTTAGGGACATCATCAGCTGTGGAAGGTGCTGCGCGCGGCTCAAGGCATCACCTTCCAGCAAGCCTGTCGGCCTTGGTATTTTTCACCATTATTCAAGCTGGGGATTCAGTCTTGAACTGCCCTGATCACAAAGGTGTGTAGATGGCTGACTTCTCATCACTTCCCTCTAAACGTGATATGATACACTGGAAGATTTTATAGTCATTTTATCACTCTCCACGTAGAAGAAGCCACGTGTTCTTAGACCACTTTCTATTGATATTTTTTCCTTATGGTCAGTGTTGACCCTTCTATGCTGTTCCAAGGGTGTGAAGAGGTCGGTAGAGTCCTATGTACAAGGCAGCCTTCTCTCCTTCTAATATTCCTCAAAACTTACCTGCACCTTTAGAGCAAATCAATTGTAGTGGAAATTCTTGATTTTCCCAAGCACTAGTGTTTTAGAAATGAAATATAACTTTCCAAATTTTAGAAATTTCCCCTGGAAATGAAAAAGAGGAGGTTGTTAGGAGACAGTCATGCATCCATTCTTCCCACATTCATTCTGTGTTAACTCTGGGGCAGTGCCATGTATGGCTTTGAGGAAATAAGGATGAATAAACCATCATTCTTGCCTTCAAGGATCTTAGTGTCTGATGGAGAGAAAGACATCTTTGTAAGTAACTGGAGTGTGAGACAGACTCAAAAGATGTAGAAGAAAAGCGTAGGCGAAAATTCAAGTTAGGATGTGTAACTGACAAGATAAAGCACAAATTATGTCAAGGTATGTTGTGATTTACATGTGTGTCGTGACATCTTATACTCTGTCGGATAAGGGCCACAGAAACTGTCATCATTTGATAATAAAGGTAGGCACTGGCTCATTTCAGAACGCATTTGAGATATTATATATACTGAGAATGTTGATAGTGATGGCAATAAGGATAAAATGAACAGTGGGTACCTCCAACGTGCCAAGTACTTGTAAAGGATTTTATGAATGTATCGCATTTGATCCTAGAGATAAAACCAGGTGTCAGGGAAACAGTAGAGCGGGTGGTTCATGAAGAGGACGTGGGATCAGACATCCTGAGCTGCAGCCCTGGGTCCATCCTAGTTACATACGTGACTACACGCAAGTTACCGAACAACTCCAAGTCTCGGTTCTATTTCTTGGGGAGAATGGAGATGACTCGTTCAGAGAATACTTATGAGAATATGGAATTAATTCACCTGGCACAGTGTGTTATTATTTTTTTAACCTATGGGAAAAACCCTGGTTTAGAGAGTTTATATAACTTTCCAAATTCCACAGGCAAGGTAGCAGCAGAGCTGAGGTTCACCCAGATCTGCAGACTCCAAAGCCCGAGTTCTTTTTACACTAATATTGGACATATATTAAGAAGTCTTTATATATATTGATGATATAGTTATAGATCATATAAATCTTAAAATCTTCTAACTTCAACCACCGTGACATCTGGAAATAAAAGCTGATTTTACTTCCTCATTTTAGATGACAACTTTGTGTGCGCTTCTCATGTGTCTAATAGGGTTAGCTTTCATTAAATGACATGATTTTATGTGGTATTAAACGTTGGCGTGTCTAAATCATCCCACGAGCTGGTATCAGATTAGATTTAGAAAAGTCTGAGTTATGATGGAGATGTGTAAACACTGACCCACTCAGACACACAGAGTTCCCTTTCCTGACCACTGCCCGCGTGATACTGTCTTTAGCTTTATTAGTTTTGGAACAATTTGGGGAATGCGTTTTACAGCTGAACAGTGAAACTAATATTTAAGTAATGCTAACACAGCAAAAACAAAGCAAGAGAAGACTCTCTGCTGTTCTCTTTGCTGTTGTTGTGAGAAGGCGTGTGTTAAAAGGAGAGGACTTGGCGGCCAGGGTAGAACGGCAAGGCTGGCAATGGCAGCGGTGTGCTCTGTGCTGCAGAACTTACAAAATTTCTTTACTGCCACATACGCCTCATTTTTCTTGAAGTTCTGTTCTTTCTTTCTAATGTGCAAACCATTAGAAAGTACCAAACCAAGGCGTTAAAGCACTAAGAATTTCTTTTTTTTTTTAACATCTTTATTGGAGTATAATTGCTTTACAATGGTGTGTTAGTTTCCGCTGTATACCAAAGTGAATCAGCTATACATATACATACATCCCCATATCTCCTCCCTCTTGCGTCTCCCTCCCTCCCACCCTCCCTATCCCACCCCTCTAGGGGGACACAAAGCACCAAGCTGATCTCCCTGTGCCATGCGGCTGCTTCCCACTAGCTATCTGTTTTACGTTTGGTAGTGTATATATGTCCATGCCACTCTCTCACTTCATCCCAGATTCTTCCCTTCCCCCTCCCTGTGTCCTCATGTCCGTTCTCTACATCTGTGTCTTTATTCCTGTCCTGCCCCTAGCTTGTTCAGAACCTTTGTTTGTTTTTTTTTTTTTAGATTCCATATATATGTGTTAGCATACAGTATTTGTTTTTCTCTTTCTGACTTACTTCACTCTGTATGACAGACTCTAGGTCCATCAACCTCATTACAAATAGCTCAATTTCGTTTCTTTTTATGGCTGAATAATATTCCATTGTATATATGTACCACATCTTCTTTATCCATTCATCTGTCGATGGACACTTAGGTTGCTTCCATGTCCTGGCTATTGTAAATAAGCACTAGGAATTTCTGGTAAACTTTAGGGAAGGGAATCAGTGGACGATTCCTCCTTCAGCACCTGAAAAATGTTGTGTTACTTTATTCTGGCCTCCATGATTTCTGATGAGAAATCTGTCATTCAAATTCTTTTTCCCTGTAGGTAATATATTATTTCTCTCTTGCTTTTTTCAAGATTTTAAAATTTGTCTTCAGTCTTCAGAAATTTAACTATACTGTGTCTTGCGGTGGATTTCTTTGGATTTGTGCTGTTCAGAGTTTTCTTAAATTCCTGAATCTTTAGGTTTATCGTCTTTTGCCAAATTTGGGACATTGCAGGCATTATTTCATCGAATACTTTTTTTTTTTTTTTTTTTTGCGGTACGCGGGCCTCTCACTGCTGTGGCCTCTCCCGTTGTGGAGCACAGGCTCCGGATGCGCAGGCTCAGCGGCCATGGCTCACGGGCCCAGCCGCTCCGCGGCATGTGGGATCTTCCCGGACCGGGGCACGAACCCGTGTCCCCTGCTTCGGCAGGCGGACTCTCAACCACTTGTGCCACCAGGGAAGCCCTCATCAAATACTTTTTCAGCTTCATCCTCTTCCGCCTTTCCTGCCAAGATTCCAGTGACAGGAATGTTAGATCTTCTGTTACAACCCCACAGGTCCCTGAGGCTCTGTTCACTTTTTCAGTTTCTTTACTGCAGTAGATTCTAATATTAACTGCTAATTCAGCCTCACAAGGAGCTGGTGAAATCCTTAAGAAAACTGCCTCTATTCTAATTCCAATACGAATTTATCTTCTTTCATTGCCCTGGCTCTATTAAGTGTGTGTTACATATTATTCCTATCTATTTTATGCTAGTAATAAATAATCATTATGACGATAGTAATAGTAGAGTGGTAGTAACTGACACCTATATAGTTCCTTCTACATAAATTAAATGATTTAATACAATGACTCAATAATTAGTTACCCTTCTTATTCTCTTAACACAGATGAGACTTAATGAAGGGGGTGACTCAGTGACTTGCCAAGTTCCCTCAGTTAGTAAGTGGCACAGCTGGGGTTTGAACTAAGACAGTAGTGGTCACTTTTCTGTCTCAGAGAGTTCAGCGAAAATTGCAGGGAACTCTTACTAACTCTTTCAACTGGCCATTACTTCAAGTCCAAACTTGAAGCACAGTCTTGACCCCTCACTTATCTCTCAAGTGGCTTTGATTTCTTTGAAATGTCTGCCACTGGTGATTAATTATCCTACGAAGGGCTTCTCTGGCGGATGTTCTCTGGTGCGAGACCCTCCTTCTAACATGGGTTTCTCAGGCTCACACATGTCTTGCTATGTCTCCTGAGCATGCAAGTCCCTGACTGCCCTTTACCTGGGCCATTTCTCAGGGTTTTGTTTGCACTGAGAGCAACCTTGAGGGAGCAGATACCATCTCCTCTTGAAAAAGGAGCAGGCTTACGTCCACTAACTATGACAGCAGTGATCCCCCCCCCACACTTAGGGTTTCTCACCTGCAATGCAACCCAGGGTAGGAGGAGGTGTCCTCAGTCTCCGCATGCTCTTGTGGGGTGTGGGGCTTGGGGAATCGAGGCAACTATGCTGACGCCCCGGCTACTGTTTTGCTGTGAGCAATACCATTTTTCATCTCTGCCCCAGGTGTCCTGGGTCTTTCGGAGTATCAGTGAAAGCGTGGCAGGCTAACTTGTTAGCTTGCGGGTAGGGGAGAGTTCCAGACCCTTCAGATTTGACAGTGATGCTGGTCCCCTCTTGCTTCCTAATCGGAAGTGCTCTGGGGCTCAGCTCACACTGAGATGTGGGAAGAGTAAGTCAAAAATTGAGTTCAGGCAGAAAATAATTCCAGAAGCATGAACGTTCTGATTCTTCCTGTGCAACATTATTAGAAATTTTCCTTGATTAGCGCAGTTTCACATTCATCATTCCATGCCCACAGCCAAACAGACTAAATTGATCTGTTGGTCATTTGTTATCTTATCCATCTAACTACCCAGGGGAAAATTCTAGAAGATACAGGCTAATACCTGCTTTTTTGGTCAAGTCAAAAAATAAAGGCATTTTGGAGAAATGTGATGAAAATAAAGACTTTATGCTTGAGAGAAGTTCCAGGTTTAAAAAAAAAAAGAGATGAAATAAAAGTGGAACATACTCACTTGGAAGTTATTACTTTACACATAATGAGGCAATGTTTGCTTTTGTTTGATTTAAACTTATATTTTGCCTCCGAAGTCTTAACTTTCTAGATACTCGTCTAAGGTGCTGAGTTTGTCACCTGCCTGTGACACAGCTCTCACTGGGTTCACCTGAGGTCACAAATCCATCCATCATCTTTAACATTAAACACAGACATGATGATGATCACAAGATAGGAGGGCGTAGCCTGTCCCAGAACCATTGTGCAGGGTTCATGCAAACACTTAGCTGGTACTTTGTGAATGATGTGTGGTAGTAGTAGCCGTGAAGGTGGTAGAGAGTTTGTTGTCTGAAAAGAGGCAACTGAAAGAAACATGAACAGAAATAATCTAATGACAGTCTGGAGTGAGGTTAGGAACTGCTAGGAAATGTCAGCAAATTAGCATCAAATATTCCTCTTCTGTTGTTTTTTCTTCCAGTAGCATAGCAACACACACACACACACACACACACACACACACGATTCTCACACAAACTAAAAGATTCAAGGGAGAAACTGTCGTCAGAGAACAGACTTATGTTTGTCAAGGGGGAGGGGGGAGGGGGGAGGGAAGGAGTGGGAGGTTGGGATTAGCAGATGCAAACTAGTGTGTACAGGTTGGATGAACAACAAGGTCCTCCTGTAGAGCACAGGGAACTGTATTCAGTATCCTGGGATAAACCATAATGGAAGAGAATATGAAGAAGAATATATATGTAAAACTGAGTCACTTTGCTGCACAGAAGAAATTAACACAACATTGTAAATCAACTGTACTTCCATAACATAAATTTTAAAAAAAGCAAAAGAGAAACTATCTTCTAATGACTTCAGACTAAGCTGTGTCCTTCCAGCAACCCAGACAAAGTGGAGATGAGAACAGGCCGGGAGGTTAAAGTTTAAAAGTTTCCCCCTCAGTTTCCTCCTTACTGAGAGAGGTCTGACACAGTAGGCGATTTCCTCAGGGCAGAACACTCTGGAGAAAGATGAATTTCAGTGTCTCCTTGCTCCCCACTTCTTTCTTGCTCCTGGCCATCCCGTTTTCTAAACACACTTGCCCATGCTGGGTTTTTTTTTTTTTTTCATAGTTTGCTATATGCCTTTTAAATAGCCTCTTTTCTTTAATTTTCTCTATTTTTTTCTCTGGTTTTTGTATTTGCTTGTCTGGTTTCTAGGCAGGAGGTTCAGCCTGGTTCACGTGTCTTTTTGTGTGTGTGCTCTTTTCAGAACAATTCCTTCCTTTCTCATTATTATTTTCATTCATTTATTTTCTCATCGGAGAATTGAGTGATGTGCAAAAGGGACTTCCTAGCTGATCCTTCGGGGTGAATGTTTCCTTCTGTGTCTTTAAAAATATTCTTTGATGATGTTGGAAGATGGGGTTTAGTGCCTTCCTTACACATTTCACTGCTGAGTGAAATGATATTTGTTTTGACGGATGAAGCTCACTTCTCTTTCCTTCCTCTACTGAACTGGGTAGAAATTGTGCACGTCTCTGTGTGTTTGCAAGCCTGAGTGTGGCGTAGCTGCTGAGGAAATGCTTTGTTTGTGCTGGTGTGTTTGTGTGTCTACGGGTTTGTGCGACCGTGTACGAGGCAGGGGAGTTGCATGGACGAATGCTCCACTGTGCTTTGGCATGTTTATTTTGGAATGTCATCTCCAATCAAATCTAACATTTATAACCGGCCTCCCTTCGTGGCTTTCTGGGCCACAGTTTAAATGCCCAAGAATAAACAAGTCAGCTCTGAATGGAAGATTGTGGTAACAGCCGAGGCAGTTTGCATCTCAGCAGCTGCTTAAAGGGTAAAATGTCTTTCGTGGGTAGACTTGCTTACAGCTATGCCTATGGGCTGTGAAGAGAGCAGGTATTTCATGGAGCGCATGGGATGGGGGCTATGAGATGTTGAAGAATAGACAAGGTACCTTGTCTGTCATAACAGAGAGCCCCCAGAGTATAGGAAGTTGAGCCAGAATGCTTTGAAAGGAATTTCTCCCCAAACGCCACATTCTAGTGATTCTAGAATCAAACAAGATTCGGTTTTGCAGTGGGATATCTATTCTGCAGTTACTAATACCCAGAGTCGTATATTCCTGTGCAAGTGCATACGTTTTAAAGACGTCTGGTTGCAAAGAGAAGTGTAACTTAAGTTTTATTTTCTACTTGAAAGTAGAGAGTGTTTTTCACAACTCTACCCAACTTACTGACGTCTTCTCTGGATTTATCAAGCCAAACAGCACAGTGTCAGGAGTAATTTGTCAGTGTCTTCAGTAAGCCTGAACTTCAGACGTGTTTCACATTTAAGAATCCAGCAGAAGCTGTCAGCTTGCCCAGCCCAGGGGTGTCCCGCCGAGACGGTCCACGGCTGGCAAGTGAAGGCCATGATCTATTACTTCGCTGGTGACGGTGCAGGGTGCCTGTGTCAGAGGCTTCTCTTGTGAGATGTTACTCACCGTGGTGCTTTCCTTGATCATTATAAAATATACTGATTCCTCCCCTTTGCTCTGGCCAATTGACGTGGTCTGAGAAAAGGGATTTCACAAACAATTCAAACGGATTCTATACCATATAACGCTAGCCTTACCGCTATCGTAGCTCGGGGCTTTGTCAATGAAATCGACCCATTTTCTGGATCCTCACACGAGCAAATAATAAGGCAGGAGCTTATTCCTTGAAACATCAAACTACGGCATTGGGGGTAGTAATGGTGGCCAGAGGGATACATGACGTGTTCCCAAATGCTTCATCATGTCCCCAGACTTTAGTCCGAGAGAGCCTCAGACCAGCAGCTGTTGACCCAGAAAGGTGATCAACGTTTATGGCCGCAGCGTGTATTAGTTTCCTTATCTCTGCGAGCTGGGTCCTGTTGGGTTTCAAAGCCAGCCACCTCCGATGGACAGAATGCCTAGAGCCACGACACGTGAAGGGGTTACCAGGTATCGCCTAATCCTGTGTTTGCTTGTAAACAGGCAGGTGGGTACGCACTGAAAATGATGAGGACAGCTCCAGCCAGGATGAGACCACAGCCCCCACGGCAGTTACAAGAAGTCCATAACTTTTTTCAAGGAGCGCTTAGCTTGTTAAATGATTG
The DNA here is from genome assembly GCF_003676395.1 of Aethalodelphis obliquidens. Taxonomy (NCBI): domain Eukaryota; kingdom Metazoa; phylum Chordata; class Mammalia; order Artiodactyla; family Delphinidae; genus Aethalodelphis; species Aethalodelphis obliquidens. Next base: position 32,397,020 of record NW_020837960.1, on the reverse strand, counting down.
TTTAAAAAATGTCGCTTCCATGTATTAAGTCTGAATTGTCTTTAGATGAATAGCAGGAAGTTATGTCTATCTTTTTAAAAAATATAGTGTCTATGTTCATGCAAACAAAATGAAGTAAAGCATTGAAGTTTTATCGTATAATTCAAGGCCCTAACTTTCCTTTATCTGAATATTACAGGAGAAAAATCTTGCTGGATGTGAATAGGACCTAAACTCTCTGCAGAATTGATCTAATTCTCATTTTATGGTTTTATTTTTCATATAACCTACAGGACATGACTTTTAACAAAATAAAAAAAGAAGACATTGCTATTGAATACAGGTTACATATTGACAGGTAAAACTGCAGCAAGATTGGTCGAAAGACACTGGTAGGGTTTAATAATCTTGCATCTTAATTTCAACTGTCACCAATTAGACATAGTTGGTGTTACGCTACCAATAAAATTTGAACTCTGATTTCTGTAGTCTCTATAAAGTTCTACAATTGTAAAGTTTATAGCTCTGTTGTCTTTAAATTTAAGTATCATTAATGTATTTACAGATATTTTTACTGTTTTTTTTCTGTGTCAGTTATGCACATACTAATCTTTTTTTCCCATGCTTACTGTAAATATAAAATCCACTAATGGTTATCTAATGATATATATCTGAAAACCCCCTGGTTACGGTAAATTTCACACACACTGACATTACTTTGTGAAAACCGATTTGTACCTCCACTCCCAGCCCAGGAGAATGTTCTGACTATCTCAGTAATGTCCAGCAGATGAGATCAAGACCTGGGTCAGCTGGTGAGCACATGTGGGATTATCAAGAAAATTGGCCTGAAACAGCTCAAATTCACCAATAAGCCATGCGCTGCCTGGTATTTTATTTATCAGGAATCTTCATAAACACTTCCATCATAATTCTCTTCAAAGTCGCCTTGGCACACGCGGATGTCTTCCTTCTTAGGGTCTTTATAACTCTGCAAGCGTGAACTGATAAATTGACAGACGCCCGGGGGGACTCAGCCATCCCGTGCCCAGGTCCTGCTCTGAGAGCCAGCGAACACTGACTGTTGAAGGGTGAATTAGCTGCCTCTCTAAGGCCTTTAACAGAAGAAACTTCTCCAGTAATTGTTCGAAGCCTTTCTTAACCTTAAGTGGCACCTGAAAGAAAGCTGTGGACCTTAGAGGGTTGGGAAGGGGATTGTTGAATTCTGGTGGCTCTTGGCCGTGCCCAAAGCCTGCTACATTCCCTTTACTGGGATCTAACACAGACGGAGGGCTTACTGGAGGTGCTGGGGGCATTGGCAAGTACTCTCTATTCAAAGCAGAAAGTACTAGGAGTAGTCCTTTCCCCCCAGAGAAAATGGGTGGAGCTCTTCTATGGAAACCAATGAATCTGAGTACATGTGACACAGGGGCTCCTGACTAATAGCGGGAGAGAAGCAAATCAGTCACTAACTTGGTCCATTCGAGGCGTTATAGCAAAATACCTCTGCGTAGATTACTATAAACAAGAGAAATGCATTGCCCACAGTTCTGGAAGCTGGGAAGTCCAGCATGCACCAGCATAGTCACCTTCTGGGAAATCCCTCTTCCTGGTTTACCCCCAGGGCCTTCTTGCTGTGTCCTCACCTGGCGGAAGGGTCGAGGGATCCCCCTGGAGCATTAAACCTCCCGAAGGCCCCACCTCCTAACATCATCGTCCTCGGGGGTTAGGATTTCAGCATGTGAGTTTGGGGTGAGGCAGAAACATTCAAACCAGAGTTATCACGTCTGCACACCTAAGACCGAGACTCATTCAAGGGCACAGAAGAAGGTATGGAATTTATTTGAAATTATTAAGAAGGAGTTTTACTTTTCTACCAAAGCAAATACTTTCGTCTTCTGAATGTCTGTGCCGCAAACTCTTTACTATTTTTTTTTTCACTCCGTTTGCCAATCCCCTACTGGCCTCTTCATTCCATCAGAGACAAAGAAAAAACAGTGTGAGTGTGGGTCTAAGTGATGCCACGAGAATGGTTTCCAGGGGGAGAATAACTACTCATGAAACCTGAACAACTTTTTTTTTTTTTTTTCTGGTACACGGACCTCTCACTGTTGTGGCCCCTCCCGTTGCGGAGCACAGGCTCCGGACGCGCAGCCTCAGCGGCCACGGCTCACGGGCCCAGCCGCTCCGCGGCATGTGGGATCCTCCCGGACCGGGGCACAAACCCGTGTCCCCTGCATCGGCAGGCGGACCCTCAACCACTGCGCCACCAGGGAAGCCCCACTTTTATTTTTTATAGAGCCAAGATGTTGACCTATTGCCTGCATCACATCCAGATCAAAATTAGAGAAAATAACATCAGATCATTATAACTACAAAAAAGTAGCATAAAAGTATAGAAAATGTTGTTACACAATACTTAGTCATTGTATTGAATCTTCCTCTTCTTTCTAATTTAAACCCAAGGACCACTCATTACTATAATTCTACCCCCCAAACGCCACTAGAGCCTCCCACCCGGCTCCCATCCCTTCCCCCTCTGCAGGTAACCTTACCTGTTTTACTGAGACAAAGTTATACACAAGAGCTGTGAGACCGTTCAACACCCTGTCTTCTTATTACAGCTCTGCCTGCTCAGCGCAACTTCCCTTTTGTCTCTGGTTCCTGCCCCAAACCAGCCCCTCCCCAGGGCCATTGATCCTACATTCTTTCGTCCCATCACTGTGTATCTGCAGTGTGTTCCTTCTGCACTCATTTCTTTTCCTCAATCTATACACACGGTCAATTGGCCCATCCTCGGAGAAGCTTCTGGGCCCTGCCCCATTGTCTAATCATGGTCCCTTCTTTCTTTCGCATCCAGTGTCATCCATTCCTTCGACAGAGGTTCACTGAGCATCTATTCATTGCCAGGCAACGTGCTAAGCTATTTTTATTCTATAATAAAAATAACACTTATTCTTTTTCAGATGAAAAAAAGCACATCAATTTTAGGTTAAGCACATAGATATAGAAATGAATAGAGGATAAAAATCACAAATACTCCTACTTATAGACTAAACGTTACTAATACTTAATGTATAGCCAACCATTTATGTATAACTACATATTGATAATGGTGTACTTTAGATGTAGATATAGAAAAATACAAAATGTGACTTACAATGTAGCCACTGTTCTCTCTTTTTTTAAGGTTGATATTATGAGATGTTCCTCATACTCTTGGATTGTCTTTGAGGCACAATTTGCGATAGTTGCGCAGCGTTCCGTGTGACCTGAGTGGCTAGCGGATGACCAGACACTCATGGTCTTATTTCATTTTGTAAAGTTGGTCAGGGACGTGGCTACCCTGCTAAGATGAAGTTTCCTAGCCCACTTTCCTTAAGGTGGGACCATTAACAGTGGTGTGTGTTACTTCGGGGCCAAAGCGGTTAAGCACCCGGCATTTCTTCTCCAAGCCATGACTTCCCTTATCTATTGACTGGAAATCAATGGCCAGGGTCACTCTGGAAGCCATGTGTTGAAGACTGACGGACACTCCGTCAGTTAGGGACACTACTGACGCCAGAGTTAGTGCCATCCTGTCTACCCCACTGCTACCTAAATGTTACATAGTGAGAAATAAAACGTTACGGGATTAAGCCCTTGAGATATGGGGTTTGTCTGTTACATTAATTAGTGTTACTTTAATACAGACATCAGTACTGTAGAGTGGATGCTGCCGGAATGAAAGTCTTAAAATACACGGCATTGTTTCAGAGACCAGGCGGGATACAGTAGGAGAGCGCCCCCTGCAGGCTGGGAGGCTGGAGGCCCAGGTCATGGAGTGACAGACCATTTGGCCGAACCTCCTCTTTGCCTCTTGCCTGCACTTCTAACCTCGTCCTAATCTAGCTGCCACCACACTGAGCAAGTGGAAACCCTTCTCGATAGTCTGTAATGGCTTCCCGGTGATGCGGTCAAAAGGACACAGTGAGTTCCTCGTCTGACGTCAACTCTTTACAGCGTTTCTGAGACAGTGAACGGGCTTTTTCTTCCTCGTCGCGCTCTGCTTTCTGGGCTTCTGGGTTTGTCATTTCGTCATCACATCATTGGGATGAGTCAGTATTTGTCACCACGCCTTCCGTTCCTTCCTGGGTCTTCTCGCTGGCCCGGTCCTTGCACGTTGGGGTGCTTGCTGTCCTGCGCTTGTGCTTCGCACTCACGTCTTCTCCCTCCGTGCGTGCTCCAGAACGTGCCTCCTGGGTGCTGGCGGCTTCCGTGTCTGTGTGCTCACCTCTCACGGGTGCTGTGTCCGGCTGCTACGGAATAGTCCCCACCAAGGTGTCCCCCCAAGACCTCCCACGAAGCAGAACCGATATCACGGTTTCTTCCTCCTGCAAACCTGCTTGCTCCTCTATTCCTCGTGTGGGTTGGCTGCTCTATGATTCACTCCTTCCCTGGGCTGTTGAAGTCATTCCGTCTTCTTAAATGTCCACATCCCGTCCTGTGGAGTTGCCAATATTCTTCATCCACACTTTGTGACCCGGTTTAGCTCGTCGTCACCTGCAGCGTAGCTGTCCTTTAGGGTTCCCTTGCTTTCGGTTCTCCTGTCGTCCACAACCCCGTTCTCCGTAGCAGCCCCTTAGCGCGCCTCCTAAAGCATGGCGCGAAGGTGCCAGCGCCCATCGTAATAACGTCTGTTTGCGCCCGTCTGCGTACAGGACACAGGAGAAAGCCCAGTGCCCCACGAGGTCCTGCCTAGGTTTGTAGATTCAGGCCCGCGGCCCGGGAATATGCAGCTACTCAGTTTCCCTGTCCAGAAGGGGTTTCATAGTGTTGCCCCTCGGCATGTACTTTTTTTCCTTTGGATGAAAGTCTGTCCTTCTATTATTATGAGTATTTTTGTTGTTGTCATTGTTGTACTCTGTAAACTTGTATTGTTATTATTGTTATTATGCTAAGTGTATTGTTGTTGTTGTTGTTACTGTTATTTTCTGTAATCTTATAATTATTTAACAAAACTCACCGTCAGTTGCACCGGCGGGGCCTCCTAGACACAACATTCTCCTCTGTTACTTTTGTTTCTGTGCACGATGTGCTCCTGTTATCGCTGTATCACACTGTGCCATTAGCGGTTTTTAATCTGCTTGCGTTCCGTCTCTCTCTCGCTAGACTCTGAGCAAAGACCTTGTATTCACGGCACACAGCACAGTGCTGTGCTCAGCAGCTGCTGCAGGTGTTTGTCAAGTAACAGACGCTCAAATCAAGGAAGATTCAAAGAGCAAACGCTCGTCCACAGAACTTCTTTTCCATTGTGGGTCTCATACATTTGTGAATCTAAGCTTCTCGCCAGTTCCTAGACCAGGAGCGTTTACTAGGGAGTGTGTGCGTAGAGAGAAAGCAGAGCCAGCTGGGGCTACCTCACGGTCACGTGGTTGCTGATGTCTTCCCAAGCCAGGCATGGCAGGAGGCAAGGGGAACGTGCTGATGGGCAACGCGTGGTCCATCGAACGGCAGCATTTAGAGGGAGACTGAGACCCAGGGAGGTTTAATGACCTTACCCAAATCACACTTCTGTGATTAAGACGGGATTAGAACTCGGTCAGGCTCTAGAGATTTCCTCTCAGCTGCTGACTACACTGCCATCGTGCAGGAAAAAAAAAGATGGTGGGAATTGTAGGTAGAAGATCATCACAATAGTCCAAAGTAGAATCTGAAATTGGAGATGAGAGCGCGGCCGGGAGAGGGGAGCGGGTCTGGGCCATGTGTTGGGGGCGTGATGGAGAGACAATGGTGACCAGCGTTGGCGTGTGTGTAGGGGGTGGGTGTGCGGGAGACATGCAGCCCCCACTACTAGCCTCCTGGCCTTCACAGCCTGGGTGATCCCCTCCCCTTGGGCTCGGCTGGACCCGGTGACCTGCTCCTAACGTGGGGGGGGGGGATATTGATGGGCGTCACTACTGAGGTTATAGGTCACAGACTCTGCCTTCTGCCCGCTGGCCCTCTCCCCCTAGAGCAGAGGCTGCCTGGGATGGACCCACGAGCCTGTCAGGCCGAGTGCTGCCTACAACCATGGACACAGCTCGGAAGCCGAGATTCGGCTTCATTTGAGCCCTGGGATGACCATGGCCTTGACCGACACCTTGATCCCAACCTGGTGAGAAATCTTGAGCAGAAAACCCAGCTCAGCCCCACCCAGCTCCTGACCAAGGAAACTGATGAGACAGGCATGGTGCTTTGGTTACACAGTAACAGGTCACTAATACAGGGAATAAGAAAACAAACATCATTATGTTAACATTTCTGAATTGTAACTTTTGAAATCTGTGATTATTAACGAGGGGAATTCTTAGTGGTAATACTCAGATACCTCTTAATACTTGTGTGTCGAAATATCATGTTTTAGCTTCTCTTGGCATATATGACGTGACAGAAGTATTTTTCTTTTTTTTTTTTTTTTTTTTGCGGTACGCGGGCCTCTCACCGCCGTGGCCTCTCCCGTTGCGGAGCACAGGCTCCGGACGCGCAGGCTCAGCGGCCATGGCTCACGGGCCCAGCCGCTCCGCGGCATGTGGGATCTTCCCGGACCGGGGCACGAACCCGCGTCCCCTGCCTCGGCAGGCGGACTCTCAACCCCTGCGCCACCAGGGAAGCCCAGAAGCATTTTTCTTAAACGTATTTATTCATTCTTGGTATAGGTACTACATGAGAATTATAGATGTGTATCTCAGTGGTCAAGAAATTATGTAAATGTTCATTAGTCATAAAGTAATTAGAATACATGGTTAAGTTCAACCTCCGTTATTGACAGATAGCTATAAAGAATTGAAGCAATGTCCCTTGGCCTTACCTTGTATTGACATTTCCTTGTGTAACAAAAGTGTCCCCAATTCCTTGAAAACATGCACAGCATTTGGGTGTTCCAACGCAAATTTAAGTTATCATCTTACATACCCTACAACGTAGCAAGTGGTTGCAGCTCCCAGGGTCCTGGCTAATGGCGTGTGCACGTGACTTAATTTAAATGGCTGTCTTGTTTCGGTCATTCCCTTAATACTCCCACCTCCCTATCTCTGTTTGAAATTACCTCCGCGATGAAACAGAACGCTCTCATTCTAAGGGTAGAAAAACATTCCTTGTGAGCCACTTTTCAGTCACAGGTCAACAATTTTGATAGCTGGCGTTCCATTGGCCAGCAGGGTGGAGACCGACGGTCTCGTGGCTCGGGGACTTACCGAGGTACTAAATACCCCCCCAGAGGATAAAGACAGGTGTCGTCAAGGAGGGCAAGTACCACGGCACATTTTACTGGGAGCTATGGCTGCACGATGAAGTTTGGTTCCCCAACAGGCATAAATCACATTCACAGATTAAACTCATTTTCTGTGGCCTAAAGGAGCTTTTCTAGATTCGGTCATTAAATTTTTCATTTAATCATTTTCATATGTGGAAAAAATGATGTTTTCTACAGAGATGGAATGGTTATCCATACTCCAGAGAAATTTACAGCATTATATTGCCGGGGCTTCATAGAGATTTAGGCTTCACGTGGGGAATATACCGAAGATAAAATTTAATGGTGCGTAGAACCCCGAAGGTGACTGGTCCTTGTAAGTCAGACGAAAAAGCCGTAAGTGATGAGACTGGCTATCTCCTCACTGAAAGAAAACTGTGAAAACCCAAATTCAAAATAATGCCTTGTACCATAAATTTTTATTTCTATGTACTCTTGCCTGTCACAAAGGAGCACTCCCTTCATTCTTAGATGTGTTGACTGTAAGTCTATATTTAACACTAAAAAATGACAGCAGGTGGTGTTCCACTAACCTACAATTTAAAAAGATGCTTTCTCCCTCTTTGTACTTTACAGTACAACACAAAATAAAAGCAGGTGGATTTAAATGATTTAGTGGGTTTCTCCTAAGTTTTCCTCCTCACAAAGGATCCCCAGACACCCCATACGTCCCCATAAAACTGTATTTTTTCCGCCTCATTTTGGCACCCAGCGTGAACTAGCTTTTCTGTATGGTGCCTTTTGCTGTGGACCTTTTGTGTCTCTTCACTTCATCCAGCATTTTCAGTCTTATGTTTTTATTCCCTCAATTGTTCAGGAGAGGGATGTCAAATAGGAATGTCTTGATGATGAAAATGTTCCACATCTGAGCTGCCTGAGATGGTGACCACCACTCACATGTGGCTATTCCTCCCTCGAAATGTGACTCGTGCAACCGAGGAGCTAAATTCTTAATTTCATTGCATTTTAATGAGTTACAATTTAAATAGTCACCATGTGGCTACAGTACTGGATGGCGCAGTTCAGATGATCAAGGGATTTACATGCTTCGTTTAAATGTATTGTTCCTCTCAGCAGACAACTCGCTGTGTTCCCTTAGCATTTTATTTACTTTATTTGGTTTTATTGAGTGCTTGTTATGTGTCAGGCACTGTGCAACGTTCATCCACACAGATGAACACTGCATTTCTAATGCCCATTATTTTTATTTATTTCTGAACACCAATTGGCTACTGAGCCTCGTGGGAAGCTACCTTTGACCTTAGAGTGACTTGAGGGTGCTTGGAGCTTTCACGTGGAACGTCGTGCTTCTCTCAGCAGCGTGCCCTTGGCGCTGGGCATCCTGCTGGGATTTCACAGTCAGCTGGGGGCGGTCTCTACCATGCACGGTCAGTAGAACTGTGCATGTGATTCGATGGAAAATATGTTAAATAAAAGGACTTTTCTGTCTCTCTTTTTTGCCTTTTCCCAAATTCTCTTTGAGATTTTATATTAAAGCAGTGAGATTTCCTTCTAACGGAATAAGAACCTTGTATCTAAAAAAATGATACAACTTATCATGAACTTATTTATACAAAACAGAAATAGACTCACAGACATAGAAAACAAACTTATGGTAACCAAAGGAGAAAGGCGGGGAGCTGATTAATTAGGAGTTTGGGATTAAAAGATGCAAACTACTCTATATAAAATAGATAAGCCACAAGGACCTACTGTACAGCACAGGAAACTATACTCAATATCTTGTCATAACCTATAATGGAGAAGAATCTAAAAAAGAATATACATATGTATAACTGAATCAATTTGCTGTATACCTGAAACTACCATAATATTGTAAATCAACTATATCTCAATAAATTTTTTAAAAGAACCTCGTATTGTAATGTCTATGGCATTTTCATAGATTCTCTGAAAACTAAATCCCAAATTCCCATGTATAAAAAGACACCATTGAATGCATTTTACTTAAAAGTATTCAGGTATTATAGTAACAACTAAGTAAAATTTTCAGAACATTTCTGCCTGATTTGATTAAGATCAAATTTATTAAAATATGTCCGAACCAATTAAGTACATTGTGATATAATGTAAAGTACAAAACACCCAGCAATGATAATAATTTCTATCAACATTTCACATCTGCAGTTAACTTAAAGCAGATGCTATAAGACATGGCCCATTGTTTTCTATTTGCATGTGACAACATGTTTTGATGTTTGCTTTTTAATTGTAACATCATGTAATGCAGCTTTTAAAAAGTACGTGTGTGGTAAGTGTCAAAGGCTGAGTTAAAATTTTATTTCCAAAACTCTTTGTAGCATTTCCAGTGATCCTATCTTTTTCCGTATACTCGACAGGATCAGCAGATCTGGACGGCTGAGAATGGAGTTATGGGTTCCACACCGTGGTGAGCAGACACACACACACTTTGCTTGTGCTGTTTCCTGTGTCTAGATGATGGATCAAAATTATCCTTTTCTTATTTTCACCAAGGAACTTCTCTCTAATTCACAGGGGGGCCAGTGGTGGCCTAGCCTTTCAGAGATGCCCTGTGGCTCACACGTGAGAAAAGCTGGGACCCTTTACTTTAGGGAACAAGTAGGAAAATGGGGAGAATCCTCAAATTTTCTTTTTCTTTTTGGTCTCAAAGTGACTGTGCATGGATGTAGAAGAAAAAGCTTTTCCAATTAAGAAAAGTTCTTGGGCTTCCCTGGTGGCGCAGTGGTTGAGAGTCCGCCTGCCTATGCAGGGGACACAGGTCCGTGCCCCGGTCCGGGAGGATCCCACATGCCGCGGAGCGGCTGGGCCCGTGAGCCATGGCCGCTGAGCCTGTGCGTCCGGAGCCTGTGCTCCGCAACGGGAGAGGCCACAACAGTGAGAGGCCCGCGTACCGCAAAAAAAAAAAAAAAAGAAAAGAAAAGTTCTTATTACCATTAAGATGTGTCTGAGCAAAATTGGTTAAAATGTAATGACTGCCTTGAGATAGAATTAAATGAGAGGCATATTAGAACGTGAAAGTACATTTTATTAACATATTTTTAAAAGTTTATTAAAGTAAATATTTGCACAGAAACCATAATTCAATAGCACAAGTGGAACTAGATTAAAGGAAACACGCGGACGTCAGATCTGGTGCCTTGGGGCCCACCTAGTTTTTGACTTTCTATAAACATTTGCTGGTAACACTCCCAGGTGGGCCAGAGCACAGACGCCCCTTCTTCGTGGCACCCTTGTGCCCATGGTCCCTCTTTACTGCATCTCTTTCTTCCTTCCTCCCTATGACGCCCTCACCACGCAGTTAATCAGTAGGTGCTGTGCGAGGGTCCCTCTCCCACCCCCGTGCACTTCTCCAGCAGGGGGCCTGTGAGGAGGCCGGGGCCCAGCTTCTAGGAGCCCCGCAGGATCCCCGGTGGAGACCCAGACATGGCGTTTGGTAAACAACTGAAGACAAGGCCAGGCACAAACGCAGAGTCAAGGCTCAAACACATAGTCCAAATCCAGGGTTCCGGGTCCATGGTTACAACCAGTCCCAGCAAGGAGCTCACAGGGAGGGACAAAAGGACAGGGAAGGTGTTGGCCCAGAGAGGGCACAGGGGCTGGTAGGAGATGTTTCATGTCTACACAGACTCTGCGACCTACGGGCTTTGGAGTTAATTTGGAAAGTAGGAGGAGACCAATGTGTATAATAAATGGTCTTATCAAGGAGCTCTTGGTGAGGAAAGGTATTGCTTGTTGCTAAGGAGAAATCATCACATGTTCAAAAGATACTGACAGCTAGGGTCTAGTTGAGGTGGAAATGGTCCTTATAAGAATGGGACAAACCTTCTTTGCAGAGCATGGTCATTGCTAGTCCACACATGTGATGTTGTTTGTTGTTTTCCTTATTTTTCTCACAGAGGCAATTCCTGCATCACTCACTGAATCGCCGTGTGGTTGATCCGCCTGGAGAATTTTCAAAGAGTAAATCGCAGGGTTGGATGGTGCTACGGTTTGGTTCCTCCACGCCTCATAACAAAGGGGTCCGACTGTCACGTGTAATGGCCTTGGCCATTACTGCAGTGCACGTGCACACACACACACACACACACACACACACACACACACACACACACTGCAGCCCTTGTACAGATCTGACCATCAGCTTGTCAAATAGATAAATGATTCCAAATTCTGAAATACGCCTCAAGAATATCGAAATGGAGTCTTCATCATGACAGGACACTTCATCATTCTGCTCTAAAATACGCCTTTTATAAAAATTCTCCAGGTTATTTTTACAGAATGCAAGGACAGTTGGAAACTAGATGATGGTTAAAGATCAAACTGGAGAAGAATATACCTTATTTTCCACATAGAAAATTAAACAACCAGTTCCTATCAAACATATGTATGGTTCTTACGTAAAGATAGAGTCTCTGTGTGTGTGTGTGTGTGTGTGTGATGTATTTCCGGCTTTCTTTCTCTAGCAATAATAGAGAATGATGCCAAAGGGAATTTTCTCTTGTTTCTTTCCTTGTTTTCCATCGAAATGTGTTAAAAATCTTCACATACAATAGCATGTGTAGTGGATTAAGATGGTTTCTTCCTGGGTTACTTACTTTAGGATCAAGGCTTTGACATTGTTCTAACTGCGTTAGTTTTTAACTGTTGAAGGTGAAGGCCTCTTTGAAAATCTTATTAAAGATGTGGACTCTCTTCCTAGAAAAAGTATATAAACATACTTGAAACCTTGGCCCACGGGACTGCCACCCGGGTCTCTCCCACAGGGCCACACAGCTGAAGCCTGGGGTTCTCAGGCTGGTCCCCAGACCAGCAACACCGGCATCACTTGGGAGTTTGTTAGCAAGGCAGATTCTTGGGCCGCTCCCCAGACCCGCTCAATGAGAAACTCTGGGGGTGGCCCTGGAAATCTGGACTTAACAGGGTGATGCTCATGGATCCTGAAGTTTTGAGGACTGTTGTCCCAGGGAGACTTGGAGCTAGGAAGGCGGCAGCTTCTAGGTAAGCAGTCAGTGCTCCTGCGGGGCATGAACCCTCGCCTGGATGATGGAAGAGGACCCGTGTCTCTGGGTGGGTTGTGAGGAAGTGAGCCCTTCCTTCTGACGTTGTAAGCTGTCGGGAATCCATCTGGCTCCGTATAGGACGACGATCAGGTTTGACACTCCTTCATGCCATGAGCACCCGGCATAGCGTCCAGCTCTACACAAACACATCAGCGTATGTAACAGATTCAACCATCGCAGAGGTACGTGTCTACAGACTCTTACACTCAGTCTAACGATACAAAAACTGTACCAAAAAGGACAGATTCTGTTTGGAATGTGTGGAGATACATAGAAAACACTGGGAGAATTCTTGAAATATAATCTAAATGATGACAAACATCCCATGACTTGTCTGGTCGTGACGTGTAGACGCGCCTCAAAGGTTCGTGACTGTTGGTTTCCAAGGAAGTACTTTTGGTAAAGTGAGAAATCACAGGAATTAAAATCTGAAGATCTCGGCTCAAGCCAGCTCCATGGCTCACAGGAGCTGTGCAAACCCGTACAATTGCTTAACTTCCTCGAGCCTTGGTTTCCTTCTCTGTAAAATGGGGCTAATATTATCTACCTCACAGGAATATTAGGAGGACCAAGCTTAACACAGTGTCTAACATGTGGCATGTGTTTTTCCATAAGTATGTTTTCTTCATTTTTCCCCAGCTAGAGTATTTATTTTCATCTTTCCCCACTCCCCTGCCCTAGCCCAATACATCAATTCTTTTTATATGAAGAGTTAGTCCAGCATAAACTTTCCAATAGGCTATTGAGTCAACTTGGTATAATACAATATTTAGGGCGTATTTCTATCAGTATACCTTTAAAAGGAAATAAATGCAGAACATCTGCTTTATTGCTTTTCTAGATTAAAAACAATCATTCTAAAGGAGTAGGGGTCTCAACTTTCTGCATCTTGATCTTACTGGAAAGAATGTAAAAGAGTTTAAGAGGCAGAATCACTTTATGTCTCTAGAGACTTTTGTGTTTCCCTCATTTCGTAGAACTGGGAGTAACTCTTGCATTGGACATAATTTCACTTGGATTGAATTAGATCATTTGAGCATTTTGCTTCTATGAGACTTCTTTTTGAAAACGCCTTTTGATGGGAAAAGGGAGGGGAGAGCTGGGTGACTTCTGGGGTGCTTTTGACACAGGTCTCTGAGAGCCGAGGATAATGGAGCTTGTTTGGGGGGAAGGTTCTGTAGCATCTTGCTACTCAGTACATGCTCCACAGGGACCATCAACATTGGCCACCCTGGGGGCTGTGCAGAAATGCAGACTCTCAGGCCCATCCTCAGAGGTACAAAACCAGAATCTGCAGTTCAACAACATTCTCAAGGGATCTGCACTCACTTTAAAATTGGAGAAGTGCTAATCTGGTGTTCGCTTTTGTCGAAGTGTAACCTTTTGTATCTGTGTGCCTACTTGTGATAAACTAAGGGAGGATTTCCCAGGCTGTTAGAATGAGCCTTCCTTTCCACAGAAGGAGGGAAAATCCAATATGATAGAGCACTTCCTATAGCCTCCCAATGGACCCAACATTCGAACTCGGGTCTAAGAGCTTTTCATCAAGCCATATTATCTATGGGATATAAAAAAGCAAGAGTTTAGAACTCAAACACCCAGAGACCCAACCCTGAGTGAGAGTGTGAGGCAGGGCGTTAGTTCATGCTGTCCCCATGTCACTGTCCTGCACACCCTCCATCCCAGCCTTAAGCACACCCTCTTCCTCCTTCTGTTTCTTTCTCACCTAAGAATTCCTTAAGCGGTGACAGTAGCATATCTATGAATAGAGTTGCCTTTCCTAGAGATCTTTATTACAGCCTTTTAAAAACTGAGGCCCCCAAAGTCTTAATACCCAAAGGAGGGGAAGTATAACTGTGAGATTCTAGACATCATAATGGATTGAGCTTTGGAAGTAAGATCCCCTATCTTGAATTCTTTTTTGTTTTCATTTGTTTTAAATTCAATTTTTTATTTTAGATTGGAGTATAGTTGATTTACAATGTTGTGTTAGTCTCAGGTGCACAGCAAAGTGATTCGGTTATACATATACATGTATCTATTCTTTTTCAGATTCTTTTCCCATATAGGTCATCACAGAGTATTGAGTAGAGTTCCCTGTGCTATACAGTAGGTCCCGTTGATTATCTATTTTATATATAGTAGTGTGTGTATGCTGAATGCTTTAAAACACACTAGGGACGTGTCTGTTGGTTTGCAAAGTCTGTTTAAAACCCAAGAACTGTGTCTGTGTCAGAGATGTAGGGGAGGCTGCCATGTGCATGACACTTGGGGTCAATTTTCTTCTTGGGTTTACCATCTTGCAAGGTTTCCACCAGCAGGAAGCTACGGTGGACCCAAATTTGTAATGTAGCTGGTGCCCCCTGCTGGAATGGGGTTTCTTAAATTTCCATCTCTTGGGGTGTCTGTGCCAGCAGCCCTGTTAAGACAACAGCCTTGCCAACATAGCCTACGGGCATCTGGGTAAGTCAGTTAATTAACCTCCGCTTCAGGTCTCTGACATGTAAGAGTGGGGTAACAATAGCAGCCCATCCTAAATTTCTCGTTGAAAGGTAGAATTAATTAGGGAAGACAGTATAATACTTTATGAAAACCAGGGACTGAAGAGTGATAAATGCTTGAACATGCCTCTGCTATTCTTGGGCAGGAAAATGACCATGTGATACGTATTCTTATTAAAGCTGCTGTGGCTAATTTTACCTCACTGTTAATTCTCGCTACTCTCAAGGTGAGATGCATAGACACACCTCACACGTCCCAGTCGATGTTATATAAGCTGAAGGATCTGGGTGGTCGTGGGCTCTGGTGCATGGGTGTGGAGAGGACGGAGGGCCCCAGTCCGTAGGTGCATCTCGGCACTGCAGGTGTGACACTTTGGAAATCTGCTCTGCTCTGTGCTTTCATTGATAAGGGAGCATGCTATCTCTCTGCACAATAGTGAGAGTGCCGTCAGGATCCCAAAGAACGAATTCCCCTGGAAGACAGAAGGGAGTAGAAGACTGAAGATGACCTTCCTGATACAGGAGAGAGAAGTGTCCTCTCCTTCTGGTCGAGCAGCTGATGGGAAAAAGAAGAGAGAATGGATTTGAGTGAAAAGGTCAGCGTGGGTCCCGTTTCCTTCCTTGAACTAGAACCCCAGTGGGGCAGGGGGGAGTCTGCAGACAGGGTAAAGATCTAGGAACTTTCCAGGAGCAGCGGCTATAGCTGGGGGCTGCTTGTCTCCAAGAGGAGCTGTGCTCACGTTTGCATCCTGCCTGAGGCACCAGCGGCAGAAGCATAGGGGTGAAACAGGCAGGCCTGTGGTTCCCGCTGCCTGTGTGCGATGTGCAAGAGATCAAGAAACAATCCCGGTGGGAAATGGTGAAGGAGCGAGTGATCCTGGGCTTAAGACCAAGGGGGCAGTTTGCTAAACCTTCAGGATTCGGGGCAGGTGGCTGGGACCGTGGATTGCAGCAAGGAGAGCCACCACAATGCCCGGATGGTCCTGGTATCGGACACACCGTAGCGGCTGTGGGCCGGCGGGTAGACGAGATCACCCACCTGCAGCAGACACTTGAGGATGTTATGGACCCGGACAACCCTGCTCTCCGGCCACTCGGGCCACAGCAAGACTACAGTAGGTCCACTCCAAGCGCCCAGATGCTCTCTAGGAGGGATAAGGACCACTGAGGATTCACCCAAAGAAATAGTAAATGATTGGGTCAGACTAAATTCACCAGACTGAGAACGTAGATCAGCCCCAAGACGTGAAGAAGCTCTCGTGCGCAGCCTCCTTTAGTGCACACATCTGTGGCCCCTCTACATGGCTGAAAAACTGTACCAAAAATGCACAGATTTCCACCGGTGGCCCAACTGTTTTAAGTATTATCCAGTACAAAAGTGTATTGATACTGTCGCCTGCACCACAGAACTTGTTACGAAGGACCTGGTCTGTGTTAACCCATGAACTAAATGGATTTTTGTAGGCCCTTAAAGACGTAAAGTGGCCCTTACCACTGATGTGCAGTTAACAAAATTATTATGGGATATGACGTAAACAGAGAGGATATATGCCATGCATGGAGAAGAAATGGGCGATGGAGGATTTTAGTTTAGATAATAGCCAGACTTGTTCTCTGTAATGATACAGGGGTCTGAGCGAGAACCAAGAGGCCAGATTCACTGCCATTTAGAAACAAGAGGAATCTGGGCTGTTCTCTGGGTTTTGTTGTTGGTGGTATTGTTGTTGATGCTGCTTTACAGACTCAAGGCCCACTTTTAAAATAAATGTATGGGACATATACACACTACCATGTGTAAAATAGACAGCTAGTGGGAAGCAGCCGCATAGCACAGGGAGACCAGCTCGGTGCTTTGTGACCACCTAGAGGGGTGGGATAGGGTGGGAGGGAGGGAGACGCAAGAGGGAGGGGATATGGGGATATATGTATATGTATAGCTGATTCACTTTGTTATACAGCAGAAACTAACACACCATTGTAAAGCAGTTATACTCCAATAAAGACGTAAAATAAAGAAATAAATGAATGTATGGAATGGACAGTTGGAGAAAGTATGTTTTCCTACTTAAAGCCATTGTCAGTGAGGTTGATACTAATGACATCACTATTATGACTGTTGCCATTTCATCTAATATTCATTCACTTAACTAAACAGCAGGACTGGAAAACCCATGGGTTTGGACAAGTGTGCCCCTGGGGACTTCCAGTCTGGACTGGACGGTGTAGCCCCCTCTCTTCCTGCTTCTCCCTGATAAATACAGCTATACATCCTGGAAATAAAGCAATAGACAACCAAAGGAGAAAGTGACAGGAGGAGTGAAGAAGACAGACTGACCGGCGGCCCCTGAGAGGAGGGGACCCACAGGGGCGTCCATCCAGTGCCGAGGCCGTCAGCCTGGTGTTGCCTGACACGCAGCTGGGCAGAAGGTAGGCCCTGGTCCAAGGGGAGTCCTGCTGGAAACATCACTGACCACCTGGAGACACCTGGCAGGAGCCCTTCTACAACAAGCCCACCTGTCCCGGAAGTGCCTTTCACATCACCGTCAAAGCCAACACTAATGAAAAATAATGAGAAAAAAATAATAATGAGAGACTCAGGTTCTGTATGGATGTCAGTGTAAAACCTAAATAAAATGTTAACAGGACCCAGGATCGCATTAGAAGAATAATACACCACGGTCGGTGGGTTTATCTCAGGCATACAGCCTGTATAATAGTCACAAATTATGGTACACGATATTACACCATGGGTTCACCATGGCACTTGGCACTTGGTGACCACTTGGTAACGTTTTGTGAGACGGATGAAGTAAAACAAGTTGGAGACCAGCAGCCTTGGCCTTGGGGGAAATACCCACTAAAGGGTGTGCCGTGACCTGTGACTGGTCCCCGTACTGCCTGCTAGCAAGCAGCCTCTGCGGGGACCAGGAAAACAAATCGCAGGAATGAGAGGAATGGCAGGCCTTCCTGACGAGCATCGGGCCCGGATTCCACGCTCAGGAAGAGGGAGCCGCCGTCCCTGACACAGTTGGGAATATCTTTTTAGCTTTTGAGTAATTCTCAGTGTCAGAGCCATTTAAATTTTCCGAACGTGCAAATGTAAAACAAGTGCTCAGCTGGGGAGAAAAGTCCAAGAGGAGAAAAGACTAGAGGCTGCAGACTTGTTTCCACTAGTCGGGGGCCAATAAATGATGTCTAGACTCTGTGTCTTGCCCCATCTGGAGAGTTCTTACATAATAAACGCATCGGAGGAAAGCAGTGAAGGCTCTCTGCATTCTGCTTCCTTTACGAGGTCCTTGCCGACAGGAAGACAGCTATTCTCCCGAAGCCAGTGAACCCCATGAAAACTGCCTTCTGCCCAGCCTTTCTCCCCCTCCGACTAGCCAAGCGGTTTGGGGTCGCCAAGTCGTACTTTGGCTCAGGACTTTCTTATACTCTGAGAAATCATACGAAGAATATTAGGTACACTTTCTGACTTCTTTTTTCAGAGCCTGAAACCAAAGCCATGTTTAAACGTCTTATTATCTCTCTCTGGTGATTGCGTGTGTGTAAGCAATCAGTGTTTTCTAAGGGAAAGCAAAGTGCAGATTTTGTTCGGGGAAGGGAGCAGCAAAGGAAGAGTGTGCTTCCTGCGAAACTGCGAGCGAATGGAGGAAGCGTGGCGAAGAGAGCGCGCGACTGCCGCCCGGCCTTGCGCGCTTCCTTACCGCTGGCTAGACTGCAGCGATCTCTGCTTCACTGAGCTGCTTTGTTGCCCAGGTTCCTGCGCAAAGGAGAACAAGTCTCTTCATTCCCCAGGCCTTCCTAGGGGGAGGGGTGCTGTCCAAGGGGGAGGGGGAGGGCCCCAGGAAGGAACCTGGCCCCTCACAGCGGGCAGGAGCGGAGCTCCTGGAATTTTCCAGAGCGTCCTGTGATGCCCCTTGGCCCCGTCTCCTGCATCTTTGGATGGCTGGCAGGAGGGAAGCTGGGGGAGGCTTTGAGAATGGTTCCTGAGCAGGTGTGGTCCCAGCTCGGCTGCTGTCCCGGGCACCTTGGCCTTGGTTGGCCTTGGTCTCTGGAAGGTGCAGTCCGAGTGCCCGTCTGGGAGGTCACGCCCCGTGTAGGGACCGAATTCTGTCAACGGCTGCCGGGCTGTACACACCTATGACTCTGCTCGTCAGTAGAGACGTTTCTGCTACTTTGCTTGGGGGGCGTGGGACATGCCTTGATGGGACATGACAGAAAAGCACGAAGCCCGTACTCCTTCGGTCAAAGGCACACAGCTCAGCACTCCCTCTTCAGTTCCCCACGGCTTTGTTTCTAACTGGTACGTTTCCGTGTTTGTCTTGGGCTGGCGTTTCCTGCCGTGTAGCTGGAACAGGGGAGCAGTTGTTACTCATGCTTTCCTCATCCTCCGAATTCTAGGTCTTCATGCTTCTCCCACACCCGAGAGTCCGGCTGCGGCAGCTCCGCACGCAGCCCTCTTACAGGCGTCTTTTACTTGCCATCATCTCTAAGACCTTTTAACAAGAACAACGAGTATAACACTGAAACCTGCCGTGGGCTCAAGAGCAGGTGCGAGCGTCTCATTCTTTCCTGGCCGCTAATATTTAGAATGAAAGCTTGGGCTAGATAGTAAAATGTGGTGTCTGCTGAGGTTCCGTTTAGGTGAAATTCCTCCAGAATTAGACCCCGAGACAAGGATCTGAACGCGTGTAGTTTGCGGGGGAGGTCCGGGGTCAGGATAAAAGGAGGGGGGAAGTGATACAGGGAAGGGAAGGCAGCCGATAAAATGTACCTTATCCAATCTACTACCACAGGGCCCACGGGAGCTTAATCCCACCGAGAAATTCTGGGACACATTGTAAAACACGTGCTTCCGAATTTTCCCACCCAAGAAGCAATGGAGCCAGTGCAATTAACCAGCAACTACTGAAAGTAGATTAAGGGCTGTTTCCTGGAGTGTTCATTCCCTGCCACTTCCAGCTTGCCTTGCTGGGACCAGAGCGACCTGCCATGGCTCAGGAACTAAATGCCCTCGGACACAAAGATGCAGATAGAAGCAGCTGGAAATCCACCAGACACACTGACAGCCCCAGGTCGTCCAAGGGCACCGATTAGATCTGCTCCAGTGAGTTGTTTCTAAGTGAAAGTAGTTGTTTATTGTACTAATGTCTCTGGCTATAATTTTAAGGCTATCAATGACATTTTTATCACAGTCATTTCAGTAATATAAAAATAAATGCTATTTTAATAAAGTCCAAATTATCTCTTTTTTATCCCTCATACTTTTGGTGTCATGCCTAAGAATCCACTGCAATCCAGGTCATGAGCGTTTGCCTCTGTTTTCTTCTAAGACTTTTATGGTTTCAGTGCTTACATTTAGGTTGTTGATTGACTCTGAGTTAACTTTTGTACAAATGTGAGACAAGGGGTCAAGTTCACTCTTTGGCGTATGGATATTCAGTTGTCTCAGCACCACTATTCCTTCCACAGTGAGTGATCTTGGCGCCCTCGTCAAAAATCCACAGGCCATGATGTATGGTTGATTTCTGGACTTTCAGTTCGACTCCATTGATCTAAATATCTATTCCTATGCCAGCACTACATTGTTCTGATCACTGTGTCCTTGTAGCAAGTTTTGAAATTGGGAAGGATGAGTCCTCCAACTCTGTTCTCTTTTGCAAAATTGTGTTGGGAGTTTGGAACCCCTTATAGTTCCATATGAATCTGATGATTAACCATTTCTGTCACAAAAAAGACCCCTTGCGTTTTGATAGGGATTGCGCTGAATCTGCAGGTCCCTTCGGGCAGTATTGCCATCTTAACAGTATTAAGCATTCTAATCCAGCAATATGGGATGTTTTTCATTTATTTAGGTCTTTTAAATTTTTTTTCAGAAATTAAAACAGTTTTACAGTTTTCACTACACAAGTCCTTCACCCACTTAGTTGATTTTACTCCTAGATATTTCATTCTTTGAATGCTATTGTAAACAGAATTATTTTCTTTCCCGATGGTAATTACTGGTATATAGAAACACTGATACTGGCATGTAGATCTTGTACTCTGCAATTTGCTGGATCATTTGTTAGCTCCAGTTTTTGTGTAGATGCTTTGGGATTTTCTATACATAGGGTCATAACATCATGAAAAAAGATAGCTTTGCATCTTCCTTTTCAGTTTGGGTAACTTTCATTACTTTTCTTGCCTAATCTACCTGGCTGTGACTTCTAGCACAATGAAATCAGGGATCTGTGTCTTATTCCCGATGCTGGGGGAAAGCTGCTAGTCTTTCACCATCGAGTATGATGTTAGCTGTGGGTCTGTCATAAGTACTTTTCATTATGCTGAGGATACATGATATTCTATTCCTGTTTCTGAATGTATATTATGAAAGGGTGTTTGATTTGAGGAAATGCTCTTTTGCATTTCTGTCAAATTAGATGATCATGTGACTTGGAAGTCCCTCCCTTCCTTCCTTCCTTTTTTCTTTCTTTATGTTGTTTGTTGTTATTGTTTCTGTCCTGGAAAAGTTTCAGCTAATAACTCTTCAATGTTTCTTCTCCTATTCTCTATTATTTCTTCTGGGACTCTGATGAGGTGTATATTACATCTTTTCACTTTGTCTTCCATATCTTTAGGTTTCTCTTTTATTCTTTCTATTGTTTGGTACTACTTTCTGGGGAGTGTTTTCAAAGCTATTTGTCATTCCCTGTCTCTTCAGCCCTATCTAATGCGTTGATCAGATATGATACATTTGATTTTTTACTCTCTATAGTGATATTGTTTTTTTCTGTGATACGTACTTGTTTCAGATCTGATCATTTTAATTGTCAGAAGGAAGGAAGGGAGGGACTTCACAATCAAGAAGCACGATACCATAATGAAGTACCATAGAGCACAGACAGAAAGGGACATCGCAGAAGCATCAGAAATAAAAACAAACGACCTACAGATGGATGACCATTAGACTAACAGCAGGTGTCCCAAAAGCAACAATGTGAATCAGAGGATGAGACGCTAACCTTAATATCCTGAGAGAAAATAATGACCAACGTCAAATTATACGATATATGTTGGTACAAAACAAGCCATTAATAATTCTTAAAGAAGATAATCTGTACATTAAAAAATAATTCCACTGAAAGTCTAAAGCCCTAGACTTTAAGTGACAAAGACTAATTATCTAACACCTTGATCAGTTTTTCTTGTCCCTCTTGTAGCTCCTTAGGCAAGCTTGGCATTCATATCTCGTAATTTAACCTCGGCAGTCTGGGTTGGTTGTATTCAATTTTAGGTTGCTTTTGCTGAGTCTCGCTCACACTGGATTTTTTCCTAATTTGTTCTGTGATTTTCTTTTTAATTGTCAGTGTATGATTCTTGAAACTTGGTGAAAATTATTTGAGGTCTAGGTTTCAGAGAGTTTTTTCTGTCGTTCACCTGGGACAAGCTAAAACTAGATACTGTCCCTGGATTTTTGGAGGTCATGGAAATAGTGTGTCCTCTAGCCCCCAAACACAGATAAGGTCGCCTCTCTGTTGTGAATTCGAGTGGAGACGGCTTGCAGTTCTCCTAATTAGCCATGTCCTCTCTTATCTGTCACCTTGCTTTTGCTTAGAGTCTGCTCTCTCTTTTTCAAGGCTAGGGAAGCATTTCCTAACCAACCAGCCCTACTCTGATTAATTAAGGTTTCCTCCGGCTGGCGCGTCACCTAGTTCTTAGCAGTTTTTTTTTTCCTTAAATAAATAAATTTATTTTTTTTGGCCATGCCTCACAGCTTGTGGGATCTTAGTTCCCCAACCAGGAATGGAACCTGTGCCCCCTGCCGTGGAAGCACGGAGTGTTAACCACTGGACCATCAGGGAATTCCCTCTTAGCAGTTTTGACACTGTATTTCAATCATCTGAAACCTTCCTGAAAGCAGGCACTCTATCTTTTCCATCTCTTATCCTCAGGGCTGAGCACAGTCTTTGCCACATCCTAGACATGTCATAAATCTTTGCTGAACAAATGAATAAAGACAGTTCAAAATTAATAAAAACAAAAACATAATACTCCCCTCTTGCTGATGGCTTGACTGGAGCATCACGTTTCAGGCCCAATGGTGAAGAATAATTGAACATATTTACCAGTTCCTGTCATCAGGGACAGTTAAAAACAAATTACTGCTCAAACCAAAATCGTGATATTGGGAGAGACTCCTCAGGATTACTGAGTGGGTAACACTAAACAACACATGCAACAAACTCACTCATCTCATTATGTGGGGACCATGGAATGTGTAGCTTAATCGTCCCAGTGGAACTGTCTTCGAGCAGCTCTTTCCAAAAGCCAAAGTTGATGTCAGTAGAAAGAACAGCCTGCAACTCCCTGACGGCCGGCTGACCTTGTGCTCCTGACACACCTCTGCACACATTTGGGGGTTTCTGGGAGGCGGCCTCTTGATGCAATTGTGCAGATCTGGAATTGTTGTTTGGAGGAAGCACGGATTCCGCCTGTCCAGCTTTTCCTGCACAAATCTGTAAAACGTGGTTAGAATACAAGCGAATTTCCTTGATTTACATCAGTTTGTCATCTACACTGCTGGCATCTCAAGCTTTGGCTGTTCTTTTGATGAATAACACAAAAACACTCACACTCCAGTCGCTTTTCAGCTTTTTATGATTTGCCAAAAATCCAGCTAAGAAAGTGGACCTTCAAAGGGGAAAGTATGAGCAGTGTTAACTATTCCTTCTTTTAGAGCCCAAATCTCTATCTCTGTATCGCATCAGAGTATCAGAAAGTCAAGACCTGGAGTTTATTCCCTTGGATGTCCATGGAAAGTTTTATAGTTCAAGAATAGATGCCTCAATTCAAGGTCAGGGAAAGAAATGAACATGAAGAGTTTGTTGCTGAAACCAGACCTTACCCTAACCTGTGCGACAGATTGCTTCTTACTTAGCCTAGTGATATTTATGGAGCACTTATTGTTCCAAGAAAAGTTTATCTTTTCAAGAACTAGTAGACTATCATTAGTTACATAACTCAAACTGTGCTGTGCCTTGAACCTCCTTCTCTACTTTTGCTGCCAGAAAGTTCAAAAGTAATTTGGGGGCCCAACTGCAGTGATTTCCTTTTAACCTCACATTCCTAGTGCCATTCTGTCTCCTCCACTGTCTTCCCACCCTCCTGATTCCGTTCTCTTCTCGGTTCTTGTTATCGCACCCCTATTCAATCTTATTAGGGTTTAAACATTTATATTTAGTGACCTAAAAAAGACAAGTTTCTTTATAATAAATAGTGGTGCAGCAGCATTGCATTTTTATTCTTTGTCAACCAGCGGTCCAGGGCAGCATTAAGAGTCTTAAAGATCATGATGAAATACACCAAGTATTTCTGGCTTAAAGGAACTTAGTGTCAGGTGGAAACTGGAATACCTGGGCTCTACAAACTCAAAGTCCTGAACAATGAAGCTATTTTTAAGGGCTTAACTGCTTTTCCTCAGTTCTGTTGTATTGTGAGATCGGATGAAGCAGCAGTGCTGACATGGCATTTAGAGTTGGCTGTAGCATGACAAAAGCCATCATTCTGGGCCACCATCTCTCGTCCAGCAAAAACAACTCAGAAATTAGGAGCTTTTATTTTTTTTTTGCCAGTTGGATATGATGGTGGCACAGGTT
Organism: Aethalodelphis obliquidens; assembly: GCF_003676395.1. Classification (NCBI taxonomy): domain Eukaryota; kingdom Metazoa; phylum Chordata; class Mammalia; order Artiodactyla; family Delphinidae; genus Aethalodelphis; species Aethalodelphis obliquidens. The sequence continues at coordinate 32,372,560 of NW_020837960.1, read as the reverse complement.
ACCTAAGTTTCTGAAGCATCTAAGCTAACATATGACCCGTCACATCTATGTAAAAGTTTTCAATAAAGGCCCATTTATGTATCAATATCATCTGTTAGCAAAGAAGGTATGATGATGACTTATTGAAACACAATCTAAATGATTCTGAAACAACAACAACAGGCACACTAAGTTGTAGCCCAGCAATCGAGGGGCTGGAGATTTTAGAAGATAAGGAACATCCGACCTTATAACCCCTGTAGACTATGTAGTGTGTGTGTACCATTCACACAGTCATCTTGTTCAGTTTTCACAATGCTGTACGTTGACTAGGGCAAGATTACTACCTAAGATTCTAAGGTTCAGAAAACTCAATTCCAATTCTAAGTCTCTGAGATAGCAATTAAAATAAGTAAACTAGATTTACTTATATCATCATATATATATATATAACTTAAATAATAAATAATGATTAATAAAAGTTAATTGCAATGCATGCAAACATACTTCAGGAATAATGATTACACTTGGGGGGATATACAGAGGATGAGGTGGACAGTTGTATCTATAACATGTCATGCAAAAAAAACGTAAAATATAATAAATAAACAGGGAAAAAGCTAACATTCCTTTAATCTGGATTGTGAGTATGTAAGTGCCTGCTATAATGTTTTTTTGACATTTGAAACATTTATTTCAAATAATTAAAATTTTAAATTAAAAATCCTCTATGTCTTTGTGATCTCATCACTTATCCATGGTCACATGGATGGGAGTTTGATTGGAGCTCTTCCTACAAAAAATATGTCTGCCCAGAACATCAGAACGTGGCTTTATTTGGAATAAGTTCTTTGCAGATGTAACTAAGGTCAAGGTCTCAAGATGAGATCGTCCTGGATTAGGGTGGGCCCTAAAACCAATGACAAATGTCCTAAAAGACAGAGAAGGAAAAGAAACAGAGATACAGGGGAGGAGGCCATGTGACGACGGGGCAGAGACTGGGGTGACGTGTCTACAAGCCAAGAACGCCCGGAGCACCGGGAGCTGGAGAAGGAAGGGTCCTCCCTGGAGCCCCCAGGGGAGCCGCCCCGCCGACACCTTGGTTTGGTGCTTGGCCTCCAGAGCCGTGAGAAAACACATTTCTGTTTTTTAAGCCACCAGGTTTGTGGTGATTTGTTGTGGCAGCCCTGAGAAACTGACACAGAGGGAAATATAAGCCACTCTCTGCCTTTCCAGACCCGAGTGCCGCTTGCGTTTACTTCTAGAGAGGCTCCAGGAAGCCGAAGTAGCCAAGATGCAGACCTGCCAGGCTCTGCCCCATCGTGGGTCACGCACAGGTACCTGGAGCCTTTATAAATACACAGGGAACGATGCCTTTCCAACAGCACCAAAGGTGGATGGTTTCCTGGAAGATGGTGAGGAAAAGAATGTTCTTCTTTTCCATTTAAAGGTTTTTCGGGAAAATGTCCAGATTGCTCTGTGTTCTTCCTTTACCATTTGCGGACTTAAACAGACACCCAACTCAGGCTACCAGACGAATCCTACACTTGAGAGTCCTGTCCTGGGTGGATGGAGATAAATATGGGGCCCTTGGGAGGTCAGATGTGGAGCCATGGTCAGACCCAACACTGAGCATGAGGTCAGGGCTGGGCTCGGCCAGTGTGGCCCCGGGTCCCGAGACCAGAGAGCAGCTGGGGCCCAGGCAGGGAGACTGCAGGCTGGTACACACAGTCGACCCCTCTGCCGGCGCAGCTGGAAGCCGGGGACTCGGCTCTCGACCTGTCCACCGCTCCCAGCTGAGCAGCAGGGCGAGCCCCGTGTGTCCCTGGCCGCTGCCCGCTCGCTGAGCTCAGCCGGCTCGGCCAGAGAGGCGTGTCTGAGCTTCCTCGCTTTCTTGGCAGGAAGACCAGAGAAAAACATCAGCTTGGGCACGAGCCCGTACTGGCGAGTGCAGCTCACTGCTCTGTGGACTGCAGATCATTTTTCCATCTGTGTGTGAGGCTTGCATGTGGGCTACAGGTTGGTGGGTGTCATGGACCCACCCTTGCACTTTGGTCTCGGTTCCACGAGGAGTTGATGTTTCTTGAGGGGGCTTGAGGTCACCCAGCAGGTCGCTGGTATTTCACCCAATGCTTTTGCTTCTTTTTCATTTTCTTTCTCTCTTTCTTTCTCTCTCTTCCCCTCTCTGTTTTCTTTCTCTGTCCCTTTCTCTCACTTTCTTTCTTTCCTTCCTTCCTCTCTCCCTCCTTTCCTTCTTTCGTTCTCTCTCCCTCCTCCTTCTCTCTTCCTTCCTTCCTTCCTCCCATCCTCCTTTCCTTCCTTCCCCATCCTCCCTTCCTTCCTTCCTCCCTTCCTTCCTTCCCCATCCTCCCTTCCTTCTCCATCCTCCCTTCCTTCCCCATCCTTCCTGCCTTCCTTCCTTCCTTCCCCATCCTCCCTTCCTTCCTTCCTTCCCCATCCTCCCTTCCTTCCTTCCCCATCCTCCCTTCCTTCCTTCCCCATCCTCCCTTCCTTCCCCCCATCCTCCCTTCCTTCCTTCCTCCCTCCCTTCCTTCCCCCCATCCCCCCTTCCTTCCTTCCCCTTCCTTCCTTCCCCTTCCTCCCTTCCCCATCCTTCCTTCCCCCCCCATCCTCCCTTCCTCTCTCATTTTTTGTTTCTTTCCCTTCCTGTCTGGACTCTCCTTCTTCTCCCGTGTCCATTAGCAATGGGTCTTCAGTGGGCTGTGGTAGGGCAACTGGGGAGCCATAGAGTTGAGAGGTTCTCAAAGCATCACAGACCAAGCCCCTTTTTAAAAATATTAAAGGAGACTCGAACTCTCCTGAAGACAGTGGGGACGGGGCAGTGTGGACTAGGACAGTTCGTTCCCAGCACGAGGATGCTTACCGAGATGCACGGTGTGACCGGCTCCCTGCCAGGCACTGTGGAGGTCGGAACACCTGTGTCATCTTACAAATCCAAGCTTGCACAAGTCTTTCTCATGAAGCTTGGCACGTACTAAGGAAAAGACAAGAGTTCTGCTTTTCAAAACACATTTGGTACTACTGGGGAGACAAGGGGATTTTTCAGAGCAAACCCAACAAAACAGAACAAAATATGTGTATAAAAATAGAGGCGAGGAGGGAACGGCTTGAGTAACGGTCTCTCTGCATCAGAAGGGTTTCCCGACACCAACGTGGAGCACGGTTAGTCCTGTGGGCGGGTGACAGGGCCCCCCCCCGCAGCAGCAGCATCAGCAGAAGGGTTATAACCTCAGGAACCGACTCGGCCATGGCGCAGCCTTCCTGCCGGATGACGGTGGGCACTACAAGCCTGGACACATGGAGTGTTAAAGGGCGAAGCGTTGTCACGGCTGTCCCTGGCTCTCTTCTAGGTGGGCTAATGGTCTCCTTCTTTGACCACAGGCTGGGCCGTGAGAACACAGCACCTTGCGCTGGGGACCCTGACCCGACCTGATCTGGCTGCAGTGGGCCTGCTCAGGGCTGTCTGTGCCCCCACAGGCATGTCCAGGGCCGCACACATACTGCTGCACGTCCAGCCCACGTCCCCATCCCCCAGGACCAGCACTTCTGCATCCTCCGGCCCCGCCTGGACAGGAAGCACCGATTCTCTCTGCCAGGCCTGATTCCCCTTGGCGAACTGATCCCAGTTTTTCCTATTTCTTTCAGAAAATGGTCCTTTCAGTAACCCTCCTGCCCTGCCACAAAATCAATTCATCATTTCTTCCTTTCAAATCATTATCACTCTAAGTGGGTCAAGGTTTTCCAAATTCTAAATCAAATGGACAAAACTTCCCTCTTAAAATCAAACAAGAGAAGGACATAAAAAAGAAAGTTACTTTTTGCGTAACTTTTCCCCCCAGTACAGTCACATCCCACTTATTCACGCACGTCCAAAATTTGCAAAGAAATTGACCCTTACTTAGTTAACTTAGTTCACTGTGTTCTTGTTTGTTTGTTTGTTTGTTTAACTTGGCTTCTGCTCTACAACACAACTGAAATCATTCCTACGAATGTCATCAAACGTCTCCCCTTTGTTACGCTGAATGGGCCTTTCCGGTTCTCAGATTCTTCACTCGTCACCACAGTTGGCATAGCTAACCATTTTCTCTTTGATGTATTCCTCGCTCTCTCTCTGGGTGTCTCTGAACATCACTTGTTTCTCTGAGTCCTCTTTCTCCTCCCATTTTGCAGTCAATATGGTTCATTGGAGCTTCCTACCTGTGCCCTTCTGTCCACAATCTCCTCCCGTCGCTGCAGCTGGGACCTCTCTGCGTGTGCCCTCAGCCCGTCTCCATCTCCCCCTCGCTCTCGTTTTAACCATCATCCCCCGCCCCCCATCTTTGCCTCCTGCTTAACGCAGTGGGTCCAAAACGGTCCCCCTCATTTTCCCAGACGTACCAGTGTCCCCTCTTAACTGTTCTATTCCTGGAATCGTGCAGTGGAAACATCTGTAAATTCCTCTTATTCTCTAAATTCTCTTAGTCATCAGTTCTTAGTGCGGAAAAGCATTTTGTACCTTTTTTATATTCCCGCTGCCCCTGCATCTCCCCGTCTCTGTTGTCAGCAGCTTTACTGAGATATAATTCACATGCCATACAATTCAGCCATTTAAAGTGTACCATTCAATGTTTTTTGGTATATTACACCACTAGCTTTCAAAATTGTGGTAAAATATCTAGTACATAAAATTTCCCACTTTAACCATTTTTCAGTTTCAATTAAGTGGCATTAATTACATTCGTGATGTTGTGCAACGCTTTAGTTGTACAACTATTTAGTTCCACACTTTTTCACCACCTTGAACAGAAACTCTCTAACCATTAAGTAATAATAACTCCCCCACTCCCCTCTCTTCTCAGCCCCTGGTAATCTATAATCTACCTTCTGTCCTTAAGAATTTTCCTATTCCAGGTACCTCATATAAATGAAATAATATAACATTTGTCTTTGGTTGTCTGACTTATTTTGCTCAGCATAATGTTTTCGAGGGTTATCCATTGTAGCATGTTTCAGAGTTTCACTCTTTTTTCTGGCTGGAATATTCCACTGTATGTGTATTCCACATTTGTTCATCCATTTATCTGTTGATGGACATTTGGGTCGTTTCATTGGCTGTTGTGAACAGTGCTGCAACGAGCATTAGTGTACAGGTATCTGTTCAAGGTCCTGCATTCACTGCCTTTGGGCGTAATAGGGGTGGACTTGCTGGGTCATGTGACATTCTACATTTAGCTCTTTGAAGAACAGACAAAGTGTTTTTATAACAGCTGCAACATTTTGCATTCTCACAAGAAATGTACAAGAGTTCCAACTTCCCCAAATCTTCACTCTTATTATTATCATCACTATTATTATTATTATTACATCCTCACAGCTATCAAGTGGTATGTATCTCTCTTATTATTATCTGGTGCCTGGACTATTATAATAATCTCCTACCTGATCTTCCTGCTGTTGTATTTCTTTTTGAATACATCCAGCACACTAATGCTACGTTCTCTTACCTAAAAAAATTCTCTGATCAACAGCTTTCAATGACTCTTTATTGCCTCTTGAAAAAAGTCTAGACTCTACTGGCCTACAAAACTTGTCATTTCCTTGGCCCCCGTCTATCTTACCTGAACACGGGGGGCATAATATTCCTCCCTCATAGGGTATTTGGAAAGAAAAGGTAACACTCGGTGAGCACAGTTGTCTAACACATGTGCTCAGTAAAGGTTTACTCTTTTGAAGTAACAGCACCTTATTTGCAGATGAAAAAAGTAAAGTCCTGAAAAGAAAAGTGGTTTAACTGAGACCAGCTGCTCAGTCTGAGATGAAGTCCGATTCTGAGCTGTCCAGGGTCAGGTTCGAATGAACTAACCCCTTACTTTGTCTACTGGTCCATGTAGAATTAGGAAACAAGGGTGATTCACGGCCCTGTGAGACATCGTTTGATGGTCAGATTAAGAATGACCCTATCACGCACGGCCCACCCATCTCCTGGCGTAACGTCCAATGGCAACTTAGTCACGTGGATAAAATCATTCTTCTGCTCGTATGTGGACTTCACACTCAGAGGGGTCTCCCCGGCCCGGGGGGGCTCACCACCACCTCCTCCTAGGCCACCCCCAGTGTGCTCGGTTGTGATGGGTCCACCTCCGTGTCCCATATGCCTCTGAATCCACCGAAGTACCCTTCCTCCGTCTTCCCCATTGTTTCCTGAGAGCAATAACCTCTGATTTATAACATGTATCTCCTCTCCCTTGATGTTTTTAAAGGTCTTTGTCTTATTTAGGTGATAAGCCCAAGGGATCCAAGCAGCTCTGTTTTCTAAATTCAGAGCAGCTCCAAGTATGCTGCCAGCGTTTAATTATTAACGCATGAAAACAGTAAAAACAATACCAGCAACGACAGGCAGATCCCACCATCTGCTACTGCTTCGGGCTAAAAGGGGTGCACGTCCAAGGCCAGCTGTTTTGGGGGGCTTCACTTTTTCCTGCACCATTTGCTTTCGATTTGAGGGCACTGGGGCCTGAGAATATTTTTAGAATTTGTTTCCCTACTGACACGGTACTGATTTCCATACTATCATCTTATGGCTCTAACGTTCTCATTTCTATGTCACATTAAAAATTCTGCTGGAATATTTCACAGCTTTTCCCATATCGTTTTTACCCAGTGGAGATCAGAACTGCCAAAAAGGTTCCAGATGCACTTGAACCGGGCTGTGCAGAGCAGAGCCACTGCTTCCTTGTCCCCCAGGCGAGGGTCCCCCGTAGAAACCCGAGATGGGCCTGCTTCCCCCCACTGTGGGAACGCGGGGAGTGGGCGCTACACCCGGATTCCGGATCAGTAACGTCTGCTCACATCCACTCCTCCACGCAGAGCAAAGATGCTATGTTTTGAGACCTTCATTAAATATCAAGTCAGCTTACTTTCCCTCCATCTGATCTGGTGTTTAGTAAATGGTCCCCTGGGATTCAAAATATTCACGGAGGCTTCTTCGAACCCAAACTGGAAACCAGCTGGAGACAGATTTGCTACCTTGACTGTTTTGACACATATTCAATGAATAATACTTGAAATAGACTTCCAGCAATATTTTTTTCTGGAAAGGTGAATGTTAGAGTCAAGTGCAATGTCTGTGACTTAAACTATGTCCCGCATAATGTTCATAAAACTTTCAGAAGTGAATGTTTCTTCCCTGTACTTGAAAATTCTATATTGTAGGTTATTAAGATCCCCAGTATAAGGCTTGTGAGAGAGGTCTGCCATATATATCATATAATGTTTTTTCATTAACAGGTGTGAAAACCTTTTAAAATTCATGGTTGAACATAATTCCTAGAAGCCGTCCTTATTTGGGGGACATTTTTTCACTTGAGGTACAATTAAAACCAATGAAATAGTAAGCTATGTTGTTACAGGCTTTTCCTCCAGGACGGCTGGTAAATTGAATGGTCCCCAAGGCTGTTCCAAGCTCACATAATTTGCTAAAGTTCCCAATCTCATCACACTTCCACACATCCCAACACACTTTCTGTATTACTTTGCCTTCAACGTGAGCAAGAAAACAGAGGCCATTAGAGGTGAACGGTCTCTCCATCCTCATCCTTTCACTTTACAGTTTATACCTGTCTCTGTTCACACTTCACTATTTACCTTCCAGTTCTCAAAATCAAGCCATGGCCCTCTTCGCTTTTACTGGAAATCCCTCTGTGACTTGGTCACGGAAGAGCTTGGGCATGGAGTCATCCAGACTTCTGTCTGAACTCCAGACTTATTGACTAGTTGCCTTCTGTTGGACCAATTGCTTCATCTCTTCGAACCTTTGTTTCTCCATCTGGGACAGAGAAGGGGATGCAGTGTGGTGAGCCAACAGTCGACACTCAAAGCATGATTCTCCTTCCAAAATCTTCCAGGGCCTTTTTACTCTTGACTATCTCTTATTTCTTGGACATGTTCCTTCCCTCTCGTCATTGGCTTCTTCCTCGGTGAACAAACAAATTTCCCATTTTGAAACAACAAATAAGTTTTTAAGTGGAGCCTTCCTCTTGTTAGTGTTTCTCCTTTAAGCCATACTTCCATTTCTTTTTCCAACTTGTTTCGATGTTTCTTGAAATCATATATTCACTGTGCCACTGTTCACATTGCTTTATTTCTTAACCACAACCCCTGGTTCCCTTCACTGCTTTATCCAAGGTCTCCATTGGGCTTCTATCAGTTCTGATTCTTCCAGACGCATATGGAACTTTTTACCATATTGAGGAGCCCCTCCTAAAAATTGTGACATGGTTTCTGAAACTGAGCCCTCAACTCAGTTCGTTTTCTAGCCCTCTAGCTCCTTTTTGGCGTCCTTCTCTAACTATGCTTCTTCTGGTCACCTGTTAAGTTAGGCTGTCCCTGACATTCTTTCCTGGGACATTGTTATTTTTGCCCTCTCCTTGGACAATTTTATTTCCTTCCATGCCTTTGAATTTATGGAAACAACTTACACTTGATCTTTATACCTGAATATACAAATATAGTGAATGTCTGTGTCACAACAATGTTAGCAGATGTACCTTCTGAAAAAGTAAATGTTGGACTATCTATTTTTCCTCCATATTTTTTTCAACTCTACTGGTTCACTCCAAGTTTTAACTATGTTGCCTTTAAGCCAATTGTTCCCCATTCAAAGAAAAAACTCATTTATTTGCCAAAAACGACATTTTTAAATGTTGGCCAGAACAAAGGCCATCAAGCTTGAGAAAAGTAATGACATTCCAGTATAAAACATGATCTCTAGTGACCTTTCCTAAATGTAGAATAGCTGAGGGAATTAGAAGCCACCCCTGAAGACCTATTTCTGTGAGAAAGGATTATAAGGAAACATTATGAGTGACATATGCCAATACATTAGACAACATAGATGCAATGGAAAAATACATAGGAATACATAAGTTACCCAAAGTGATGCAAAAAGTAATAGAAAATCTCATTCAACCTATACCTAATAAAGAAAAAATTGAATTGATAATTAAAATCTTCCCACTAAGAAAAGCCAGGGCTCTCCTGGTTTCAGTGGTGAAACCTGCAAGTTAGCATCAAAACATCAGAAAACAAAATTGGAAATACAATTTCATTCACAATAACTTATGAATACATTAAATACTTAGGAATACATTTTAACTTAAATAGTGCAAGAGCTGTACACTGAAAATTACAAAATATTACTGAGACAAATTAAAAATCTGTATAACTGGAAAGACATAACAAGCTCAGGTACTGGAAAACTCCATATTTAGATGACACTTCTCCCCAAATTTATGTGTAGATTTGACACAAAAGCTCATGCAGAATTATGTATAAATTCACAAGCTGATCCTAAAATTTATAAGGAAATGCAAAGGACCTAGAAGAGTCAAAATAATTTTGAAAAAGAAGAACAAAGTTGGAAGACTAACACTACCTAATTTCTAAACATACTATATTGCTATAGTAATCAAGACAGAGTGGCGTTGGTTGTAAATATATATATTTACATATATATACACATATGTTTACAAATTTATATATTTACATATATGATATATACATATAATACATATAAATGTAATAGATTAGAGAGTTCAGAAATAAACTTAATTTTATGGTCAATTGACTTTTAAAAGGTGTCAGATTTAATTCGATGGAAGAAAAATACTCTTCAATAAATGCTACTGAAAAATTGGATATTCCACATGCAGAAATATTAACTTAGGCCCCTCAAAGCATAAATAAAAAATGTATTAAAATATATCATTATTCTATATTTAAGTGCCAAAGCTATAAAACTTCTAGAAGTAAACATTAGAGAAAATCTGTGTAATCTTGGATTAGATATGTATATTTAGACATGACACTAAACGCACAACACATTACAAATAATACATTGAATTTCATGAATATTTAAAGCTTTTTTTCTTCAAAGACACCATTAACAAAACATAAAGACAAGCCACTGACAAGAAAATAGTTGCAAATATTTCCTGTAAAGAACTTGTATCCAGACATATAAAAAGTTCTTGCAACTCATTAATAAGAAGACAAACAACCCAATTAAAAAATCAGCAATAAATCTGAACAGACATCTCACCAAAGAAGATATGAAAAACTAATAAGAATTATGGATGAACAGCTAATAAGAAGATGAAAAGATGGTCACCATCATTGTCATTAGTGAAATGCAGATTAAACCCCAAATTCCATACCATTAAATACCCACTAGTATATCTACAGTCCAATATAGGACAATAACAAGTGTTGACCCTGCTGTGGAGAACTTGGAGCCCGCCTACACTGCTGATGGGAAACATAATGATATAGGAAGCTTGGAAAACAGTTTGGCAGTTTTTATTATTTTCCATATAATCCAGAAATTTCATTTCTGTCCACACAAAGGCTAGTATGCAAAAGTTCATACCAGCATTTTTCATAAGCGACAAAGACTGAGAAAAATCCACTTGTCCATCAACTTGTGCATGGAAGCAAACTGTGGTATTTCTATATAATGGAATACTACTCAGCCATAAAGACAAACTATCGGTACATGTGACAATACAGATAATTATCCAAAATATTATGCTAAGTGAAAAAAGCCACAAAAAGACAACATATTGTATGGTTCCATTCATAAGAGGTTTTAGAAAAGGCAAATCTATAGAGACAGAGGGCAGATCCAAGGTTGTTTGGGACTGGGGGCAGAAACAGGAAATGACTGAAAGCCAGCATGAAGGAACTTCCTGTAGTGATGGACAAATTCTAAATTTTGAATTAGGGTGATGATGGTACAACTGTATGCATTTAATAAAAATCACTAATAACTGAATCCTTTTACTGTACACTTGAAACACTGTAAATCAATTATACTTCAATAAAAAATATTTTAAAATTTCATGGAAGTAAAAAAATAAATAAAAAATAAAAATAATCCCACCCCACCAAAAAAAGTCTAGTGAAATTCTAAGTTGCCTGAAGCAAATAAAAGAAAAAAATAAATGTCTCACAATATTTGAAAAAAAAATCATTAAACTTTGCACTTACAAAGGGTGAATTTTTTTCTACTTAAATATAGTTGTTAAAAACTTTATCCTGTCACTTCAAAAATTTAGCAAAACTGGAAATGTATTACAATTCTAAGTGTGCCTACTAATCATAACAGTAATAAATGTTATATATTAAATTTAGGAAATCGGAAGGGAGGAAATTTGTAGTTTTGATTGGTATTTAACAAAGAGATGGGTTGTCAAGAAGTTGTACATTAAACATGAGCTTCAGATGATGTAACTAATTGAAAACCAATAACACCAATAAAGTTTCTCTTTATTGAGTCTCATTCTGTAAACCCCAACACAGCCATCCTGTGAGTCCTAATTTCTTCCATCATTTAAAGAAGCCTTAATTCTTGAAATAAATATTGCCGCACTTCCTTAGACACAAGCATTGTATATTTGCTAAGTCATAATATGAATAATAAACACTATTTCAACACTTGAAAACTTGAAAGCACATTCACCTGAACAATATAGATGTCATTTGTTTTAAATCACTTTGTTATAAAGCAGAAACTAACACACCATTGTAAAGCAATTATATTCCAATAAAGATGTTAAAAAAAAAAAGCAATCTGCAGTCTTTAAATGTAAAATAATTCATTCGCAGCTTCCTAAGTAATTTTTTGGTGGATCCAGGTCTGGAACTTGCCAGACAGGTATTCTGTGACCACATATATTCATTATTTGGCTTTGAAGGGTACCATATTTCAGAGATGCTGGAGTCCATTGATTTGTAAAGTGTGGGCCACGACCCATTTATAGGTTGTGAGTATAAATCAGCTCGAGGGCTGTGAATATAAATTTTTCTTTTAATGAAAGAGAATATTACAATAGAAAGCAATATGAAGCCCAGGCAGTAAATTGTGGTAGAGATTATTATTCTTTCCGAATTTTTCTTTTCCTTCCCACTCTTGCAATAATTTGGCCTTTGGCTTTGGGCTTGTCTGTACAATTTACTGTGACCAACAGAACATGGACAGAAGTGGCAACACGCAGTTCTCAGCAGAGGCTTTAGGGGGATCACATGTCACCACACATGCTCTTGGGCACCTGTACAATTTCACAGGAGACTCTGGTGCAAGATGGGGAGACCAGTGAAGTAAGCCCAATTCCAGCTCTCAACCTGGAGCCTGACCCAGCAGGTCCTGACTATTCCCAGCAGAGTCACAGCTGACACACACAACCCGGTTTGAGGAAGAAATGCTTGTTACTGTAAGCCGTTAAGGTTTGGGGTTGTTTGTTATGTAGCATTAATACCGCAAAACCAATTAATACCCAAAGTTTACTATTGTATCATGAAACTGTTTTTTCACTTAGGACACATATGTTTATATGTTTGAGGAATTGAGCCATCCCTAGAGTTGGGATATAAAATACATTTCATCTTGAGTGTTTGGTCAAAAATTGGAAAATTATTTCCTTAACTGACTAAAAAGGGAAACTCCTTTTAGACAAAGGAAAATACATATTTCTCTCTAGGGAGTTATCAGCTGTTTTTTTGCATCACTTTGTACCTAGTGGTCAAATTCATAATTTTTTTTTTCAAAATATCTGGGCTAGAAGTACAGTCAGGAAGGGGTAACGTGGAGCATCAGCTAAAGTTGGAACAATTGGGCATCCTTAATTGTTAAGAGCCTGCAGGAGAAGAAAGCATTCCCTGGGGTCGCGGCTTGTTTCAAGTACAGGCAGGAAGAGTGTGTGACGATGCTGCCTCCTGATGAAGTGTGCCTACAGTGGAATGTTCCAGAAACTCAGAACCACAGAACCAGTGTGGAGATGATGCAAGCCAATTAACTAAGAAGTAACTGAGCCGCAAGATGTGGGGAGGGAGATTTTATTCTCTTTTTGATTTTTTAAAGCTCTATGGGAAAATACTACTCTGTAAGAACTTTTTGGTATAGTAATATTCAAAAATTATATAAGTGAAGTCAATTTTTTAGGTTTAAACCCTAGGAATGGCCCAATGATGTATACTAGGTCTCTCCTGCCGGCAGGAAATATTTGGGTAGAAATAGCTGAACCCAAAGTTGGAAGTCATTAGAAAAATTAAATTAAAGTGATAATTTATATCCAGATAGGTTTTAACAAAGAATTCAATTAAGAATTTAAAAAATTTCTGGAGTAGGTTAGAGGAAAATAGGATTTGCCTAAAGTATCAGGTCTTTTGATCCGATTCTGGGAACCCTACAAATCAGATAGCTAAAATGAATGAAGATAAAGTGCATATAATGATGCTTAAAATCTGATTAAGCATGATCACAGGACTAATTTTGGCTGAAATAAAATGTATGCTGTGTAACCCTTAGTGCACAAATTAGAGAACTTACGAAATTCTAGGGAAAAAAAAAAAAGAGAGTTTGGTTTTAATCTGAGGTGTTCAATTTTCCTGAGGAGGAGGTGAAATGATAAATTCCATGCTTTCTAAATGGTTCTCAACTTCGGCTGCATAAAAAGCACGCCCACTGCCCAGGCCTTATCCCACCCAGTCAGCAGCATCTCTGGGGGGTGGGACCACCGGTGACTTCTGATGCAGCCTAGGTTGAGAATCACTGCTTTAAATATTCTAAATAAGTGTTTAATAGAAATATATGATCATTTATCAATATTTGGAAAGTGGGAAATGATAAAAAGTGATATGAAAGTTTTTTAAACTTTTCCTTCAGTGGGGCTGAGAAGAGTATTAGAGTTGTAGCCTTAAGGTAAACTTTCGATAAATTTGGATACATTGTCCAGTATTTGACTGATGGCTAAACATGTTACTAAAGTCATACGGGGCTCTGGTGCTACAGCATTTCCTGAACATACCTGGGATCGTCTAGATTTAACCGTTTCCATCTGGACTGGGAGAACACTGGATCTTATCAGTAGCCCAAGTCCTTTAGTAAAAAAAATAACGAATTGTAAATAAACACAAAATAATGGTAAACACCAAGTCTTATTTTTTGATTCACTTTGGCAATGCAACCTTTCAAGCTGGACTACATATATGTCAGAGGGAAGGGAGGTTGCTGTTTTATGGGTCTAAGAGGAACATTTTCTATTAAGATTCAATCTGTAACATTTGCCATATTTTTCAAATAATAAATTGACATAAATTTTCTTTTTATAGAGCCACTGTGAGCTCTGTATATTAACAAGTGGGACTCTTGTGTCTCACTTGTATCCAGCCCAATACCCAGCCCATAGTAAATACTTAGTAAATATCTGTGGAATAACAGTGGAATAATTCTATGCTCGTCTTTCAGTGACTTAAATGAAATGCTATCCTAAATTATTCTTACTAGTTACACTAGTTCCCCCCCACCCCGCGCCCCCGGCCTCCATTTTGCTTTCCGAAGTTTCAGATACCTGTGGTCCACCAAGGTCCGAAACTCTTACATGGAAAATTCCAGAGATGAACAGTTTATAAGTTCTAAACTGCGCGCTGCTCCGAGCAGCTGATGGAATCTCGCGATACCATGTCGTCCCGCGGGGAGGGACGTGAATCACGCTTGTTCCCCACGTCCCGCCCGCCTGCCCGTCAGTCAGTTGGTGGCTGTCTGGGTTATCAGACCGACTGGGGTGTCGCAGGGCTCGTGCTCAAGTGACCCTTATTCTACTTAATAACGACCGCAAAGCAAGAGGAGTGAAGCTGGCAATTCCGACACGCCAGAGAGAGGACGCACAGTGCCTCCTTTGAGGGAAACGGCGAAAGTTCTGGACTTAAAACAGGAAAGAAAGAAAGGTGTGTGCCGAGGTTGCTGAGATCCACGGTAAGAACCAGTCTTCTGTGATGTCGTGAAGCAGGAAAAAGAAACGCCTGCTCGGTTTGCTGTCACATCTCAAACTGCAAAAGCGACAGCCGCAGCGCGTGGTCAGTGCTCAGTTACGATGGAAAGGCATTCACTTTGTACAATAAGATTTTTGAGACAGAGGCAACTTCACGGAAGTTTTGACAGTAGGTTGTCATAGTTGTTCTGTTTATTATTCGTCATTGTTGTTCATGTGTCCCTGTGCCTAAGTTACAAGTCAGAACTTGACCGCAGCTCTGTGTGTAGCGGGAAATATATGCAGGACTATGTGAGGTTTCAGGCATCCACTGGGGATCCTGGAAGTATCCCCTGCGGGCACGGGGGGACGACTGCGTAACCTAAATAATCTCTCTCTCTCTCCTCTCTACCTCTCTGTTTCTCTACTATTCGATGGTAAATTGAATGAGCAGGAACAACATATGTCTCCAGGTATCCTTTGACTATACACTTGGTGAGAGAACTTTTTCTTCAATTGCGAGTGCATGCCTTTTCTATTCTTTCATAGGTAATAATAATAATGTCACAAAGAGTTTCACTAAGTTATTTGTATGTAATTATATATCATATTTAAGATCTATCTATACATTTATATGTATAGATGATTATTATACATAAAATGTATAAGATCTACATATCATATAGGTATATCAGTATAGATATAGATGTCATATATCATTATATAAGATCTATATACCATATTTAAGATCTAAAGCTATACATTTCCTTATATTTAATAATTAAAGTTTACAACTCCATTTAATGTAAGATTTCTCCTCCCTGGAGCCCTGGGAGGAACCTGCCTTCAGAGCAGTGTCTGGTGGTTCTGTCTCTTTTTTTCTTCTTTCCTCCCCTACTTTGTGGCTGCTGTTTGCACCCCTTCTGGTGGGTGGGGGAGGGATGGAACTCGTGGACCCCACCGTATCAGATTCCATGCTCATTCCCACATTAATGCACAAAAACCTCAAAAACTTCTATGATGTGAAAACACACCCTGCATTCCCCCCGAGACTAAAGGCAATGTCAGGGCCCAAAGTGAAAGTACGAGCTCTCTGCTGAATGTAGAGATCTCTCAACAAACCCTGTTTTATTCCAGATACAGCTTTTCCTGTCAAAGTTGTATTAATTCCAAGCCTTGACAGCAGAAGTTGTTCTATGATCAGGTGAAGCATAGATCCCTTTATAAGACATAACGATCTAAAGAGTTAAAAAAAAAAAAGAACAAGGAACGAGGAGAAAAGAGAAGTGGATCAGAATGTGCAGTAGAAACTATGATGAGTGGTGGAAGGTTGAAGATATGTCTAAAAATACGTGATTGCTAACTCTCTTCGGCTGATAATGTAGATATCGCTCATGCAACAGTCACTCAAAGAGATCAACAAAAGTTCCTAATGCCCATATTTGTATTAATCTGAGCAAATCCCTGGACTGGTTTCCAAAGATCTGCTGTTCTGTAGGCCTCTTGGACTTGTCATGTCCTTAAGGAAGCTGCTTGGTGTACGATGTTTATATTTTGCTCGGTTTCTTTTGTTTATTTTGAATTGGTGAAGGCAGCGTGGAGGGCTGGAGAGAGAGGTTTGCAAGAACTCTGGGTGGAAATCATACTAATACTGTGAACAGTACTCGCCACATGCAAATAAGAGGAGCCAGATAAAATAGGGGTGTTCAGTGAAATGTACCCTTTACCCCAACTTCCCCCCTGATTAGTAGTCCTGGGAAGGACAAAAAAACAAGTTGCAGATCAGAAAAGACTTGCTCGCTGCCGTGTCTGGGAAAGCGTTTTGGGAGCGGGTGGTGTGAGCTCCGTCTGGGTGGCAGTCCGCATTGGTCTGTGTACCCTATGTGCATTTTCCACTGTGAGGGGCAGTGCCTTTCAAGTCCAAATAGTGACGTTCGGAAGATCAGAGAGATTGTTTACTTTTTCCACACCCTGCACAGGGCTTCCTGAGACATTTCATCATCATGGCCTGCACTGCCAAGTTTAACCCCCTGGATACTCCCTCACTTGACAAAGCTTTTAACACTTTGGTTTTAAATCCAGATGCTTTTTCCCACAAACACCTGTACTGTAAATGAGAACATTTTTTCTGTAGCTATTTAATAGTCAGTGGCTGACAACACAGGAGCTAAGATAGCTGTTGTCTTAAGTGCAGAGACATACAGGATGCTCTCAGTCATCCTTTTATGTGACTGGTCTGTTTGTGATCTTTGCCTTTTGGGGGGGGCCAGGATTTGCTGGGAACCAGAGAGCTTTACCACCAGCAAACAGTTCTTTTGTATTTTCCCTCACGTATGTGACTTGGAAGCAGGTTTGGGGGTGTGACCGTATGTAGCTGTCGTTATTTTAGATGACTCCCAAAATAGAGGCCGCTGAAGCACTTTGTAAATGAAAGATTCTAACACCTCTTGGTAATGGTAGGCGTGATCACTGAAGAATAAAAAAGCAACTTTTGGGGTCTCAAAGTGAAAAGATAATTATGCCGAACACCGCACCTGGTTCTGCAGGCTTGTCTCATTACAGGAACAGGACACTGAAGGTTTTCATTTCCCACAGTCCTTCGCATCCCTGCAGCTTGATCATTTTCTAGGATGTGGTTCTACCACATCTCTCGTGGAGGCGTCCTGCCGCAGCCACCGCACTGTGTCTTTCCGTGAACTCACATTTCTTACTGCGTAGAGAGTTCATTTTGCAGTCAGTCTTATTTTGTTCTGTGAATTTAGTTTCTATTTGAAAGCTGGCATTTTCTTCCCCCATGCATTTAGGACTCTTCATTTAAACAGAAATGAAGTCCTTCTCGAGGGGAGGGACTGTCTTAATAATACCCTAAATACTAAATACCCCCAATAGTGCTTTGCACATGGAAGGATTTTATTAAGCAGTTTAAAAAATTCATTGCTTTGGATAAAAATTAGTGATCTGACGCGCATCTCGTAGAGGCATCTTAAATGAGTCACTTTATTAGCCTTTGAGGACATGACAGTGGTGTGTCCAGAATGTGAGAAATGGCTTACACGTGGAACCTGGAATCACACACAACTTATGAAGTTTCTTAATAGAGGATGATCACGCAAAAGAAAGTGCTCAGCAAATGTGACTTGTGAGTCATCGTATGTGGGAGTCTTTCAAAGCTGGCATTACTTTCAGTCTAGTGTAGAAGCCCATTAAATGTGTAAGGTACACCCAAAAAACCAGGTCTTAAAACTCCTTCTCAGTTGACTCAATCCATCTCTCGTTAGGGGTTTTCTCTCCTTTCCTTTTCTTTGCTTTGCTTTTTCTTTTTAACAAGTGACTACTGTCTGCTATGCCCTTTCTGGGCCTTTGCCAAGATTTCGTTTCCAATCTTAATAACCAACTTACAAATGCACTTTAATTCCTTATGGCACCTGTAAAAGTTATCAAAAGCAACTTGACTTTTACTTCTTATTAAGTTAACATGCATACTCTATTGAAAATGTATAGAGAAATCTAATACCTTTCAGGTGCCACTAAAAGTACTTCCAAGCAGTGGTGATTTATTCAGTTTCCAAATAGTATCTCTTCATTCACAAAAAGAAAAGTATCAAATTTCTTAAATGAAATATAATTGTATTATTTTGTAAATTTATGGTAAATATTCTTGGCACTCATCCCATTTACATATAGTTATTTTTAATTTTTTAGTTTTGGAAGCAGTTTTAGGTTTACAGCAAAATCAAGGGGAAAGTACAGAGGTTTCCCACATACTCCCTGTTCCCATAGGTGTACAGCCTCAGCCATGATCAGCATCATGCCCAGAAGGGTGCATGTTTCACCAGGTGCCAGGATGATCTTACACAGACACATCGTAACAACGCAAGGACCTTAGTGTACCTGAGCATTTACACGGTGGTTGTACATTGGATGTAAATAGTTATTTTTGACATTATCATTTCATAATTCTCAATAAAATACTTGAAAAGGATCTATTTCTGATCATTTTTATAATACAACAAACAAAATAGTGTTTTGCTGTAGCTGCTGGTTTATTAACATGAATTTGGTAGTTCTCTGATATAAATGATTTGATAAAAATGAATGATTTACAATGTCACATTTTCATTTCTACTTGCATAAGTTCCAGCATTCAGGAGTTCTCAAAAAGAAAATAAAAAGAGAGAAAAGAAGAGAAAAGAGGTCATGAAAAAGGGAATCTCTCTAGAGGATTTCTTTGGTGAAGCATTGACACACACAGACATTTTCATCTCCAAGGCAGTCATCAGAAGTAGGATTTTCATAAGTGCAGATTCAGATAAGTATAGCAAACTAAAATAATATCTAATCATAGTTGTCAGTTTATTATGGAAATATTTAATTTTCCAGGGATTTTGAAATTATTGAGTTATATCACTTTTTATTGGATAAATGTAAGGGAACATATTTTAAAATATGAGAAATTGGAATCAACGCAAAGTGGCCAGAAAGGAATTACAGGTTTAACCCCATAGGAGAGAGTTCCAATATAAGGAACATGTGGATATCTGGCCATGGAGCTGGTCTTCACACAAATGATTTTTTGAATCAAACAAACATTTTTGGGGGTTAATTGATGATATTCTATGAATCACCTTTACATTCCAAGATACCTCCCTTTGCTTTCAGAGCTCATGGGTATAATACCAATCAAGTCAGCATTTTCTCCTCGTAAGCTTAATTAAGTCTGAGAAAGAAAACCAGGTAGGGGAACAAATAGGAAGCCGATGAAAAGAGCACCTACTTAGAGAAGGAGCAGTGAAAATATTTTCATTTGTAATCGAGCAATATTAAGTTACTGGTGCTAACATCCATGCGATATGCTCAAAGGTCATCTTTTCTTCCTGGGCACACAACCAAGTACGGTTCTGGCCTCGTAGTTCACGGGACCACGTGACTGAGTTCTGGCCAACAAATGTGGGCCATCCACGGGTGCCACTCCCAGTGCTGGCCTTTCAGGGGTCTTCCCAGCACTCTGTTTGCTAAGGGGACGGCCAGGGACTAAAGACCTCGTGGAGGTCTCCAGGGCCTCGTGGGTTCCCAGGTCAGCGGATGGCAGACACTTAGGTGGAAGCAGCCTGAATGCCTGAGTCATTTCATGGCCGAAGCTGTGCAAGGACACCCCCCAAAGTGGGACCTCTGCACTGGACGTTGGTGAATGGAAAAGAAACTATTATCTGGGACTTCCCCGGTGGTCCAGTGGTTAAGACTTAGCCTTCCAGTGCAGGAGGTGTGGGTTCGATCCCCAGTCGGGGAGCTAAGATCCCACGTGTCTTTGCGGCCCAAGACAAAAAAAAAAAACCAACATAAAACAGAAGCAATACTGTAACAAATTCAATAAAGACTTTAAAAATGGTCCACATCAAAACAGTCTTTAAAAAAAAACCCAAAATAAACGATTACCATGTTCAGCCCCTGTGATACTGGGTTGGTTTGTTACAGGGCTTAGTACAAGACTAGCACTTTCTTCTGGGTTCCCTGAAATATTTACGAGACTGTGTCTGCTTTAGGAAGAAGCTAGAGGTGTGTATCTCAAATGGAACGAATGAAATGGGGAGAAGATATGTACACGTATGTGCATTTTTATTTAATACGAGGCTTCTAGCCTTATAGATCATTCTTTTACTCATCAACTTTGAAAAGGCTTAGCTTAGAAAATGACTTGACTCTGCACTTAAGTTCATCGTAGCTACGTCTACACGGTGCTAGGGCTGAGCAGCATAGGGTGCAAACCTAGGAGCCCCAGTTGGATTATACAGTCAATTGTTTTCAAAGAAGTAGTCTGTGCGCTGGCGCAGGATTCTACCCAGTTGCCAAATGACAGAAAGGGATTGCTTCCTTTCCCTCTGATTCTGTGTCTGCCTCAGTCCTAGACTATCCAGACAGAGTCATGGTGATTGCCTGAATTAAGTAGAGAAAACATTCTAATAAATTCTCCAACATCCCAGCGTCTGCCATACTTGTAACGGTAGTGGCAGAGCGCAGAAGATAACACGCGGCCCGAATTGGGTCACGTGTCACCTCAAGTGAGATTTGATGTACTTTTCATTTTAACCACTTAATTCCAAAAACATTCAGACGTGGCAAATGTCTAGGGAAACCTTCTTGTATTGGATACAGGTGGTTAGCTCACAAGGCTGGGACTGTATCTATTGGGGGGTACGGTCATCTCAGGAAGTATAGGACAAGGTGGTTTAATCACAGGCTTGGGTTTCTTAATAGCAAAACCAGGGCTCCTGGGGGAAGTGTTTCTGTGACACACGCTCCCTGAATCCATCAGGGCTGCCTTGACTGAGGGGAAATTTCTGGTTGAAATGAATAGCTCCGAGGTGAGAATGAATGCAGCTGCTGTGGTCTTTTAGTGTCGATGCTGGGGGCTGCTCGCTGAACGGCAGGGGTGTTACACCTGCCAGTCTGGTCACCTTTAGCTTTCGGTGAAGAGGTATCAGGTTACTGCCTGCTTGTGGGACCTCTGCAGCAGTCTTTAAGCAAAAGTTGTTATGGTCCAGTTGGAAGTTAAGAACTGTGGCTTCCTTTCCTTCTGTCTCTTGTTTAAATCGCTAAACTACTCCCTTTAAAATATGTTTGTGTATGTAACATGCCTGCAGTTTCCCCCTCTGGAAATTTAACAAGATACCTCCTACTTCACGATAATTATGTATTCCTTATTTAGGTTAGGAACTATTGAGTGTGTTTTTTTAAATTTATGCTTTGGGGCCTTGTAAAAAACTGGTGATTAATTAGTGTAGATTTTGATATTGGAACCAAGATAGCAGAAATAATTCAGAAGTTTCCAATTTAGAAGAAATCAAGAATTTGAAGCAAAATTAAAAACTGAAGTTAAATAATATCGTGACATCGTCTTTTGAAACGTTATCTATTGTGTGAAGTTAATACACACTTTAAAAAGGAGACTAAATAGGTTTGGTGAGAGCTTAAAAAGATTGGGGCTAGGTGTTTGGTAGCTTGATAACAAATGAAGTATTCTCTAAGCTTGATTTTTATAATTTGTTCTTATAGAGAATTTATATTTGAAAGAAAATACTTGCTTGATTTTAGTCAGTTGATGAAAAAGTTGGTAGAATCTAAGGACCCTATCTAGGAGTGAGAGAATGACATTGAGAAGGACATGTGTGTGATTTGGAAACCTATTTCTAATGTGGGATATATCCTATGTACACTATAGACTTCCCTCTCAGGTCGGGACTGTATTACTAAGAAGTGTGTCTGTTAATGCTTAAACATTTTCAGTCTGAGTAAGACTTTACCTTACATTTTATAATGGTTTTCCTTTTCTTTCTTTTTTTTTTTTTTTGTGGTTCATGGTCCTCTCACTGTTGTGGCCTCTCCCATCTGTTCATATTTTTCTATTTCTTCCTGGTTCAGTCTTGGAAGGTTATACCTTTCTAAGAATTTGTCCATTTCTTCCAGGTTGTCCATTTTATTGTCCATTAGAGTTGCTTATAGTAGTCTCTTAGGATGCTTTGTATTTCTGCAGTGTCTGTTGTAACTTCTCCTTTTTCGTTTCTAATTTTATTGATTTGAGTCCTCTCCCTCTTTTTCTTGATGAGTCTGGCTAATGGTTTATCAATTTTATCTTCTCAAAGAACCAGCTTTTAGTTTTATCGATCTTTGATATTTTTTTTTTGTTTCTATTTCATTTATTTCTGCTCTGATCTTTATGATTTCTTTCCTTCTGCTAACTTTGGGGTTTTTTTGTTCTTCTTTCTCTAATTGCTTTAGGTGCAAGGTTAGGTTTATTCGAGATGTTTCCTGTTTCTTAAGGTAGGATGGTATTGCTATAAACTTCCCTCTTAGAACTGCTTTTGCTGCATCCCATAGGTTTTGGATCATCATGTTTTCTTTGTAATTTGTCTCTAGGTATTTTTTGATTTCCTCTTTGATTTCTTCAGTGATCTCTTGGTTATTTAGTAATGTATTCTTTAGCCTCCATATGTTTGTGTTTTTTACATTTTTTTCCCCTGTAATTGATTTCTAATCTCATAGCATTGTGGTCAGAAAAGATGCTTGATATGATTTCAATTTTCTTAAATTTACTGAGGCTTTATTAGTGATCCAAGATGTGATCTATCCTGTAGAATGTTCTGTGTGCACTTGAGAAGGAAGTGTTCCCAGAAAATCCGGTGTTTTTGGATGGAATGTCCTATAAATATCAATTAAATCTATCTGGTCTATTGTGTCATTTAAAGCTTGTGTTTCCATATTAATTTTCTGTTTGGATGATCTGTCCATTGGTGTAAGTGAGGTGTTAAAGTCCCTCACTATTATTGTGTTACTGCCGATTTCCTCTTTTATAGCTGTTAGCAGTTGCGTTATATATTGAGGTGCTCCTATGTTGGGTGCATAAATATTTAGAATTGTTATATCTTCTTCTTGGATTGATCCCTTGATCATTATGTATTGTCCTTCCTTGTCTCTTGTAACATTTTTTATTTTAAAGTCTATTTTGTCTGATATGAGTATTGCTACTCCAGCTTTCTTTTGATTTCCATTTGCATGGAATATCTTTTTCCATCCCCTCACTTTCAGTCTGTATGTGTCCCTAGGTCTGAAGTGAGTCTCTTGTAGACAGCATGTATATGGGTTTTGTTTCTGTATCCATTCAGCGAGCCTGTGTCTTTTGGTTGGAGCATTTAATCCATTCACGTTTAAGGTAATTATCGATATGTATGTTCCTATTACCATTTTCTTAATTGTTATGGGTTTGTTTTTGTAGGTCCTTTTCTTCTCTTGTGTTTCCCACTTAGAGAAGTTCCTTTAGCATTTGTTGTAGAGCTGGTTTGGTGGTGCTGAATTCTCTTAGCTTTTGCTTGCCTGTAAAGCTTTTGATTTCTCCATCGAATCTGAATGAGATTCTTGCTGGGTAGAGTAATCTTGGTTGTAGGTTCTTCCCTTTCATCACTTTAAATATATCATGCCACTCCCTTCTGGCTTGTAGAGTTTCTGCTGAGAAGTCAGTTGTTAACCTTATGGGTGTTCCCTTGTATGTTATTTGTCGTTTTTCCCTTGTTCCTTTCAATAATTTTTCTTTGTCTTTAATTTTTGTCAGTTTGATTACTATGTGTCTTGGCGTGTTTCTCCTTCGGTTTATCCTGTATGGGACTCTGCGCTTCCTGGACTTGGGTGGCTATTTCCTTTCCCATGTTAGGGAAGTTTTCGACTATAATCTCTTCAAATATTCCTCGGGTCCTGTCTCTCTCTCTTCTCCTTCTGGGACCCCTATAATGCAAATGTTGTTGCATTTAATGTTGTCCAGGAAGTCTCTTAGGCTGTCTTCATTTCTTTTCATTCTTTTTTCTTTATTTTGTTCTGTGGCAGTGAATTCCACTATTATATCTTCCAGGTCACTTATCTGTTCTTCTGCCTCAGTTATTCTGCTCTTGTTTCCTTCTAGTGTATTTGTTTTTTGTTTGTTTGTTTGTTTTTTGCTGTACACGGGCCTCCCACTGCTGTGGCCTCTCCCATCATGGAGCACAGGCTCCGGACGCACAGGCTCAGCGGCCATGGCTCACGGGCCCAGCCGCTCCACAGCATGTGGGATCCTCCCAGACCGAAGCACGAACCCACGTCCCCTGCATTGGCAGGCAGACTCTCAACCACTGCGCCACCAGGGAAGCCCTTTCTAGTGTATTTTTCATTTCAGTTATTGTATTGTTCATCTCTGTTTGTTTGTTTTTTAATTCTTCTAGGTGTTTGTTCTTTAATTCTTCTAGGTCTTTGTTAAACATTTCTTGCATCTTCTCAATCTTTGCCTCCATTCTTTTTCCGAGGTCCTGGATCATCTTCACTATCATTATTCTGAATTCTTTTTCTGGAAGGTTGCCTATCTCTACTTCATTTAGTTGTTTTTCTGGGGTTCTATCTTGTTCCTTCATCTGGTACATAGCCCTCTGCCTTTTCATCTTATCTATCTTTCTGTGAATGTGGTTTCTGTTCCACAGGCTGCAGGATTGTAATTCTTCTTGCTTCTGCTGTCTGCCCTCTGGTGGATGAGGCTATCTAAGAGGCTTGTGCAGGTTTCCTGATGGTAGGGACTGGTGATGGGTAGAGCTGGCTGTTGCTCAGGTGGGCAGAGCTCAGTAAAACTTTAATCTGCTTGACTGCTGATGGATGGGGCTGGGTTCCCTCCCTGTTGGTTGTTTGGCCTGAGGCGACCCAACACTGGAGCCTACCCGGGCTCTTTGGTGGGGCTAATGGTGGACTCTGGGAGGGCTCACGCCAAGGAGTACTTCCGAGAACTTCTGCTGCCAGTGTCCTTGTCCTCACAGTGAGACACAGCTACCCCCCGCCTCTGCAGGAGACCCTCCAACCCTAGCTGGTAGGTCTGGTTCAGTCTCCCATGGGGTCACTGCTTCTTCCTCTGGGTTCCGATGCGCACACTGCTTTGTGTGTGCCCTCCAAGAGTGGAGTCTCTGTTTCCCCCAGTCCTGTCGAAGTCCTGCAATCAAATCCTGCTAACCTTCAAACTCTGATTCTCTAGGAATTTCTCCTCCCATTGCTGGATCCCCAGGTTAGGAAGCCTGACGTGGGGCTCAGAACCTTCACTCCAGTGGGTGGACTTCTGTTGTATAAGTGTTCTCCAGTTTGTGAGTCACCCACCCAGCAGTTATGGGATTTGATTTTATTGTGATTGCACCCCTCCTACCATCTCATTGAGGCTTCTCCTTTGTCTTTGGATGTGAGATGTCTTTTTTGGTGAGTTCCAGTGTCTTCCAGTTGATGATTGTTCAGCAGTTAGTTGTGATTCCGATTTTCTCACAAGAGGAAGTTGGGATTTTCGAAATTATTAATGAGGAAGTGGAAGAGAGTTTGCACTACCAACAGAATGATTGCAGTCCACTTGATATTTCAAGTAGCTCAAGGACCCTCCCTTGACTCAGCACCTCAGAGACACTCTTCGTGGAGTGAATCGTGACCACACCGTGTATGCGCTCGCCACCCCTCTCTGTAGGATGACAGTTCCCAGGTTGGGCATATAGAGATAATAGACACACCATCCATTAACGTTTAAGGAACAAATATGAGTCTGAGGATGTGCTAAAGAGCGCTCTTAAAGATCTTAATTAAATGGAGGAAATAATCTTTTACTTATTTTGAAGCATCCCAATGAGACTTCAACATGAACTGTAGCATCATTGCTTTAGAACGTGCCTGCTTTTGTGTATAAAGGCATATTTTAAGGTACTAGAACTTCTTCCAGAACAGGACACAGGATGATTTAAGAAGGAGAAAGTGACTAGACTTATTATGGTGATCATTTCACAATATATACAAATATTGACTCATTAGTTTGTACACCTGAAACTAATATAATGTTGTATGTCTGTTATACCTCAATAAAAAGCCAAAATGTCAGATGCAGAAAAGAATGAAGATCAGTGAAAATGATAAATATGTGTGGAAGTGCAAACATTTACTATTTAAATATTTAAATCAGATATACACAAAAATAGGATTTAAATTTACTTGTGAAGATATTTTAAATATTCTGAAGTCCTTACATTAACTGGCAAAATAATTAACATTTGATTTTAATAAGTCATGAACACATGCTCTAATATCTAAGGTGATCATTAAAAGAACAGAGCAAAGGATAAACCAATCAAATTAATAGTGAGAAAATAATGGATAAATAAAATAGAATGGATAAATAAAATAAAATGGAGTGTTTATTTTTCAATTTGAAATTGGGATAAGGGAGAGAAAAATGACTCAACAACTGGTGATGCAAATAAAGAGTACGTAGTAGTATGGCACACTTACTCTCAAATTATACATAATTACAACAGATATAGATGGATTATATACTCATTATAAAAGACAAAGATTATCACAATGAGTATTTTTTAAATGTCGAACTATACTATAAACGTATGACAATGTTATCGAAAACATCATGCTAGAAAGGTTGGAAGTAAATCGTTGGAAAATATATGCCATGCAAATATCACCAAGAGAACTTGTATAGTGATTCTTCAGACAAAATATTCTTTAATGGAAAAGGCGTTATTGGAAGCAAAAAGTGTTGCTACATATTGATAAAAGGTCGTGTATTTATATGCTCTTCAGAGCATGGCTTTATAATGAATAAAACAAAATTAATAGAGCCAGAGGACCAATAGATAAATCTACAGTGGTAATGAGAGATTTTAGTAGATTTCTCTCAAACTGATAAAACAAAAGATAAGAAGTGAGCAGATTTTAACATTATGATTAAAATGAACTTACCGACCATATATAATCCCCTGCACCAAAAAGTGTAATACACAATTTTTTGAAGCACACATAATATTTTTAAAAATTGATCATATTTTGTGACCTGAACTCTCCAAATTTCACCAAATTGAAACCATATAGACTATAGTCTTTGATTATGATTTAAGGATGCTAGAAATTAATAACAAAAAGATAATTAGAAAACACTTATATTGTGGTGCGTTGAGAAATATACCACTAAATAACCCCTATATCAGGAGAGACTGACAGATTGGGGCTCTCCAGTGGTCTTCTCCCCAGTAAAACTTGTGAAAACTAATTTTTACAAAACCCAAACATTTAAAGCCTGTGGAAATTATTCTAAGGGTAAGTAGGACAAATGCAGGAACATCTGTTTAAGAACATCAATAAAAATTCAGTGAGAAGGGTATGAATTGGTGATATTTAAACCCAGACTGCTGCTCCCTCCCTCCACCTTTTCAGGTGGGCACTCACTCGAAGCGGCAGCCCAGAACACAGGGGAGCCTCTCTGCTCTCAGAGGGCTTTCTTCCCAGGAGGAGAAGGATGTCATTGTTTTCATCCTGTCCTCAATTACCTGTTGCTGAGCCTAAGTCCCGGGTGAGTGTGGTTGAGGAGTGAGGAGCCCCCTCCCACAGCCCCCCTTATGGAATGGAGGCTCTCCGTTGGGTGCAGTGTGCTAAGATTGCTGGGACCCTGGTCCCCCTTTTCCAGGTTCCTGAGGTAGTGGATATATGCCAGGAGAGACGAGCAGAGAGGTTCCTAGAGAAGATGCAGAAAAAAATGTTGAAAAGAACGATGGTTTAAACTTTCCAAAATTTATTAAAAACAATAACCTACACATCCAAGAAGCTTACAGAATTCCAAGTAGGATAAACACATAGAGAACCGCAAACAGACATACAAAAGAAAAAATGCTGAAAGTCAAAGATGAGGAGGAAATCTTGAAAACTACAAGAGAAAAATAAATCGCTACTTACAAGGGAATCCCAATAAGATTAACAGCCAATTTCTCAGCAGAAACAATGGAAGCCAGAATACCATTGGATAACATATTCAAAGTGCTCAAAGGAAAACAGCTGTCAACTGTGGCTCCTATATCCAGCAAAACTATCTTTCTAAAACGAAGGGAAAATAAAGCATGTCTCAGATAAACAAATACTGAGAAAATTTATTGCTGGTGTACCTAACTTACAAGTAATACTAAAGGAAGTTCTTCAGGGTTAAAGCAAGTGGCCAGGGTTGTTAATTTGAATCCACATGAAAGAAATGAAAAACACCAGTAACTTAATTATGTAATTATTAAAAAACGATGGAAGTGCGCATTTTTTCTTCTCTTAACTATTTTAAAAAGCAATTGTATGGTATAATATGTATATAATGTGTTATTGAGCCTATAACATACAGAAACATAATATATGTGTTACATTTTCCAATAACATTACAAAGGAGGAATACGGTTGTTTGGGGCTAAAGAAATGACTATAAATTAATAATTATAACAATTATAACAATAATTATAACAATTATAACAATTATTAATAATTATAACAATTATTGTTATAACAATTATAACAATATTAATAATTATAACAATTATAACAATAACAATTGTTGGTTATTATAATTAATAATTATAACAGCCAACAACGTTGGTTTCATAACATTAATAGATACAATATGTACAGCAGTATTATCACAAAAAAGGAGAAAAAAAGGGAATAAAGCTATATAGGAGCAACATTTCTATATAACACCAGAATTAAGTTAGTGTAAGTCAGAAGCTGATTCAGATAAATTAAGATGTATATGATAAACCCTAAAATTACTATTAAAAATAACTTTTAAAATAGTTTAAAAGTCATTAAAGAAATTAAAATGCTCCATTAGAAAAATACTCAGTACAAAAGAAGGAGGAAAAGAAGAATTAAAAAGACATGGGACACATAGAAAAGAAAAAGTAAAAGGACAGGCGGAAATCCACTATGTTAATAATAATGCTAAATGTGAACGGATTAAATAATCATATCAAAAGACAGAGATTGTCTGACTACAGATAAAACAAACCGTGTACAGCTACATGCTGTCTTCAGGAGGCAGTTCAAATCCAAAGATTCAAACAGGTTGAAAGCAAAATGTTGGAAAAAGACATATGCAAACAACAACCACAAGAAATCTGAAGAGCCTTTACTTTTATGATATAAAATAGACCTTAAAACAAAAAAAGTTACGATAAAGAGGGACATTTAGCAATGATAAAACAGTTAATACATCAGGAAGGCATAAAAATTATAAACATGTGCACCTAATAGCACACCACCACAATACATGTAGTAAAAATCACAGAAATGAAGTGAGAAATAGGTAATCAAACATGAACAGTTAGAAACTTCAATAACCCCCTTTCAGTAATGGATGGGACAATTAGATAGAAATTCAGTAAGAAATTGGAAGACTTGAAAAACACCATAAGCCAACTAGATCTAAATGACATCTAAGAACCCTCCACCCAGCAACAGCAGAATACACATTCTTCTCAAGTGCACATGGAACTTTCTCTGGAACAGAGAATACTCTGAGCCATAAAACAAACCTCAATAAATGTAAAAGAACAAAATGAATACAAGCTATGTTCCCTGATCACAATGGAATGAAATTAGAAATCAATAGCAAGAGAAAATTTGGGGAAACTCGTGAAATACACTTCCAATGGGCCAAAGAAGAAATCAAGATGGAAATCAGAAAACACTTAGAGATAAATGAAAATGAAGGTACGATATACATAAGAGTTCTAGGAAGTAGGTAAAATAGAGGGAAATGTATAGCTGTAAATACCTGTATTAAGAAAGGGAAAGATCTCAATTCACTATCCTAATAGTCCATCATAAGACACTGGAAAAACAAAAGCACACTAAGCTCAGGTAAGCAGAAGGAATAAAATAATAAACATCAGAGCAGATATCATTTCAAAGGACAATAGTAAAACAGAGAGATAATAAATGAAGCCAAAAGCTGATTCTTCGGAGAGATTGAGAAAACTAACAAACACTTAGCTACAAAAATAAAAGTCTCAAGTTACTAGAATTTGAAATGAAAGAAGAGACATTACTACTAATCAGAAATAAAAAGGATGAAAAGGAACACAGTGAACAACTGTAGGCCAACAAATTAGATAACCTGATTCCTAGAGAGACACAAACTATTGAATCTGACTCAAGAAGAAACCATCTAAGTAGACCTATACCATACGAAGAGATTAAAGTAGCAATCAGAAACTACCCACAGAGAAAAGCCCAGGCCCCCATGGCTTTACTGCTGAATTCTACTAAAGATTTAAAGCAGAATTATTACCAGTTGCTGTAGTCTGAGGGGTAATAACTACTGATACCAGTCAAAACTCTGACCGTGGTTTCCTAAGAGACGTTTCCCGTTTATAGGCACCTCAGCACCCACTGTGTATTGTCATTCTCATTTCTTTCTTTAGATGCGCAGCTGTGAAGGGTAAACTCTGGCAGCGTTCCTGATGATGTGAGGTCAGAGTGGTGAAATACTGACTTCACTCTGGAAACATGCATCGTCTTTACTTTATCCAGCATCCTCAACGCTGCTGTTTGTGTAGATAGATGGTATCCATGTCCTGACGTAAATAAGCAGGGTGGAACGTTTCCTTCAGTACAGGTGTGGTTTGTATTGATTTGTCCCCTACTCTCAGTTCCTTATGACCCTGCCCATAAATATGACATTGCTGTCTACAGCCAGGTGTCATCTGTAGCCATGTGGCCACACACATATGCAGAGGTGGTTTGCACCCAAGGCTCTGGTCTCATAATTCTACCCTCCTCTCAACCGAGCCAGCCAACAAGAAATAACCTGTGTGAGTCAAATGTCTAGAAATTCTTCACTGTGATAATGCAGTTTCCTGAAGGAGAAACAACAGATACCCTGTAATACAAATAAAAATAAAATAAAATTTGAGCTGTCAAATTCATATAAGCTTTCACAGAAGAAAAATGTCCTTTGAGTCTTAAAGTAATGCTATTTTAGGAGGTGTATTATGGGACCACAAGATAGGTGAAGTTGGATTACAACAAAGTCTTGTCTGATTCTAGTAATTTGAGAACTTCCAAATTTAAATCTTCTGCGCTGAATTGCGCCTTATAATCACATTGTAGAAAAACAAGGTGATTTTGACAAACCAGTTCTTAATTTGGAAGCCTTCTTCCTTGTGTAATGTTCCTGTCAAGCTCTTTTGAATGTTGTAGAGTTTTAACAAAGCACAGCACAGTGTGTGGGGAAATGGTATTTCCAGTGAAACTCTACCCTGCAGGGGTGAAGTCTGTGATACTGTGAATTTTTCATGGGATTTTCTAATAATGAACATGTTTTTCATTCTCAAAACTCTAGTTACCACACAGGAATTTGCCCGTTAATTACAGTGTGAGTGCCTGCTATTTCCTGATAGCCCTGTAGATAGCACAGTTGGCGTATTCCGCACTGGAGCTCTCTGCCAGATTCCTGCCCAATTACAAATGAATCGTAACGACAGAAAGATGACATGATTTTATATTCCGAAGGACTGCAAGGAGATCTGAGAATGTCAGGTAACATGGTAATTACGTTTAAAGTAACTTGGTAATTCAAAAAAATATATTACTAAGTAATCTGCTGAAGCATGTAGTTATTATGTGGCTACATGTCTCTTTCCATTATGTTAGCACCAAATTACGGGTTAGAATTCCTATATCTACCTTTTCTACTCTCTCAACAAAAGATGCCGAGTTGAAATGCTGGTGAGGGGGTGGAGTTTTTTCCCTACTACAGTTGACAAAAGAATGAAAGTTTCAAGCACAATGCAACATATAATTTCTTTCAAGTTTCTTCTTAAGCCGACATCTAAGCAGAGCAGGGAGGCCCTCTGGAAGACTATTTCTGTCATTTTGAAGCTGCCGTCATGTTCTGCTGATGGAAGAAAGCAAGAGAGGGTGTCATTCAAAGCGCTCTTTGCCGTGGCCATCCAGGGCTTCATCTGAATGTCTGCAGAGATGAAGCCCTCTGGGCATCCCAAAGGATCCCTGTTACCCTCGGGCTGTAGTCACCACGGACACTGGCAGACTCTTCTAAGTCCCCAGGAGGTGGGCGTGGAGTTTATTGTAAGGTGTGATCACACAGGTTAAAGGCGTAGATTAGAATTGTGTTTGGCAAAGAGGAGTCAAAGGAATAAATACATACATTCAATAATACCAACGTTTGTTTCTGGGAAATAATGCAAAAGGGAAGGCAGGTAAAGTCCCTGGTGAGAATGTGTGTTCTGTGACGAGGCAGGAGGGAGGTGTAAACTATTGGCACTACGTAAATGCTTGCTGTCATTATTGGTGCAGTTTCTAGAGTACAGGCATGTTGGAAATGCTGGGCCGTCTGTTCAGGATAGACTTTCTGATGAGAGTGGAGTGTGCCATTAAAGCTTATGGGAATGGGAGGTAAGTCGGTGGGGGGCAGTGAAGTCCAGGTGAGAAGCGAACAGACACGGCGAAGGATGGGACCGAGAGCAAGAGCCCCGAGTGAGAACTTTGGGGCAAACGAGAAAGGAATAAATAGGTGTTTAAATCATACTCTCTAGGTACATGGTTTTCAAAGAGCTTTTCTTTGTAACTCAGTGGCGGTTCCTGAGGGTCTGCGAGGTAGTCTTTGGTGGGTCACAATCAATACTGAGTATCCTTAAGTTTGCATCGTTTTCTCAGTTTAACGAGCACATTGGCTTACTGTGATACAGCACTCCACCAGCACTGGTATCTCCACCATCACTCTCCTCCTCCCCGTGCTCAATTTACCTTAAAGTTTAACTTTTTAATTGAACTTACAATAACATTTGCTGAAAATGTCGGAATTTTCGTTGTTGACTGGATTATATCCAAAAGTTTTACTTTAACTGTATGACTCAGAAAAACAGCATTATTATTGAACCTGTTAACGGATTTTCTGTTTGAATTACCAGATGACAATGATTTAAGACTTGTGTCATGCAACTGTTTATACAGTTATTCTGCTCATGGAGGAACGCATGAACTAACCACCAGTTCACTTTTTGCACATTCACTGAAAATTACGTTTGGAGATTAATTAAAGAGGCCGGTTATTTGGTCTTAGTGACAAATCTTGTTTTATAAAATAATAGGTAAACATGGAACCATGTGATGGACTGTCACCTTCGGTCAAAGTCTTTGCAAAAGTAACTACTAATTTTGAAGCAGATGCTGTTGGCTTGGCCAGGAAGTTTGCATTTTCTGCTATCAGGGTGGTCACTGATGTTCCCACTGCTCCCACAGTAAACAGTAAATGTTAATGAATACTTTGTGCAAGTGCACATCATCTTTCCGAGAAATTAAATTCAGTACTTGTAAAACAATTATTGGGTATTCATTCTCTCCCTTTCTAGCTCACTTCTGCCAGTAGAGGAGTCTGAAGGCTTGGTGTCTGTAACCACAACAAACATTAAACATGGCCCGACTCCTTGTCAGACTAATCTAAATCCTCACAGTAAAGGTCAATTTATGCCATGCTCATACCAGTTACCTTTTGTAACATGTCCTCTTTAAAAAAAAAGTACAAGACATGCCAAAGGCGAGGAAAGCGCAGTCTGAAGAGACATAGCAACCATCAGAACCAGACCCAGATATGACCCAGATGTTGGAATTATCACAAAGGGAATTAAAATAACTATTAATAATTTAGTGGGAAAATAAACAACATGCAAGACCAGATGGGTAACACCAGCAGACAGGTGAAAAATACAAGAATCCAAAGGAAATGCTAGAAATCAAAAACACAGTAATTGAACTGAAAAGTGCCTTCTATAGATTCATCAGTTGACTAGATTTAACCACAGAAAGATTCAATAGATTTGAAGAGAGATCCACAGACACTTCCAAAACTCCAACATAAAAAGAAAAATGAAAATTAAAAAAATAGAGCATACAAGAACCGGGGGGGGGGGCAATATCTAATATAACATAAGTATGTTTGGAACAGAAGAAATATTTGAAGAAATATGGCTGAGAACTTTCCAACACTGATGTTAGACCAGAAAACTCAGAGAATCTCCAAGCAGGACAAATACAAAATAACAATAACAAAAAACCTAGACATGCATATTCAAATTACAGAAATCCAAAGAGAAAATCTTGAAAGAAACCAGACAGAAAGGAAACCTTACTTATAGCCAGAAAATGTTGAATTTAGTAAAATCATGTTCAATTTATTAGAAATGAAATATAGGAAATTAAGCCTATAGGTTGGAGGACTTGAGCTATAGTTCAAGTGACCTACCGTCAAGTTTTGAGGACATGTTGAGGATATATTGCAGTTTAACTCATCTAATGTACGAGAGAATAATTATTGCTTTAATAAAGTTTTATTTTCACTTATTAACGGCTATGATTTTTTTAAATATACCTTTTTACTGATCTACAGTGTTAGAGGCATTGCTAGAGCTTTTGTATGTTTTAAGTTTTAGGGACAAGTACTTGACATTTTCTTCTTGTAGAGCTGCACTGTTTAAGTGACACCCAGAGGACATCTCAATCGGGAGGGGGGGGCCTTAGTGGTGTGGTCCTATTGCTGGTTATGCCCATGTGAAGCTGTGACCTCGGTGAATAGTAATTTATTATTATTTAGCTTATATAAGCCGAGAGAACTCGCTATTAGCATAGGAAGTAGAATGAAGCATACCGAAAAGTAGGGTGCTGGGTTGAAATAATAAGCAGAGATAAAGTCTTGAATTTGGACTCCACCTGTGTATTTCTGCATGGGATGGGAGAGGCAGGTTGTCTGGTTGTTGCTGTATGTGTACTGCGTGTGCGTGTTGAGGGGTGTGCAAAACAGCACCTTGGGTTTTTAGTTGCCTATGAACTTAAAAACGATCAGCCTGGCGCTGATCCCTCTTTCAAGTCTAGTGAGTCTCTGACTGTACCACTGAGGGCTGGAACCCAAGGAGGGCCTCACAGCCCTGTTTTCAGCCCCGGTCAGACATACTGTTCGTTTCCGGGAAGCACCATTTCAAAGGGCTGTCTCTGAAGCAGTGGGAAGGATCTGGAAATTAAAAACACCATGTGGGGGAACACTTCATAAAATGGGGGCTATTCAGCCAGGATAAGAGAAGTCTCACAGTGGGATTGTTGCTGCCTTTTAAGTATCTGAAGTTCCGTCGTGTTGAATATATAATAGACTGTTCAGCTTCGCTCTTGGAAGGCAGAGCTGTGAACAACTGTCGGAAGTGACAGAATATGGTCAACTGGCTTAATGTGAAATGGACATTTCCAGCTTCTAGTGCTTTCAGTCAAACACCCGTGAGTTCCTCCTTTTCCAGAATAGAGGATGGAACCATGGAGTTTTCTTTTGACTGAGAGTCAGGGCTTTGAAATTGTCTCTAAGTAGCACAATAAATAGAACTTTACGGTAAATTAATTGGTAAATCATTACTGCAGTTACAAGTTAAAACTAATTACTCTTCTTCACATGGCTCAAACCAGTCTGGTTAATTATAATAAAATATATTCCCGCGTGTATTGGGATAGGTTATGATCCTTTGTTCAAGTTTCCTAATATTTTACTTTTAAGGTGATTACCTAAAAACTTAACAAAATAATCTGATGTGAAGCAATCTATTATTAAAATCCACCATTTTGAATAAACATGTTGACATTTCTTGCATTAAACAAAAAGTAGAAAAATTTTATCCATGAGCTTAGGAAAGCTGTCACCACAACATTATTTGCACACATAAGTAAGAGGCAAGGT
This sequence comes from Aethalodelphis obliquidens, assembly GCF_003676395.1. Lineage (NCBI taxonomy): Eukaryota > Metazoa > Chordata > Mammalia > Artiodactyla > Delphinidae > Aethalodelphis > Aethalodelphis obliquidens. The sequence goes on along the minus strand of NW_020837960.1, from coordinate 32,336,698 downwards.
AACTGTGATGGAATTATTCCCTCTTTTTGCCCTATAATCAGATATCTAAAGACATTTTCTAGAAAAAGGAGAGAAATGCAATGTTTGGAAGGACTGTCGTTAATATGAAGTATATGAGAAGAAATATTTTGATATGGTCGTAAGGCAGGAGGCATGATGTGGTTTCTGGTCAGAGTTGGAGAACTTCCTGCAGGGTTCTCAGAGGAGGAGATGCTCCTGGTTCCAGGCTAGAGCCTGGAGGACAAAACTAAGGGTGTTTTGGAAGATGAAATAGTGGGGAGTGTGACCTTTGGCCTGGGAACTCAATAAATGGGCCTGACAGTTGGAGGGAGGGGCTGTGCAGGGCTGGTAGAGCAGCGACAACGTCAGGCGGTCCTGGAGCTGCGTGATAGGCTGGATGGAAATTCCAGCCTTCCCTTGTGCTGTCTTCAAATTCCTTAGGGTTCAACAGTCCTTGAAAGCTCATTCGCTTTCCCTTGGTCCTCCTATTCTTTAGCTCCCAAATTCACTCTCCCAAGGTGGACAGGAGCGGGGAAACATTCTTATCAGGGTGGTCCCTCCCCCTCATCCATCCCTCCACCTCCTCTCCCTCCACACGCTGAGTTCTACTCCACAGCAGTAGGGGTAACACTTCTACACTGTCACCTCCTTCCCTAGACCTCTGGGTCTGTACTTCCCCTTCTGCCCTGCTTGCCTTTATCTTTATCAAGATTCTGTCCAGGCAGAACCCTCCCACCCTTTCCTACCAGTTGAGACGGGCGTGTAAAGCCAGCCGGCAGGTCCTAAAGGCACAGGGTGCGGGGAAGGCACTGAGTCGTGTTCATCTTGCCAGAGAAGCAGTGTACGGGCTGAGCAGTTGCTTTTATGGAAACCTTGGTAACTGTCTCCTGATTGGATCATACCAGGTTATGGACCATACAACGTGGTTCAGTGTTCCAGAATTCTCCATTAACTAATGGTTGTCCAGGTCTCCTAACCACTCAAGGGCCAGATTCCCTCATTTATTTGTAAAGACTATTTTATCATAACAAATTCCTCAAATGACTGTGTGAGTTCAATGGGGTGTCAAGAGTAAAGCACACTTTGTGAACAAGACAACAGAAGTGGTGGTTATTTTTTATAACAGCCTGGCCTCATATCATTGGCCACTTCACTTTTTCCTTCTAAAGGCCGATGTAATGTGTTATCCATGATCTCTCATTATTTTCTTATTCCTGATTATGTGAACAAAGCTGCAAAATAATGAAATTACGAAATTAAAGAACGGGCAATTAAAAGGTTAGAAGCCTCAGGAATACCAGGATAAAAATCAAGAAGTTTGAGGTCCGCATAGTGTATAGTCAACTGGTCATAAGTAGTAAGTGGGCATCACCCATCTGTTTGTTGTTTATCCAACAAACTGTGACCAAGTGCTGATTAAGAACTAAACACTTGTGGGAAGAGGACCACATACTCTGTGTGTTTCCACTGGGAGGGACCCGCATTTGAATAATTACTGACCTCTGTCTCTCCTGCTCCTGTGAAGTGACTTAACCAGCTTGCCTGACTGGATTCTTTTCCTCTTTTCTCTCTTTGCTCTTTTCACCTTTTGAGAACGACTCTGATTATCCATGGCTGTGACTCTGGGCAAATTCAATCCGGAGGAATAATATCAACCAGCTCACTTGGCCAACAGACGGAAGTCATGCTCGTTAACCTACATTTTATAGAAGCGAAGGTAGTATCTGAGTCTCCATTTGTTTCACTCACTTCGTTCTCAGATGTGTGTGTGGCGCGAGGGAAGGATGATTTTCGTTGCCTGCCCCTCACACTGCAACGGGTACTAGACTATAGATGACCATGACGTAATCTGGCCTTAAGATATTTTCTAATAGGTAGGATGAAAGAGTGAGCACAGAGAGACAATTCAGACACCGGGGTTTTGAGTCTCAGCTCTACCGTTCACTAGCTGTACGCTTTGGGGGAAAGTTGGTTTAATCTCTTTGAGGTTCGATTTCCTCATATGTAGAGAGTAATATAAGATCAAAGATAATATCGCTGTGAAAAATTTTATAAACTCTGGTGCTAAGTAAACTGTGTCCTAGCTTGTCTTCCTCGGATCAGTCCCCTCCCACCCCTTACCTGCCAAGTCCCTACCCTGATTATTTAACTGGTCTTCCACAATACTTCCCTCGTCTCCAAACATGGACTGGACCCGTATCCCTGAAATTCACTTCCTAAATGGGGAAGCACCAAAAAGCAATGCCAGTCCCAAATTCTGTTTCTCAGCCGTTACCTGTTGCTGACCTCAGCTGGTTTCACCCAGAGTTTGTCATCGACCAGCTCCAGCCTCTACTCTTTCTGCAACTGGTTGTCCTATACTCCTGCTATAATTGTTTGTCCTATTTCCCTAGCTCTGTGCTTTTCACATCTTCCTACACTTATTCCTATGTGTATATGCCAATATGTAATAATGTCCATAAGGCAGAATGTTGACAATTTCTTCTTGTCTTTTTAAATCGGCGAATACATGATGGTCGAATCCAACTCCTATAGTATGAGTTAGTTCGAAATAAAAATGTATGACCTTAAAACCTTATAATCCGAGTCACTCTTGGTAAAAGCAGCTGAAACTTCCATTTATAGAACTTATTTCGAAATTTTCCAGATAATGAGGGTTGAAGGGGAAACACCAAAGACTGCCTCAGAATAGCAACAAGGCCCACCTTGGGCAGCTGCAGCCAGTCGGAGGGGGCTTGAAACCTGTCTCAGACCTGAGCTGAGGCTCTGAAACGGGACCAGCTTGCTAACAATAGTGTGTGGCGCTGAGTAATTGCTAAGGGGGGAAAGACACACAGAAGAGAAAAAATAATAATACGGCATGTTATTCATATTATTTGAAGGTACCTATGAGTCATTCGGGAGAAAATTCACCAGAAAACATACAATATTGCACGTGTCAACTCCCACTTGTTAAAAAAATAAAAAACAAAAAACAGTAGTGATTCTCCTATTACTGAAAGGAGGTGCAAATGCAGATATATTTTTAGAATGGAACAACCATTGCTCTCTGAATTAAGACATTTGGGCCCCATCTACATGAGGTCAGTTATGCCACCTTCGCTGTGTAATTTGGCCCCGACATCACCTCTGCTTTGCACTGTCAGGCAGGGTGTAAGTGTGGGAGGCTGTTACTGTTGACAGGGTGATAACAATCCCTGAGGTCTAACGTGGAAGAGATTCCATCCTTGACCTTGGTACTGCATGCCAGGATCTATCAACCCACAGGGCCAGGTCCTCTAGCCAAGTCGTTTGGTCCGTCCTCATGGAGGCAACATGGAGGCTGGTCAAGTGCCCCCCAGAGAGGAGGCCTGCAGCCCTGAGTAGATTCCAAAAGACATGTGTGGGCTCCACCAAATGGAGGACCCGACAGAGAAGTACCTCTAAATCTCCCAGTACTTTGTCGGTTTGCGAATAGGAGGTTGTATGCCGAGGTACTGTTGTTAAAACAGAATCCAGAAATGACGTTTCTAGGTCTCCTGGGTCTTTGAGTTGGGAGTAGTACGAGTGGCAATTGAATTCATTTGATTTTCCAAATATGACGGAAGAAAATAAAGGAAAACATTTGTGATTGGGGGCTAGAGAAAGCCTTCTGGAGAAAGTTAAAATTCAGAAGACTTCAAGGAAAAGACAGATCTATCAACATCATACATACAAACTTACGGCTGGGGAAAACATCAAAAATGACATTACAACTTAGGAGGCATTCTAGAAGGAAATATTTGGAACCAGACTAGACATGATTCGTGTCCCAAATACACACAAAGCTACTAAAACTCAACAAGCGAAAGATGAACGACTCAGTAGAGAAAAGGTGACAAGATATGAACAAGTAACTAATTCATAAAAGAAAAAAATACAAAATAAGGCATAAAAACAGTAGCTATAATTAGACAGAAGCAAATTAAAACTATCATTTTTATATCCCACATTTCCCAAACAAACAAAAAATAAACAAGATGTAACAGCCCAGCTTGTCAAGGGTGTGGAGAAACAGCGAATATGACAGTGCTGGTGGGGCTGAATTTTGGCCCAGCTTTTTTGGGAAGGTTATCAGGACATGTTTGAGAAAACAAACAATGAACAAATGCTATTATTCAGCAGCTTCAGTTCTTGACAGTGACCTGCAAAATGCTTACTCATGTGTATAATGATCCGTACACAAGGGTGTCCAATTCATACCGTTTGTAAGGACAAATGGAAACAATCTAGATAAGAATAGAATGCTTTATAAACTGTTACAGTATATCCATACAACATATTGTTATGTAGCCATTGAAAAGGACCATGCAAACGTTTCATGATATTTTTAGTGCAAAAAGCAAGTTACATAGCAAAATGATGCTGTGTTCATAAAATAAATCGTGTGTACCTTTCTGTATATGTGCAAATTCAACAGAAAAAGCCTGAAATGTTATCCTCCTAACTTTGATCATGGTAACCTCGACTGGATGAACTGGATGTAATAGCGTCTCTCTCTCCCTGTCTGAATACGTGTAAAATATGAGATATTTTGACAGTCTTCTTGTGTTTCTCGTATTTTCAACAAATTCACCTCAGTTGTGTAAAATACAGTTATTTATAAGTTATCAAACTATGCATTTTTAACAATGTGATTTACAATTATAGTAGCATAGAAGAAAAATCTAAATAATGATATTTCTAATGTCAGGGTGGCTTGAAAAGGCCATCAGCATGACACGCGATGCTAATGGTTGTGAATGCATTAAATATTAAGTCGACAACCACCAAAATTAATGGGGACTTTCTACTGCCATAATAATAGGCATAATTTACATTTGTGTGTCACAAAATAACCCAGATGGTGTATTATGAGACATTTCAAAGAAGATATTCTGGAATCAGAAGAATCAAATTGAAAAAAGTTTTCTCATTTTGCCAATAACAACCATGTTTTTAGTAAAATCGTGTTAAGAAGTTTTAAAAGCATGTTGATGTGTTGTCCCTGTTACTTTTTAAGTAAGCACAGAAACAAAGCTTCACCGTTTACGAGTTCAGAAACACCTGTTTCTGTGCCTCTGTCTTACTTCGTGTAAATGGAGGAAGAGTTCTCAAATGAGAAAGCCAAGGTCGAGAGATGAGAGATAGTCACCAAGGGTGACAGGGCGTGTTGGACTCCTCTGGATTAGACCTTGCCTGCAGCCTGAGTCCTGGGGAGTCGTTGGCCTCCCTGTTCTTGTGCGAGTGGGTAGAGAAATAAGAACAGAGGGACAGGAATGAAGGAGCTTGAAATGCGTGGCACGTTGTGTTGCTTAAGGGGTGTGCGGTGACTAGGGACACGAGTGTGTGATATGAGGAAGGAAGCCGTGCTGGGAAGTCCGGAGGTGATGGGCTGTACAGACACCAGGGAAGCAGCAATGGACCTGAACACCAGCAGAAGATGAGTCTCAGGTTGTCTTAATAGAACTAGCATCCTTGGAGGCACTACAGCAGCAAATTCTTACGCAGTGCGTGAGGTACGCCAGGCTCTGCACTCTGTGCTTTAGACATCACGGCGTAAGTTAGTTATCGTTATAGGACAGTTAACTACGGCCAAAATCATGCTGTGTAACGAGCACCACTGAACCGCGTGTGCACAGGACAGCAAGCTTTTCCTCACTCCCTGTACTTCAGGCAGGCTGTTCCTGGCTGGCTTGCTGGTGTGTCTGAGAACATGTGGTCTGGCTTGAGCTCAGCTGGGGTCTCCTGCCTCTGCTTCCCTGTCTCTCCTCCTCTTCCTGGTCGAATAGGTCAGCCCTGCCACGTTATTCCCTGGGTGATGGCAGACGTGCAGGACAGGGAGCCTAGCTGCAGAGGAGGTTTCCAGACTTTAGTCACTCATCCCGGGTATAACGTCTCTTTGGAAAAAAAGTCAGGGAGCCAAACCCAAACTCAAGGCTTGTGTAAGCACCCTGACTCACGGAGGGAGGTGGGCTGCGGTGACTGTTCTGAGCCGGGAATCTGCATTTCCGCAAGCGGGCACTAGTGTTACCTCCATAATATAACATCATAATTTGCTCAAGGACACAGGAGTAATGAGCAGAAAAACCAGGGAGACTGTGGGCAGGGGGTTCATGCTCTCAACACTGAGATACACATGGGGACCACTCAGGGGGACAGCACAGGCTGGGGGAGCTAACCGGCCCCGAAAGTGCTATGTGCACAGTGAGGGCCTCCACCTTGCAGACTGGCTGCAGAGGCTGCCCGCCCCCACCCCTGCCAAGTCCCCTCCTCAGTGGCCACGTGGCCACGGGCCTCCAGGCTCTAAGATACTACAGCCCTTCTCCTGCCAATGCAGGAGAAAGCCTTTATGTTCCTGTGAAAAGGCTCCTGTAAAGAGAATCTGAGGGCTCACAGCTCTGAGGAGCTCCTGGGCTGGCCTGGCCATCTGGCTTGCCTGGGGAAGTGGCTTTCTTCACTGACACGTGAAGTCCTGGTAAGCGAGACAAACATAGGCTGCAGCCCAGCTACTCACTGCGACTCGCTTGAGGAATCCTTCCCCCCCTGTGCAAAAGAGGGAGTGGAAATGCGGATGCTGCCTGATTTATGTAATTCATGTTTATATTCACAGTTCATGTAAGAACTCATTTGTTCACACAATAGAGTTTTCAGAGATGAATATATTAACATACAAATATGGTTTATAGTCACAAAGGACTTGAACTTTTGGGTCACGGGTCATTCTGCAGACGGGCAGTGAAAAGAAAATGAATGTTTTCTTTTCTACATTGTGCACGCAAGTGCTTTTCTGGTTTATTGCCTTTTGCTCTCATTTTAAAAGGAGGAAAGAAATTCTCTCACCCCATTTCCTAGTGTTCCAAGTCCGACAGTCTACCTCTTGCCCTATTTTTATCACTTCTTACAGTTTTCAAAGTTATGTTGTTCATCTTTGTTGAAGGCATATTTTACTATTCTTTTCTTATACTTTCATCATCCTATTCAGCTTAGCTTATAGCTGCTAGGAATTCTTTTATTGTCATGCGAAAAAATTTCACATTTAACTCAACTTGACTGAACTCCTAGTAAATGTAAAGGACTGTGTGAGCCTTTCATATATCTTGTACCGTTGAACCTGTAAAATTCTGTGAGATAGATATTACTTTCAAGATGGGAAAAGCGAATCTCATAAAGGGTAGCCCAATTTCTCAAACTCCGATAACCAGGTAATGTTGGAAGAGACGTTTCGGGTGCCCTGGCCGCATCACCGCAGAGCTGCACATGAGCGACCGCTTACCTCCCCGCGGCGTACCTCACACCACTTTCCTCTTTCCCCGCTAAGTGCCAGGCATAAGGGCTTCATTTCTGCTTCTGATGCTCCAAGCTCCTTCTCATCTTGAGGACTTTGTGCCAACTCCCCGCTCTGTCTTCACAACAAGCTGCATGGGTGGGTCTCCTCCTGTCATCCCACGGTCAGTGTCACCACGTCCCAGACTTTTGTCCACTGCAGGGGAGCTGGCCAGCCGCTCTCCCATCTCCCGACTTCACCCCTTGGCACAGCCCTGAGAAGCATCTACCACACTTGCTGCCTCGTCTTCTGTGTACCAGTCTCCACTCATGAGAAACAAGCCCCGCGAGGACACAGACACTGTCCATTCCCTCTGTGTCCCCAGCTCCTAGAACGCCCCCTCTGAGGTCTCCAGCAAGGGTTTGATGAATGAATAGATGATGTCTCTAACTTGCTGAGACAGAGCTAAATTCCAGGAGGACAACACGGCCTGGTCTTGGCCCTCAGAACGTGGAACCCAGCACCTGGTGTGTCTTTATGCAGACAAGGGCATGTAGGACTAGAACTAGATCAAGACGGTGAGGCTCGATGTAGCAGCCACTAAAAATAAGCACTGATATGTAAATCGGGATGTTAGCAAATCCATTCCAGATCTTTAAACTAATTTTATACATAGACATAAACTTATAACATGCTGTCTTAAAAAATACCACATAACAAGGACTTAACTACAAAGTAAGTGTGGAAGACTGCGGTGGCCACACTTTGGAGCCTTCCTGAGCTAGGAAAAGATGATTTAGTGAGATGCCTGGGAGAAGCCTTAAAGGAGTCTGTGATAGGGAGGCAGAGAGAGAGAGAACCAAGAGAGCAGAGGCCAGAGACCTCAGGGAGTGGAACGCACGTCTCCTCGAGAGTAGGGGCCACTACGTGTGTGACGGGTCACCCACCTGCTTCCCACCTTATCACCCCCGTCGATGGCAAACACACACGTGCTGAGTTGATGAGAGGCTATAGGATTCCAGTCCATCGGATATGGCACGATTCCAATTCCAAACAGTTGATCTCAGGCGTTCAAAGGCCTGGGGCTCCCCAGAGGCAGCTGGAGCTTGTCCTGGGGGAGCCCTAAGGAGCGCCTAGCGCTCCATTAGGTGTTTGCTTTGTTTCCTTAGCGGGAGTCGGTGGTGCTAAAGTTGTGTTTTTGAAATCTTAACAGGAATCTAAGGACGAGTGTGAAATTGGTTGTAAGTCTCACCATATACTTTATTAATCACCATTTCAAGAAAAGATATAAAATAGGGGTAATATTTTTATTTAAATATTTGCACTAATCTAATACAAAGGCATTTCGCTTCTATCCTAGTAGTTGTGAGGACTGGAAATCTCTGTGTTTTCTTGCCATTTTTAAAAAACTTAATTTTCCCCAATTATTACAGCCGTGAGAAGCAGAAACACTTGCTATATTTTCACCACCCAAGGAGAACAACTAAATATTTTGATGTTATTTCTTAACAGGTTTCTTTTGCATAATTAACAATCATTATGATTACATTGCTTATTGAGTTTTCTGTACTGATGGCAAATAAATTTGTACATAAATTTTCAGTTTTTAAAATTAATGCAAAATATTATTCCGTGTAGGAGGTGATATAATTTACTTAACTACTTGGTCAATATTGAACATAGATTTCCACTTCCCCCTTATTTACATAAAGCTCTTTTATATTTTAGATTATTTGTGATCTGAATATTATATATGTTGTAAATTCAGATTTTGATTTCAGATTATACTCTTATATGCCCCCCAATTTTAAACAGGTAGGGAAATTTGAAGTTTATTGATATCAATTTTTAAACTGTTTTCAAAAGTTTGTGAAAAACGTCGTCTCAGCGACTGGTAAATAAGATTCTTATTTCCTCACACACCCATCAGCATTTAACAGCACCTTTAAAATACAACTTCTACTTTTACAAGTGAAAAATTGTTTCTTCCCCAACTGGAATATCTTTGTTTACATAGTGAGATAAAACATTTTCAAAATGCGTCTTGACCCTTTCCTCCTTTGTTCTTGGTTACTCACTTTCTTGACTATACCATACCCATGTGGTGGTTTCTATAGCCAGCTTCTTTTTCTGCAGTTGGGCTGGAACAAGTTATGAGTCCAGCCTCTTTCAGGAGCTGTGACTCCCTCACATATCTGGGAGTAACTAGTGGCAAAGAAAGATGTGAGCAGTGCAGTCTCACATTGTTAGGTCCGTTGTGCTTAGGCAAAGTCTTACAAGAGTCTTTATTTTTAAAAAAGAGGAGAAATACTCAGAGTTGAAATAATGTGTCCATCTGATGATTAGTATAATTAGAATTCTGAGACTTTGTGTGTGAGGTGCTCATCGATGGAGTGTGGATCGCTAGGGAGGAGGGGCAGCCTGGATGGGACAGTGAGCTTTCCCACCATCACTGACGTGTTCTGCCAACACCTTCCAATATGTGCCTTTTCCTCGACTCGTCCAGAGCTGTGCACCAGAGAAGAAAATGCAGCCATGAGTGTCATTACCTTTCACCGTGAGGCCATTGGACCCACTGGCAAAGACACCTTTCGATGATTGTCCGGAACTAGCATGCTTCTTGGAAGAGCAGCTCGGGTGTAATGCTGTTCCCCTCGATCCCTTCATCCACCTCTGAGGGCAGGAGGCCTCTCCTGCAGGCCTCTGCTTTCCGAGCTGCCATTTGCTACACGTGGCTCAAATGTACACGGTGTTTGAAAACCGATCCTCTGTCTGAACAAACTTTTGAGAGCTCACGACACAGGCCATGCACAAAGCTGGAGATGTACCGTGGACCTGGGAGCCGAGGGGTGTTTCCAGATGCTGCCACGGCTTTGCTCCTGCTTTACCCCTCCCCCCCCGCCCCCGTGGGACTGTCATCCTGGGCGCCCTCCTTTCACTGACAATTGTCCTGCCTGTAACTTCGTGGTGCTGAGCTGTGGACACCCAAGAAATTAAAACGGTTGAAAGTAAAGCCCATCGGTGTCCCCAACATCATCAGACAGGAAGTTTCCCAAAGCCATTTATGAATATGCTGATCTCTCTACATTAACATCTTCTCCACGTCCTGAGTTTGAAATGTCCCAAGTGCAAGTTCATTTCTCTCAGAGCGAGTGTGCATCACGCCAAGGGCCTGTCAGCACCAAGACTGCCCACAGAGAAGGACACTAGGCAGAAGAGCCCTCCTTGCTCAGCGGTCACTGTCACTAACACACCCTCCGGCACCAGCTGGGCTCTCGCCTGACGGGGACCGACGTCTTTATTGGATCGTTGTCATGTAACACCTTATGATGAATATGGAAGGGAGACTGGGAAATAACACCAGTATAGTGAACTGTTCCTTAGAACAGATACTGTAAATATTCTTCCATCTCTTCCCTGCCTCCTTCTGTCTCCTCAGTGCATAGGTGTTCGTTTAGGACGAGAAGCAGGAACCGTGTTTCGAGGTGAATAGGACTGGTTTGTCCGGACCAACCGACCTGCAAGAACGTTCTTCACAAGCAGGGCCTGAGTGAGATGAGGGAGTGAGCCCGCTTCTGTCCGGACACAGGTAGAGAAAGCAGGCGTCTTTGTTCAACATTTGGATCTTTTGTCCATTATGAATTTGTATGGCAATTTTGAGTTTTAAAAAGACCACATTAAAATATGATGTATCTGATTCCCGAGTTTATTGGCACGACTTAAATCTGGGCTGCAGGTCAATGCCCTGCTCGCCTCACCCTGGGACTCTCCAGAAACACATGCCGGAGAGAGAAAATGAAGAAAACCTCTGCTCAGAAAGTAAACTCATTGGTGAGAAGCTACCAGAGACAAGGAGAGATAAACTCCAATTCTACAAAACCCACCTTGGGTCATGAAGAAGGAACAGCAAGATGAAGGTTCAGTACTTCTGCAAAATCATCGCGTTTATGCTCCTCTGGGACTTTTTAACAAGCCCTGTGCCCATCCCACTTCTGTGCTTTTCAACGGGAAAATAATACATTCTGAAGTAGCACATTCATCACTCATTCAAATTCCTTATCCATTTAAGAGATTCTTTTGAAAAGTGGGATTTACGTTGTTGTTGTTAATCAAAAAGGACATACATCGTCCCTTTAACTAGTATTTTCCAATTGCCTCATTACTTTTCGGAACCCTATCTTGGCTTCTTTGTTTTAGAAACGTCTGCGATTTATCAAATGTGTTTTTCTTCCTAGTTGTGTGAAGTTGGAGGAATAAATAGGCTTGTTCCTATCCACTCTGCTTAGTTAGTTCTCAGAGGCTTTTCACTGTGTATTTTTATAACTCTTCACAGTGGATTCAGCTGGTAGTATGATCACCAGGCTTAGGGGTTTTGAATAATTCTATTTCCCAGCGCTCATCTCACCCAACATCGCACCACGCACCTGCTATCACAATTACATCTGAAAGGAGGGATTGCTTGAGGCCTAAGTCTCTGTACTCGGAGTTTTCTTACCTCAGAGAATTTCTGTGAGTAATTACTACACAGGCGTGTCCCTAGTAAAGGAGATAATCAGAGCACCCTCCCTCTCAGCCCCTCACCCCGTCAATACTGTGATTGATACTGTGACACTCTCACATCTGCGCTGCCCTTTTCTGCTGAAGAATTCAGAGCTCTTCCAGTATAATTACCCTTGTGGTCCCCAATGCCACGACTGGGGAAAAGTGGAGGAAACGAAGAGTCTTGCTAGATGAGTTTGTGGGTCCTTTTCCTGCAACCGTGCAAGGTGTCTGCTTTTCTTCGGAGCCCATGACTTTCGGCTAGGTTTCCTGCCGTTCCACGTTTAATTGAGAGAAGTCCCATTGGGAAATGTGCAGAAGAGCGCTTCTGAGCTGCTTTCCCAGCAGAGAGGAGGAGACATCTGCCTTTGACCAAGCTCCTGATCGGGTCCGCAGAGGCAGAGATGAAATAAGGTGAAGAGATGATACACTGACAGCAGAACTGAGGTTTTGGATGAAGGAAAGAACAATTAAGCAAAAATCCATACCGCGGCCCTGAGGTTTACACGCCCCAGGTCCCCTCTTCTGGCCCGGCCGAGGACGTTCATGAGTCTATCCCCATTCATCATGCCCTCCCTGGCAGCCGCGGATCACAGCGCACGTCACACCCGCACGGAGGAATATCTGCGTCCACCCGGGTCCCCCTGGCAGAGGGCGCATCCGTCCCCCCGGGGGTGGGGCACGTCTGTTGGAGCAGCTGTGGCTGGGATACTGCACAGGACAGGGGCCTGCGGGTTCCTCTGTCAGCTTGGTCTGCTCTGTGGTTATAAACCTAAGGAATGTCTGAACCTGGAGTTGTCAAAAAGAAGAAGGCTGTTTTTGCTGGAACGTCTGGGATTTTATTCATTTTCCCCAAGATCCCCATTTCAGAAGCTTTACATTTTATGGGTATTTTTTAAACAATAAAACGTTGAGTTTGTAGATGTGGTTCTAAGACATAGAACCCCCTGAGAAGTCTAGATTTGGTTTACCCAGAAAATCCCAGCCAAACGCCTTGAACTTAACCTGAACTCCTCCCCTCTCCCCACAATTGCAACGTTTTCCACTTATAACATCACTACATTATAACTTGGGTCTCTGGCAAGTGTGTCATCCGTGATTAGTAAAACACTGACACAATGACATCATGTCTATAAAATAATCACAAAAAATGCTAACTATTAATGACTGAGTCTCAAAATGGAATTTGAGCAATGCCAGTGACGGCTAGGTTCGCTTTCTGTGTACTGATCTAGTGAAATTTAATAGATCTGATACCCACCTTCTCCTCCTGCCTAGTTTCTGCCCTTTGGCTGGTTCTCCACTGGCCTAGCCCCTTCCCTTTCCCAAGGAGTTTTTAGTAAGAAGGCCTTTGAGTTTCAAAACTACCCAGTTTGCCTCTGATCTCTATTGGGCGCTTTCGCTCATTTCCAGCTAGCAGCTCAGCTCTTCTGTGAATCGGGGTCCTGCTTGAGCTTCCAGTCACTCCACGGTTCACGAGCGGCGGGAGAGGCATGGAAATTTGAAAGCACACGCATTGCCCAGATGAAGGCAGACGAAAGTCTGTCTTGCCTACTTGGATGGCGGAAGCCAGGAGTGTAGCTCACGAAAGTTGTGGAATGTTAGAGGCTCGCAAAGCAGTGGAATGTTAGGGTTTGAATTCACTCCAACACCTCCACCGACTGTCGTGAACATTTTAAAAACACAGTAGGCTTTTAAGCTTAAGCCAGAGTGAATTGTAAAGGAAATACCATCCATGTGGGGAAACTTCCAAAGTGCCCCGCACCATTGCTAACCCCCTGGCTCTGCTCAGCTCACTGTTGCTAGGTCAGCTGTGAATCTGAAAGTCTATATTTTTGGAAGAAATGCATGTGTATTTATTTATTCAGTAAATATTAAGAACACGTTCTCCCGTGTTAGATGTGAGGGTTTTCTTTTCTTTTTTTTTTTTCTTTTTTAAGCAGTGGTCCAGCATTTAGAGTGTGACACGGAGCCCAAGTTTTGTACAAATATATTTATACACTTCAGGTCTGTCGTGGAGATTTCCTAGCTCACTTGCGTTCACAATAGCTCACTCTTCTGTTTGGGTATAAATTCCCAAAGGGCAGGAGCTCTTGGGATGCGCCGTCCTACTTCCCTGGGGGAGGAGATGCTCAGTACATGTTTGTTAGAATCAATCAGTGCATTTTGTTCTTGATAATATTTTATTTGAACAAATAAAGTTTTAACGTTACTGCTCTACATGATGGCTAGAAACGCTTAGGCTGATGTGAACTCAGCTGACTCACCACTGTGATTTCTGAACGTCGAGTTGTGGTACCGATGCCCATAGCAGCAACCTGGTTATTACTCCACCGCTGGTGACACTTTCCGGCCTCCTATGCTAGCTTGCACCCGTGATTCCTGCTGCAGAGTTCTCAAGCCTGCGGTGATTTTCATGAGGCTGGTAGATTTTGAGGCCCCAAATTAAGCACCTAGAAAGAACCCAGGCTGGGCAGCCCTTATAGCAGGCCCTCCCTGTTCAGCATCAGTAACTTTGCATAAACTCCGTAGGTGACCTTTTTCCTTTCTCTGCTTCCACTTAATCAGATCATGTGACCTCTGGGAGTCTGGTGCTGGGATGTTGACGAGTACATGAAAGCATGAAAACACACACTTTTTTGGGTCCCCGCCTTTGGAGGCATATTAAAATCCTCCTGAATGCTGTTGTCTTTTCCTCATTGAAAATATCAAGTCTGTTTTCTATATAAACAGGCATTTTCTTTTATCTTGCTAATATTGTTTTACATTCCAACCTTATGGCTTAAATATTTTATTTGTCTCAAAATCATTTTTGTAACATGGCCTGATTATTTGAAACAAGTGCGCTCATGTTGGAAAAGAATTGTTAGTGACCTTTCTTTCAACTGAAGAGGAAAACAAGCATACAAATCGTTTTTCCCCTGGATGCTTTGCAGTGGTTAGTCATACACCCTTTCTCTGGGTTGAGCATAACCTGAAATTGAAAGAGAAGCATGAAAATGAGCTCTCTGGGTACCCATCCCATACGGCATCGGCACGGAGATGCTGGCCTAGGCCACCAGCTTGAGGAGAAAAAAACGATGTCAGTATTTGGAGACTAGATCAGTAGTGTATTCATTTTATGTCTTTTTAAAAATTGAAGTATAGTTAATTTACAGCGTTGTGTTAGTTTCGAGTGTACAGCAAAGTGATTCAGTTATACATATGCATGTATGCATATATATATATATATACATATTCTTTTTCAACTTCTTTTCAATCATAGGTTATTACAAGATACTGAGTGTTCATTTTATGTTTTACATGAAGGTGAGTCAGAGATCAAAGCATTAGAAGCCTTATGGATGGAAGATTAGGTGATCTGTATTTGCAAATCGGGTTCATTGATTCATGGTAAAGTCACAGAGCGGAAGACATTTGTCTTTGCTGTCACTGGAGTCCTAACCCTCTTATCTTACCCGTCCTGCTTCTTGTATAACTGGAGGTCAGCCCTCCCCCAGGTCCCATTCTGTAAAGATGTCCACTCGTATCTCTGCCAACTATACTGAAAGCAGAGGTTGGCAGACGTTTTCTGTGAAGGCTGAGCTAGAGCACGGATGTGCAGGCCCTTCCCGCCTCCGTGTCTGACTGGAGTGTTTTACTGTAGAGACGACACGTCCCCAGAGGCGGTGGCTTCAGCTGCTTTCTGCAGGCTGAATCGCGGACGGGTAGAGAAGGAAGGCGCTGACGGGGGGTTCTCTGGGGCCTCACCCCGCCCCCAACCATGGCAGGGGGCAGCCCTGGTGTCCCTCTTCTGTTTCTGAACCGGGGGGGGGTGACTGCTTCCATCCTGGCAACCAGATCCTCCTGGTTTCTGAAAGCAGGCTCTTTTCCCCAACCATTTTTTGGTTATTAGGAATTTCTCTTTGACTCTGGAATAAATTTGATTGTCGTCCCTTATTCTCAGCCAGTGGTGTTAGAAATGTGTACTTACTGTGTGTCTTTCCAGCTACACCATGCGAGTCACATTTAAAGTATCAGCCTGGGTCCTCTTCCTGATCACGTCGTGCTTTTCTGTACTGAGTGACCCAGACCTGGGAATGGAGTGAAGGCTTTGGACTCATACCCTCATCACCATCAAGCACTGGTGGGACATTACCTGTAGAGTTGCCGCTATGGTTTTCACGGTAGCGCCGTAGTTCCGCAGATAGAAATGGAATAATAACAATACATTTTGGAGGAAGAATTCACTCTGAGGTATTTATTAAGATTTTGTCAAGAGATGTCATTTACCTCAATATTTGGAGAAGTTACAACCACTGGATGTATTTGAAAAGCAGTTTTATCCTCTAAACGGGATGTGCTTGAATAAGGCTGCCATGACCTGTCTCACTATTAGACCCTGGAAACGCCAAGTCCGGATTGAGCGTCCCTGGCAGAGTAAGGAGACTGGGTAATGTGGACGCCTGGGCCTTGCTGAGCCAGATCGCTCCCTGCGAAAACGTAACATGGTGTTTAGTGTAGTTTAGAGATTCCTGCCAAGAATAGAGGCCCCAAGAAAGGAGACTTAGCTAAGATCACAAGCTAGTGTCAGAGATTGGTCTACACCCTGGGTGCCCTGGGTACGTCTCCGCTTGTCCTTCCCCGTTCCCATGCCTCTATATCTGAGTCCTCCATCCCTGATGTAACGCACTCAGTGAAGGCCCTGTCTGTGCACATCTTTGTGTGTCCCCGCAGAACCCAGTGCAGGGTAACGATCGCTGAAACAGCATTTGCTAAGGTAGATGATTGGCCCTAAATGTCTCCTGACCTCCAGCGCCTCACATCCTTTGTTGGCTCGTGTACCTGTGTCTAGGCAAGGCCTCAGGTCTCCTGATTATCTCCCACAATTTTCTCCACAATAGAAACTGTCAAGGTCAGTTATGTGTCATTTAGGTGTTTCAATCTTTGCACAGAAAAGTTATTTTTTTCTTGCCATCCTGGAAGAATTTCACAAGAATTTCAGAGACTGACTAAATGATTGCAGAATTTCTGCATTTCCACCAAATTGTGTTTAACAATAACAACAGACATAAATAGCATTAGCCCAAAAGTCGTGCCGAAGTAGGTTCAGGCGACAACAAAGTAGGACACGTGTGCGTTGGCCGCCTGACGCGGGTCTCACCACCCCGCTCTGCTGCCAGCAGGGATGACCCCGAGAAGGCCCTGGCAAGGCTGCCGCATGCTTATTTGTTTTGGGGCTTTGATACTATGTTGGCTGTGATGTGATCTTTGTTACACAGAGAGATGTAAAACACAGATTGTTTTCAGAAGCCGTTGCCAATGACGGACGGTATTTATTTCAGTGGCACCGGAGAAATGAGCATCCCACATCATTCCATTCTTGCTCACTTTTCCATGAGCAACTTGCCACGTAAAGAGGACGTGTTTGGACTCAGTTGACCTCATTGTATAACCCCAGGTTCACAAGGGATGTCTCGGCAGGCTGGGGGAGAATTGTCATGTCTTTAGGACAACTAACTGTGCTTCAGTTCTTGAGTTAGCTCTTACTGTAGATGAAGGCCCAAGCACTTCCTTTTGTGATGAAATATTCAACAGAGCAGCAATCACAAGTTGTTCTGAGGCCTTTCTGCTTAGGTCAACCAAGTATGATGGTTTCTCTGGTTGTAGGGGGGGATTTATGTATAAGTGTGTTTGTAAATAAGAACTATAAAGACATCTGGTTTTGTAAAAACATGCAGGGATGACCTTATCAAAGCCAGAGAGCAGACTGCTTGTGTACCATCATCAGAACTATTTCCTCAAGGAATTTTTCCCAAGAGAGTCAGAGAAGTTGCATTTTGGAGGTGTTTTAATGAAAAGCCTCCTGGGAAAATCACGGGTGGTGGGTCACTCCCAATTTCATGGGCTTTCCCTTCTTTAGACCACACCTAGGTTTACCGTTGAGTTTACATCATTGCACTGAGGAGTTACGAGTTAAGGAGGGAGGGGGAAAGGGCAGTTGTTCAGGAGCACAGGGTACAATCACTCTTCTGGTGGGGGAGGAAGGAGGGGGACCAGGGGAAAGGGTGGAGGTGAGGAGAGGAGTGCAGAGGGGGTGATGTGCACATGTCCTGACCCTAGGTCTCCAGACAATGGGAAGCTGTGTTCTAGGGATTGAAAACTGGCGAAGGATTTTGGAGCACTTTGAGTTTGAGGGCTTTTCAATGGAGCACGTGCTCTCCAGTCCCACAGACTTCGGTGTTTCCACAGCCTCATGCCTGGGCTGGAGCTCTTGGGTTTCGGAACTCAAATCCACCATGCCTGATCTATGTGTAGAGCAGCAGCCCTCCAGAAGATTGTTTCTTCTTCGCTTTAATTTCTAGAGCATGCTGATCTATGTTTCTGCAGGGGATCAAGAACTGGGCTTTTATTTCGTCAGAAAAGGAAAAGAAATCCACTGGTTTCTTTCATATATTTTCTAATTTGAGCATGAATTGCGTACCAAGCGTTGTCTTTATTACAACCAGTCTTATTAAGAAAGCCGTCTTTGGCATCCTCTATTTCTCCCCCCACCCCACCCTAATCATTCCACAACCTGCTGGGGGCTGGCTTCTTTTCCTTATCACCCCATCCACACAATCCTAAACATTAATAGTCTTCATCTTACCTAATTTAGTGGGTTGTTTCCAATCTTCCTCTTATTTGACCTCTCAGCAATGTGATCCTTGATCAGCCTCCAAATCTTCTGAAGTGTTTGTCCCTTCTGTGACGGTATCACCTGCTGACCTTCCACATCTCCACTCACTCATCATTTTCCTTTATTTTCTCATCCTCTTCTTCTGGTCATTAAGCTTTAGAATTCCTTATGACTCAGTCCTGGGCATTCTTTACTTCTTTATATACACATTTTGGGGCCTCATAAACCCAGACTTGTTTCCCAGGTTTTAATATCCAGTCCCGACCAGTCATGAGCTCCAGTCCCACATCCCCACTGTGTACTCAAGATTTCTTCTTGAACATCTTGAGGACATCATAAACTCAATACGTCAAAGAGAAGAAAATTCAGCCCCACCCATGCAGCCAATACTGTCCCACTGTTCTCAGTTTATTTGTGTCTTTGGATCTAAAGTGAGTTACTTGTAGACAGCATATAGTTTGATCATTTAAAAAAATTTATTCTGACCATCTCAGCTTTTTAATTGGAGAGTTTAATCCATTTATATTTAATGTAATTACTGATAATCCTTTCCAACATAAGGTCTTTGCACCTTACTAGTTCCTCTACCTGAAACGTCCTCTCTTTCTCCTGCCACAAAACAAAACAAAAAAGCTCGTTACCTAGTTAATGCCTATTATGTCTTCAGATCTTGGCTCAAATATCTCCTCTTCAGGAGTGCCCTTGCGGATAACCAGTCTAGGTCAGAGCCCTTTGCCGTCTGCCTATTTATGACATCTTTCCTTTTCTTTAGAGTTCTTATGATACTTTTTACTTGTACATTTATGGATGAAATGATTTGATTAAGGATGCATACATGATTCAATAGACTATTGGCTTTTTAAAAGGAAGGCTTGCCTTGTATTTGATGCCTGTTGTTTACTCCCTGTCTAGTGCTGTCAGATTTTTGTTTATTGAAGAAATGAACAAGAAAATGACCTGTCAAGAAGTTTTAACTATTGTCTCATTTAATCATTCATCATTTTAGGCAGGTAATATTTTCTGCAATTTAGAGTTGGGGAAAATGAGGTTCATAAAGTTTAAGTGGCTTGTCTAAATTAAAACAACTACTCATGGTAGTGTCACGATTCAAAACAAAGTTTCTCTTACTATAAATCTACACTTTCAACCAAACTGTTACACTACTTCACCCAATTCCAGATGAATCTGTACCACATTCAAGGAAAGCTCTTAGTGGAAGGAGCTAAGTCATGTAGCAAAGAAGAGTTTGTGATCCATGATAGAAATGCATGATGAGCTATGAAGGGGGCACACTCAATCCACTCAGGGTGACAGCTTCATGTAGAGTGAAGGCTATGAACATTTCCCAAAGTCTTCAGTGAAGGAAAGAAATGGCCCAGAGGTTGGTGAATGACATTCAGAAGAAGGGGAAAGGGGATGTTAGAGTCAAGTGGTACGGAACCCCAAACAGAGTGATGAAAACATCCTAGAAAGCAAAGACGATGCTCCCCTGACCTCTTCTTCAAATACTAAGGTGTGAGAGAGTAAACTGCTGGGAGGGGGTAGGGAACATGATTTCCTTAGAGGAAGACTGATTTCAGTGAAGCCAAGGAGAAGAAGGAAAGCTCTAGGAAGAAGGTGTCGATTGTTGGGTCTTGAAAGGCAGTTCCCAAAGGTGCGTTAGAAACGTGTGGGACGTGGGTGAGGACTAGAGGTCCGGGTGAGTGCCAGGAGGTAAAGACATGATGGGAATTGACTGATGAAGAGAAATTAGAGCCCTAATGGATTTGGTCCTGATGGTCTGTTTGAGGTTGTGGTCTGGATGCAGAGTAGTGTCCAGACGACTTGGCTTATTTGCCTTGGGGATGATGGACGTTCTGGTACCTGCAGTCTGAGTTCACGGGTCCTAGGGACGTGGAATAAGACAGCAGAGCCTGGGTGCTGCTGAGCCTGTGGGTGCGGAAGCACTCAAATGGTGAGAAGGTATGACAACTGGACTGACTGCAGCCCTACATGTGTTTTAAGTGTATTTAAGTCTCAAGTATTCATAGCTAATGCACAGAATTTTTTAACATTTCTTTTTCCTATTGCTACGGTTCTCATACTCTTGAGAAACATGAGGCTGGTGAGACTAGTGTAAATTCACTTTTGTAAAGACCCGTGTGGGGAAATGGGGTGCTGCAGAAGAGAGAATGCAGTCCTCAAGATAAATGGCGGGTGATGAGCAAGGAAGGCCTGGGAGAGAGGAATTCAGGAAGGCAGGGCTGGGAGAGCTGAGGGAAGATCAGGGGGTGGGGGGTTCAGTACAGAGAGAATTTGACTCAAGTTCTGTGAAGAAGGCAGATGATATAGCGAACAAGATCTCTTTCGTTTGTGTATTCTAATCCTCTTTTGGTGAACGGATATACTTTCCTCAGTACATCCGTATTTCAAAATGTGACTTGGGGGTGGTGGTGGTGAGATGACTTGGGAGATTGGGATTGACATATATCCACTAATATGTATAAAATAGATAAATAATAAGAACCTGCTGTCTAAAAAATAAATAAAATAAAGTAAAACAAATTTTTAAAAAAAGAACCTGCTGTCTAAAAAATAAATTAAATTAAAAAAAAATTGACGTGGAATCTTAATGAACAACTCCTGTAGTCATCTCCGTCCATCCCTCACGTGTAACGGGATTGTTTAGGTCAATCCGTGACTTGAAGATTTCCAATTGTTCCTACTTTCAAGTTAAACAAACAAAAAAAATCGTCCACCTCCCCATCCCTGCCCCCAAAATGCCAGCGGAAAATTTTTATTATAGACATCGATCTCATTTCCTGTCAGGCAGAAGAATAAAGGTAATAGGGTGCTGTTTGGGAAACACATCATGCTTTCCAGTTAAGTTTATGCTATTTAAATTATAAAATCAAAAAGAGAAGTTTATTTAGTCATCGTGTGTGTTGCGTGTAGCTGGTAATTTCTGTCTGTACTTTCTCCTTTCAAAGAATAAATATAATAGTCTCAAGGCATCAGAAAAAAAATTCAATTCACTTTGATTCCTCCCTTGTGGCCCATAATACACACCACACATGGTCATAGAGTGGAAGGAATCTGCATTTCCCTTTCCCACAATAATCTGAAGATAAATTCTCCTATTACTAGGTAACCTTGAAGAATGTTTACCCCTTTAGTCTTATGATCAGCAGAATGGGTTCTAGAATAGTTTAAAATTGAGATCATGTCTACAAATCCAAAGAACCAAATACTGCTGTCAGGGGTTTAGTGGTAAAAGCAAAGAGAAAATGTTACCAGATCCCCCTTCTGACCATGGCAGCCAACTATAAATTCTCTGACCTCTTTTTGGCTTGTTCATTTTCCCCAAAGTAATGCATCTTAATCATGTAAAAACTTGTTCCATTGAAGCCCCCAGTTCTAGGCACAGTGCTTCCTCATTCTCAAATCTCGTGATAAGATAAACACCACCCTGTTGAAAAGATCCCCGTAAAGGAGAGTAGCTCTACTCTTTGATTGTACAGGACATGATTATAAGTATATTTAAATAGGGCTAGAGTGAAGTTAATTTTTACCTAAGTCAGATAGCTTTTGACACACATAGAGCAAGTGTTTTTGAGCTGTGAAAAAAACATTCCTGGAAGAAAGTGCAGGTTTGGCTAATTTTTGCTGATATAATAAAGAGACAAGTCTGGAAATTTAACATTGAAGACTGCATCAAAAATCATGAGTATTCAAATGTTTCTCAGTCTAAAAAGTTGCAAAGCCAAAGCTTTAATTCTTTCCAATTAAAACAGTAATTAATAACAGCTTAATTTATTATTTATGCATTAGACCCTGTCAGATTGGGGGGGGGGATAAACAGTATCCACGCAAACCATTTGAAAAGGCAAAATAACGCATTTCATTTTGTTCCTTTTCCACCAAGATTTTATTATCAATGTCTGTTATCTCTAGCTGACTTGTTCAGATTCAGACTCCAAGGCCGGTGATCTAAGTTTATTGACTGTTAGTCCTGCTGCAGTATTCCAAGACTTCTTGATGCTGCCCTAGAATGTGGACACCAGATGTTAGCAATGAACTGAAAAATTAGCTTACCTGATCCTTAATCATAGTCATGGGGTATATGAACACATTGATCAATGGACCTCAGCCCTCCCTCTGTATTTGATGAAGAGCTACTGTATCTGACACACAGGTGAGATTAATCTTAACCTGGCCGATTTCTTCTCTTCATCTATTCGTCTGTGAGGGACCCACATACTCAGATGCATTCATGATCTCCGGAGCCACCGTGTCCTGCGACTCGGACCGTGTTCTCTACGATGAGGCTGGGGTGACCTTGTCATGCACGCTCTGATCTTTCTCTAGGGGCTCCCTCTGCCCCCAGTGTTGTACTGCTTTTCGTTCTCACTCTGCCCTTTGATTCCTTCTGTCTCTGTCCCCACTCTTCCTGTTTTCATCTTCCACCTGCGCCCTCTGAAAGCCCACTTCCATCATGAATTCCTATCCTATGCCACCGTCGTTTCACAGAACTTTCCCTCCATCTCTTAAAGAAACCCTGGCTCTACTCTGCATTTGTTCCTTTTATGCTGTCTCTGAAGCGAAAGTTCCCAGGCTACTCAAAGCCTAGGAGAGGGATTGGTGTTCCTTGAACTCCTCAATGTTATTTCCACAGAATTGTTCTTGCGTCTTCATGAAAAACTGCTTTCTTTCCAAGCTCACATGACC
The DNA here is from genome assembly GCF_003676395.1 of Aethalodelphis obliquidens. Classification (NCBI taxonomy): domain Eukaryota; kingdom Metazoa; phylum Chordata; class Mammalia; order Artiodactyla; family Delphinidae; genus Aethalodelphis; species Aethalodelphis obliquidens. Next base: position 32,313,530 of record NW_020837960.1, on the reverse strand, counting down.
CTGCTTTTCCGTCTTTAACCCTCCTGTCTGTTGTAATGCCGTCACCTACGTTTTGGTCATCCTGCTACAGTTACTGAAGATGCGGGTACCTAGGTCACAATCATCCTTCGTTGCCCACGCTGAGCCATGAGATTGGCCAGGTTCAACATTCACATGGCCAAAGCAGCCGACGCCTCAGAGCCCAGCTTCTTGGAAACCATCAGGGTTATTGACCTTCACCTTGGCCTGCTTTCAACCCCCTTTGTTCTTTGATTCCGTGTCAGAAAATCTAAACTCTCCCATGACTGCTTCCTGTCCTTCTGCCTGATGCTCTGCTGTTCACTGGACTCGCTCATCATCCTTCTGAGGCCTCCAGGTTCCTTATTCATCAATTATCCTTCTCGATCCATCTGTCGTATGTACCTGAGCTCATTCGTTTCCTTCCTTCTCGACTCAGTTCAGCGGACAGCTGAGGGCTTTCTCACGGACCTCTCTTGCATTCGGGCTATTTCCTTGTGTCCCCCTAAGAACACTCATTGGGAAAACGGAGGCCTTCTGACATGAGCTGTGCTCATCTCCCCCTGCTGCCCCCCAGAGGTGGTGAAAGCTACACCTGCTCTTATCTCATTTACCCCTTCTCAGCTCAACACCAGGCCCTCCTCCTGTATTCAAGGCCCCATTCGCTTCTGCTTCTTCTAGGGTCTTGTCCATCAATGAGGCATCTTTTCCTTTGTACGGTTAGTCTTTCCTTTTTATGCTGACTCTTCTTTCTCTGTTCCTATTTTCAATTAATGATGTCACTTTTCAGAGTCACTCAAGTTCGAAATTGGGAGCTATTCTGCGTGTTTTTACCTTTTATGGCCATATCTACCTCATAATCATAGTAGCGTTACTATTCAGTTATAGAGTGATTGCTGTCTGCTGGCACTAAGTGCTCTGCACGTGAGTTTTCACTTCATCTTCACAGCAGTTCTAAGAACTTGATATTACACTTGTCATCATTTTGCAGGTGAAGATACCGAGGCACAGAGAAGTGAGGTGGCCACCCCAGGCGCCCACTGCTGGTAAGTGGTGAATCGGAGACAGAGCATCAGATGCTGGGTGTATCTCCTGAATATATCATGGATTTTCCTACGATAGTAACATTGTCTTATTTCAGGCCCTTGACAACTCTTGTATCAGTAGCAAAAGTCCCCAGAATAGCCTTGCTGGCTCTTGTCTTACACCCTTGGTGTCTTTGTAGTGATAGACAAGTCGCTCAATCATAGACACTAATGTAACTCCACTGTTTACAACTGTGGGTGCTGGGAGTAGAAATGATGATTGTTTTGTTTGGAGCAATCCGGTAACATCTTTTCGTCTTAATTTACATCGACGATTTATAAATGTTTAAATTGGGCTGAAGAAAGCTTATAGAGGGAACGTAGTGAAGTAGTTAACCTTAGGTTGGTACTTCCAAATCCGGACTTTAGCACTTACTAGCTGTTGGACTTGGGGCAAGTTACTTCACCTCTCTGTGCATTAGTTCCCACTTTTAACATGGGGATAATTGTACCCCACATACAGTTATGTATTTATGTACCCCATCTACAATTACATATTTATTCCTAACAACCACCCTATGATACGGGTGGTTGTTAAGACTAAATTAAATTATTTAACGTATGTAAAGTGTTTTGGTTTTTTTTTTTAAGAAGATGTTGGGGGTAGGAGTTAATTAATTAATTAATTTTTGCTGTGTTGGGTCTTCGTTTCTGTGCGAGGGCTTTCTCTAGTTGTGGCGGGGGGGGCCACTCTTCACCGTGGCGCGCGGGCCTCTCACTATCACGGCCTCTCTTGTTGCGGAGCACAGGCTCCGGACGCGCAGGCTCAGTAGTTGTGGCTCACGGGCCTAGTTGCTCCGCAGCATGTGGGATCCTCCCAGACCAGGGCTCGAACCCGTGTCCCCTGCATTGGCAAGCAGATTCTCAACCGCTGCACCACCAGGGAAGCCCTATGTAAAGTGTTTTTAAAGGCACCTGCTAAGGAGTAAATTGCTATATCAGTGTTAGCCATTATTATCCACGTGCGCACACTATACAAGCTGGTGGAAGATCAGCCTTTGAATGCAGAATCGTCTTGATAAACCATCGTACTTTTCATCGGGAGACAATGATAGTTTGCTGGCTGGAATTCCTTAGAGTAAATGTCAGCGATGAGCTGCGTGGTACTGCTGTGTGACGTAGATCTTGCACTGTGGGGCTGAGTCGTGCTGAAGCCCGTCTTCCAGGGTTTGAAGTTGCCCTCCTTGATTTGGAAGCAGAAATGAAAGCCGTTGCCAGAGTAACTCCGTGCAGACATGGATCCTCTTCCAAGCAAGTGTAAAGTTTCTTTGAGCAAAGCGTAAGGGTTCTAATCCACATGACATAATTTTGAAGAGACTATGTTAGAGGCCCAGTAGGCCAGGGAATCAGTCTTCCAGGCACCACAAGCCTGTAGGAAACATCTGTTGGACCACTTGCCATAAAAAAGAATGAAAGTAGGCATGGGGGCCCGGGGTTAGCGGGGGAGCTCCATCTGGAAGTGCTGACTGAGGCACCCTCTGGCTTGGGAAGGGTAGCTTTCTCCAATTTTTGAAGGCATAGAAGGGACATAAAAGATGGTTTGGACAGTGGTTCATGCTGACTCGTCCTCCAGACCATCCAGCTACTGGGAATAGTTATCATTCAAAATCTGCCTCTTGACTTAATGCCTACTCCACCTTTTGTGAGCTCTGAAAGACCTAGGCTTGCCCACTGGACATGCACTTTTGTACAAAATTTGACTCCAATCATTATAGTCCAATAATTTATCTTCTAAGTTAAAGCTGGACACACTTGGCAGTCAGGCACGTTAAGCAATGCTAGATTTGAAGTGTGGGATAAAGAAAGAAGACTAAAGATGCATTCAACCTGACCTTGGAAATAAGCGAGTGGTTTACAAAAAGAGGAGGGGGCCTGGGAACCAACAGAGACAGCTCCACAGCAGACAGAAAACGATTTAACACTCAGACAGGGAAGAAAATTGAGATCCTCAGTGATGGCCAAAAGATACAACCCACACGAACTGCATCGAAACGAGAGCTGAGGGCAGGCTGTGTTACAGAGACTTTCCCATCACGAGATGTAAGCTAATCTACTTTGCTAAAAACAAACACATTTCACCCCTGAGAGTGTATTAAGTGCTCTGAAAAGGGTCTGGGATTTAATTTGCAAGACACATTTCATCAGATATTTAGAATTTTCACTGTAGAATTCCTGGCCTCGAGTGTTCTTTATTTTCTGATTCCTGAGAGGTAATCAGAACCATATCCACTCCATAGTGGAGCAAGTTGCAGGCGAACATTTTCCTAACCCTTGTATTGCCCAATAAGGAAACTCTCATATATCAATTTTTTTTTCCTAAATAAGGGTTTCAAGGCATTTAACAACAAACCACCCACGCAATACTATTCTTTATAAATAAAGCAATGGTCGAAAGAAGCTAGAAATCACTTTATCCATTGCCCTTTCTGAGGTGGAAGTGTTAACAATTGCACGTGTTTTTTCTGTGATGACACTTTTGGTATTTTCAACTTTAAAACTTTGAAGACTATCGTAATTGTTCAGTAAATTTTTTTTTTTGAGCACCGACTGTATCTGTCCTATAACATAGCATAGCCGTACCTTGTTTAGTCTTCTTGTAAATCAAAACAGATACAAAGAAAATAAATTGTATGTTCACAATATGGCTTTAAACCACTTAAGAGAAAATGTATTTTTCTCTGTGCTCCACGATCAGAGAACACACAGTGATTAGAATAAGAGTTAACAGTGAACCCACCATCGGATTACTTGACTTATACTGACTCAGATACTAAAAATACTTTGTGGAAGTATATCAAATTATCTGATAGGCCTGTGGTTAAAAGATGATAAATATTGGGGATAGGAGATTAGCAGGAACATGAACTCATGTTAATTCGAGTGGTATTTAAAGAGAAGTGACACACATGCCCTTAAAACTGAAAAACATAGGACGTTCCACATCGTGCTTTATTCGAAAGACCTGTCATAGAAGCATCCTTGAAAGATAGCCCAAGGGCTTCCCTGGTGGCGCAGTGCTTGAGAGTCCGCCTGCCGGGGACACGGGCTCGTGCCCTGGTCCGGGAAGATCCCACATGCCGCGGAGCGGCTGGGCCCATGAGCCATGGCCGCTGAGCCTGCGCGTCCAGAGCCTGTGCTCCGCAACGGGAGAGGCCACAGCGGTGAGAGGCCCGCGTACGCAAAGAAAAAACAAACAAACAAAAAAGATAGCCCAATAGAATGTGGCATTCTGGAACCTCTCTATCAAATATTGTTATTTCTAGAAATCCTTTCTCCTGGTGCTTTGCTCTGGGTTCATCTCTTTCCTCTCCATTCCTCCTTCTACTGTCAAGTACAAGACTTCAAACTTGACAGGTGCAGCGGCTTTCAAACCGCTCTGTGTCCTCCAAGCTGTAAACAGAGACCTACCTAGAACACTATATAAACACATCATTTTCTTGCCTAAAATCTCTTGGTAGTTTTCTAGAACACCATGATTGAGTCTAAGCTGGACCAAAACACTGGAGCTAAGACTGAAATATAAGGAAAAGGACAATGGATATTTAAGAAGTTAGGGCTGGGGGGATTGGTACAGAAGCCTTGGATACAAAGCCAAGGTGTCCTTCTCCATCTGACAGGCAGTGGCCATCTATCAGGGAAGAAAGGTGGAGAACTGCCCTGCATCAGCTGTGAGGGGCTGGGGGTCCCACACCGTGGGGCGACCCTTGATCAGAACAGGCGGCCGTGGCGCTCTCACCGTGAGGGCACTGCAGTTGCCCTCCAGCTGTGTGGCGTGGTGCTGAGATTGCTGTCCTGTCCCACACTCCTGACAGCTCGGTAAACATCATAAGTACACACACAGCACATTTACCTAGTTTACTGGGTTTAAGGGTTTTCAGCTGGGAGAGGACCTTTGTACAGCTGTTCGTGTGTTATTTCTAGCGGGATGTGAAGCTCTGAGTTCTGCAGACCTTAGAAGGCTGCCGTTCCCTCTGAGCCTGACTGAGGTCAAGTCCACCTACGACTTTGTATAAGAAGCTGTTGGGCCACCTTTCTTCTACGGCAGGAGGATCCACTGGTTGCATGAACGACCAGAACTTTCCAGCTGTGCCCGCTCGTAGCCAAATGTGCATTGCTGGGTTCACAACTTAACAACCAGACCGTACGGCTCTCGCTGGAAATGAGCGAGCGGGGAGAGGGGGCAGACTGGCAGGTTTGGACTTTCCATCACCCTCGCCCATTTCAGACCCAAAGAAACATCACGCACGTGGCTGGAGCAGGTCAGGGGCCAGGCCCAATGGCATGGAGGAGGCCATTCTTTGGAAATCATAAAGGCCAAAATGCTGTTTTTAGAAGGAAAGTACTTCCAGGGCAGTACTGTGGCCTTTAACTTCATTAGTCAATTAAAGAAAGAAAGTCTCTCAAAAGGGTCATGCAAATAAAAGGGAGCTGCCCAAGGCTGCTTCCAGGGGGAGAACAGAGCCTTTTGCGCCACAAAGGCAGAGGTGTGGGTGTAATGTGTTCCAAGGAGTATTGTGAAAAGCTTTCAAAAATTCATTAGAGGCTTTCCACGGGCTCCTGCCCTGGGGATCTGTGGGTTCCTGATCAGAGATATAGGCGGAGGCCCCTCAGAAAGGTCTTACTGGAGAAACTTGAAAATTTTTATCTATATTCCCATTTTCCAAACTTATTTTCGGTTGGATTAAATAAGCAACATGTTTAATAATATCATCTGGAGTTTTAAAAAACTGTATTATGACAGCAATAAATTTAAAATATTGAAATATAAAATACTTTCAATAAAATTTAAGGATCCTCTTTTTTTTTTTTTTTATGGTACGCGGGCCTCTCACTGCTGTGGCCTCTCCTATTGCGAGCACAGGCTCCGGACGCGCAGGCTCAGCGGCCATGGCTCACGGGCCCAGCCGCTCCGCGGCATGATGGGATCTTCCCGGACCGGGGCACGAACCCGTGTCCCCTGCATCGGCAGGCGGACTCCCAACCACTGCGCCACCAGGGAAGCCCGAGGATCCTCTTTAAAATTGAAATCTTGGCCTTTTTAGATGCTACTTGTCAGATCTGGGGATTCCAAAATAGTTCTCATCAGTTCTAAACTTTCTCAATTCAATTGGATTTAGGAATAATCTCCAAGCATATGATGCCCCAAAGTACATCTCTAATTGGGGAACTTTTTCCAGTGATTATATATATTCTATCGTAGCCTTTGTTCTCAAAGAACTCGTATTCAAGTGGGGAAAGACAGTTAAAAAAACTCAAATATATAATATGTCAGTGTTGAGGACAGGGTAAGGAGGATTGAGTGTGTGTAAGGAGGGCATCTCATGACGATTGATACATAATAAAAAGGTAATAAATTCATAAAAACCCCAGGTTATCATCTGAATTATTCAGGGTCTTCAACACGTGTGGATGTAAAAATAAAAGGCAATTTATTTTCGTGTTGGCTTTCCTCACAGATTTAACTCATGAGGTGATGCGTTACCCTTTTTATTTTGTCTGGTCTCGTGTGATTTCATAAGTTTAGTTTCTTCAGGAAAATGAGTGGTGACAAAATCTTGTTCAGAAAGCATTTCCTAGTGTTTGGAGGAATAGGATACTCACATGTACAAGGTATTTAATGTGGACCAAACTGTTCCTTCCTCACTAAGTTTCATGTATTCTTGTGTCCTTCCATCTTAATAGACTCACTCACCTTGAAGAGTTACCCACCATAAATGTTTCTCCTGGGACAGATATTTATTCACAGTCGAGGGAAACCAAGCAGTTTGTATTTGAATGACGGTGAAGACTGCAGGCATTTTTCAGATATTTGGAAAAACCGTAGTTCTGTACGAAAAACTATAGTTCTTTGTCTACCATTGACTATTTCCGTGGAGTTGGTTGAAACACATAATATCTTTTCTTTCCACAGAAATAGAAAAATGTCCTTTGGAAATGGTAAATGTTCTCAAATGGCAAGTGTATCAGCTTTTCCTCAATACTGAGTCCCTGAGTTTAAATAATTTCCAATAAGTCACAACGTTTAGTGCCCTTCAGCCCATGTGTTCAACACGGTGGACTTCCTAAGTCCTGCATCTGCTTTAATGATAGGGCTTTGTCAACCTGTGACTACTTCCGTTGAAAGAAGTCGTGTATCTACCACTGGATCTCACACTAGCATGTGGCAGTAAGCACGTTTCTAATCCACTTCTGCTCTGATTTTGCAGAAACTCTTTCTATGCATTTTATGTGGTTATTTAAAAAACAAATTTCATACATTTTCCTTATTCTAAAACAAACTCATGCCCATTTTAAGAAGCTCAGGGACATTACGCGTAAACTTGCTATGCAGAAGGATGGCTTTCTGGGGGTGCATCTCCATTTACGCTGCTGCATGAACGCTTACATTTAGGGGTCTGTGTTCATAGAGTCTTGTGAATGATTTCCCTCTATCGTTGTGCATACGTGAAAACGTTCTTATTTCGAGAATCGGCATAGTAGTCAGGGAGGGAGACTCTGCAGCCCGTTGTATGGGGAGCTGCTTGGGGGACCTTAGTCACGGTGTTCTACACCCACAGCACCCCGTTGTCAGCCGTTCCTGCAGGGCGCTCTGGGTGTCTTCCTCTCTTTCAGTCTTCATCAATCTTGCCACACTGTTTTACCTGGTATAATAAACACATTGGCATTCAGTAATATATTTTTCCATATATTTCATTGCTTTCTGCCCCACCTTTATTACGTTCTCTTTACTTGCTTCTTCTGTTTGTTGCTCTTTTTTCCATCACGGGGGTACAGAAAGAAAACCAAAATTTTCTGCGTATTAGTTTCCTAGGGCTGCCGTAACAAAGTACCACAGACAGGGAGGCTTAAACAGCATAAGTGTATCTTTTTTACAGTTCTGGAGACCAGAAGTCTGAGATCAAGGTGTCACGATGTTGCTTCCTTCTGAGGGTGTGAGGGACAATGTACAGAACAGAGTCAGCAGTGACCCATCACACAAGAATACAAGGCAACACAAAGATACATTTTTTTTAAAAGGACAACCAAAATAGAAGGACGAAGACTTCAGACATTCAAACTATTAGACAAGTTGTAGGTCCACTGTGCTTCTATAAGTACATGCGAGGCCTTAAGAGTGAAAGTACCTTTAGGAAAACAAAGAGCTGTGTTAAGTGACCTAACAGGTTTGAAAACGATCCAAATTAAATTTTTGGAGAAGAACAAAAAGATTAAAGTTGTGACAAGAATAACATTGGTAAGAGCGCAGGTGGATCTAAATGACCGCCTGTAAAACCTCGACAATAAGCATGTCTGGAGGCGTTTTAGAAAAGACAGAACAGCGGTGGCCAAAACAGCATACAGGCAAGCACGGACATCGCTTTAAGGTCCTTGTATTGTCTTCTGATTGGAGATTAAAATAATTCAATTTCAGATTTTGTCAAGTCTGCATATTTTAATTTCTATGCTAGCAACACGTAGAAAAGAAAATAACTTCTGCATTAGTAGAGAGAAAAACACAGAAGTACAAACATCAATCAATAAAAGTGGTCCAAAAAGGAGAGAAAAACATAAACCACAAAGCATGATAGAATATTTACACATAATTACATCACTAAATGTAATATGGCATTACATTAAATATAGAGGGACTCCAGGACACACTTTTTCAGAGTATATTTTTAAAAATTCGACTATATACTTATAGGAGACATATCTTTAAAAATGCTTAAGGGCTTCCCTGGTGGCGCAGTGGTGAGAGTCCGCCTGCCGATGCAGGAGACATGGGTTCGTGCCCCGGTCCGGGAAGATCCCACATGCCGCGGAGCGGCTGGGCCCATGAGCCATGGCCGCTGAGCACAGCGCGTCCGGAGCCTGTGCTCCGCAACGGGAGAGGCCACAGCGGTGAGAGGCCCACGGACCGCAAAAAGAAAAAAAAAAAAAGAACTAGGACTTTCACTGGACATTAGGAACAGGAGAATTTGTTCAGACAGAAAGGAAATGACACAAGGACAGGCGATGTAGGCAAAAATACCTTGTGAGCAAATGCATGAAGTGGAAGCCCAAAAGGCCTCCGTGGGGAAGGATTCATGTGAGTAGCAGTAGAGAGAGAAAACAAGTGAACTGTTGAGTTGATTTTTATGTTGGTTGTATATGTTTTTAAAGACTGGAAAACAATCTAGACTGATTTAGGGGTTAGACTTCCTACTAAGAAAGGCTAATATCCCTTTCAGCTACATAATTCAACAATATGGCAAGAAAGTTTAACAAAAAACGAATAATTTAACTCTTCTGATTTTTGCTGTATATGAAGGAAATATTACTAACCCGGCATTTTGCCGCTCTCTAGGTATTTCTAGAAGCAGGCAACAAATTAGAGAAGGTCTACTGAAGGTCACCCTCTGCTTCATCATGTCATTCTTTACAGGCCTAGTATTCATTAGCAATCAGTTAAAGAGAAGGAAAATTCAAATCACAGGCTTGAAGACTAATTCCTAACAAACGCACACAAAGGGAGAGACAGAGAGAAAGAGAGCATCTTGGCCCTGCCGGAAGGCACCGTGCTCCACTTCTTCCTAGTGAGTAGGCTGTGCCCTCCTGGCACCACAGCCCGAGGCTTTGGGGTTCACAGAGTGCCCGGGAGGGCTCAGCCGCTCAAGAGTACTGCTCTGCTCACACTTCCTGAGCCAGTGTCAGTCACGTGGTTGCCCCAGCTTCCAGCGGGGTGGGAAACACCTTTGCCAGACGGAGTGATGGGAGTGGGAGGAAATGTCTGTGATGTGCAGGCATGTCTCCCATATCCATACAGAGGCTCTCTGTAGCCGGACGCGCTCAGGTTCTCACAGCTTATTTTGTTACTTAATTATAATAAAATACAACTCATGACTTCTTTAGATAACGTTTTCCAAATTGCAGTCGGCTGCTTGGTAAGGGAGGGATGTCGCCACTCTGGTGACTTTGAGATAGCTGATGGTACCCAGGAGCTCTCAGTAGCATATGACCACCTAAGTTCCTCCCTTACTCTCCCGAAATTGCAGTCAAATTTGGAATCACCGAATCCGACCAGTGGAGCAATGGGTTAGTTGGGAGTTTGGGGTCAGATTTCATAAATTCAAAATTCACATCAGCCACTTAATTAATGTGACCCTAGGTATTTACTTTCCTCTCCCTGGAAGAACCTCTGTATTGGAGGTAGCATATACCTGACACATAGGGTGTCAGGAGGATAAAAGGAGGTGGCTTTTGTAGAGTGTTAATTGTCCCGATGGAGATGCAATAAATGTTACTTCTTATCACAACCACTACAAAGCAAGTTGAAGTTAGAAAATCATTTTTTAAGAGAAGATTTCTTTTCATGTAAGAAATAGAAAATGGTATGGTCAAATGACACTGTGGGATTTCAAGATACTGGAAGTTTTCAAAGATAAGTCATTTCAGAAATAATATAGTCAGTCACCTCATAGCAAGACCCCGGGGGAGGGGAGGGGAACTAGGGAGGGGGGAGGGGGGACTCCTACACATGTGTGTGTATGTATGTATGTACATGTGTATATGTCTCTATATTAAGGGAATCAACTCAGAGTATATTTATATATTTCTTATATAATAAAAATAAATGTTATAAAACTAAAGGCATGCTGTAGATAGTCAGCTGGATGGAATTTTTTAGGATAAGTATAAAGATATATTTTTTTGGTTGACATTTGATAGAAAATTGTATAATCTCACTTATGTTATTAACTTAACAATTACTCCTTGGAAGTCTTTTGGGGAACAACATATGAGATTTAGCAAGGTTAAAATAAGGGAATCGGAGAAGATGAAAAAATCTAGGTAGTTAATCTACTCGGGATCAAATATAATTCCGAAGCCCACTTCATATAGATGAAAATCCATGAAAACTCATTTCATGCTTCTGTAAAATTGCTTTCAATTATTTTCAAGGATTAGTAAACATTGGGAAAGGTGAATAGAACAGGCTGGTGCCGCAAAGGTTTAACAGTGTGGCTAAAATTAGCCTTTACAATGAAAACTGCATTTTTAAATTAAGAAATTGGACAAAGTCCTGCTGAGGCTTATCTGGGTTTGGCGCTGAGCCTGCAAAAGTACTTATTATGGTCAAACTCTGCTACTGAAACACTTATTACAGCTGGATGGAGACAGACTTGGTCAAGGGGAAGGACGCTTCTCACTGCATTCACATTCAATGCCTACGTTTTTCACCATATTTCAATTCAAAATAGTCTCTTTCGTCAGGACAGATTTCTCTATCCTCTTCCCATTTAAATTTTTTAAGTAAAATTTTTACTGAGGAGGTGTAGATCTTGATTAAGCTTTAGCAAAGGATTGGTTTTATGCACCAACGCCCAGATCAAGAAATAGATCAGACATTATTCAACATGCCCAAAGTCCTCCTAATTCTTCATCCTTCTTGCTACCTCCCTGAAAGTAACCACTGTTGTGATTTACCTGCTGTATAACTTTGTAGAAATGGAATTATATATATAGACTCTTTTGATTTGACACTGTGTTTTGACTTCCAAACGTGTTGCTGCATGTAGCAAGAGTTTGCTCATGCTTACTGCGTAAAATATTTCATTCCAAGAATGTACCACAATTTATTTGCCAGACCTACTGTGTGTGAATGAGTATTAGGATCCCAGACCTGGGCTATTATGCATAGTGCCACTATGAATTTTTAAATACATTTTATTGAAAATCTGTATGTCTTTCCATTATTCATAGTCTAGAACATATTGCAGAGCTGGAATCCCTGTGTCATAAGGTGTGTACATGTTCAGACTTAGGAGATGCCATCAGTTTTCTAAGGAGATATTGTAACAATTTACACCCCTGCCAGCAGAGTATGGAGTGTGATGAGTCCCTGTTACTTAAATCCTTGCCCACACCTGGCTTCCTCCTTTCCTCTCTTCCTTCCTTCCCTCCTTCCTTCCTTCTTTCCTTCATTTTATTTCCTTCATTTTAACCACATAAGTCCTTCAGCTTTGTTTTTCTCAAAACTACATTGACTGTAGTTGGCCTTTTATAATTAGTTTGCCATTTTCACAAAATCTGCTGAGACATAGATTGGAATTGCATTAAATCTATATATCAATTTAGGGAGAATTAACACCTTTACAATACTGAGCCTTCTAATACATAAACATCATATATCCTTCCCGATATATTTAGGTCTTTTAAAAGTGCTCTGAATAATGTTTTCTCATTTCAGTGCAGAGTTCCTGCACAGCTTTTGTTAGATTTATTCCTAAGTACTTACTTTTATACTATAGTAAACAATATTCAAAATTTGCAGTTTTTATTTGTTTCTGATACATAGCATGGATTTTTGCATATTGACCTATTCTCCAGTAATTTTGCCAAATTCACTTATTAATTTTAGTATTTTATCTTAAAATTTGGGGGATTTTCTATCTATACAACCACCTTAACTCTGAATAATGTTTTTCTTCTTCCTTTTAAATCTTTACACAATTTTCCTTATTATACTGTCTCTCCTATAACATGATGAATAGAAGAGGTGACAGTAAAATCCTTATCTTGTTCTCATTTTCAAGAAAAAATTTTCTTCGCCATTTGAAATTCTTCACCATTTCAAATTACCACTTGAGGTAGGTTTTTTTTTTTTTTTAAAGATACTCTTTATTAAATCATGGAAATTTCGTTCTAATCCTAGGTGGCTAAAGGCTTTTATGAAGTGTGTTTGTCGAATTTGATCAAATGTGCTATGATATTCTGCAAATGCTGAGATTACCTTGTGATTTCTCTCCTTGTTTTCTGATCATGTGGTGAATCACATTGATTACAAGCCAGTGAATAAACAGTTTTGCTCTCCTGGTATAAACTCCATGATGGTTTGCAATGGGTTAATTGTTTTTATTATTGCTGAATTTGTTCTGCTGGTATTTAACTTAAGAATTTCACTTCTATTTTCATGAGAGAGGTCAGTTTATAATTCTCTTTTCTTATGATCCTTTTGGATTTCATCTCAAGGTTAAACTAGCCTCATGAAATAAATTAATAAATATTCTCTCCTTTTCTATTTTCTGCAAGAGTATGTGTCAGGTTGGCATTGTTACTCTCTTAATATTTGGAGGAATCACTAGTCAGACTTCGTGTGTGTGGGCACAGGGGAGTTAATAACTGATTCAATCACTCTAGAAGTATTCAGATTTCTAATTTCTTCCGGAGTCCTTTTGATTGTACCTTTGAAGAAACTTGATCATTTCCTCTAAAATGTTCTTATTATTTTTTAATCTTTATAGAATCTGTAGTGATGTCTTCATTCTTATTCCCGGTAATTGTTCTTTGCTCTTTCCCCCTTTTTACTTTTTTGCAGTACGCGGGCCTCTCACTGCTGTGGCCTCTCCCGTTGCCTGAATTCCTTCTCTCGCCATAGAATCCCTTCATAGTATAACCTTTGACATGTAGAATGTATGCAGTATATTTTTGGTAAACTCCCCGACTTTGTCTTTACATGATACTCCAGTCGTAAAATCCAAGTATTAAAGTGGTTTTGCATTTGTTTATTAGGACAACGTTGCTGTTAATTAAGCACTCATTTATAGTTATTTCCGGGGTGGCAAGTTTTGTAACTATGGACATTTCAGCACAATTGTTTTCTATTCTAATCACTTATTTTAATAATCTTTAAATTATTTTCTTGTCCAGTTAATTTTTATTCATTTTTATAATTTTAAAATGTCATGTCAAGAAAGATTATACAACTATTTAAACTTAAACACTTCACATTAAAAAACAAGGACAATATTTATCATTTCCACCTTAAGTGAAAACTGCACCTGTGAAGTCAAAATAATCCAGGAATTTCCTTCTCTCTAGACGCTCGTGTCATTCTACCGTCTTATAGTTTAAGCTTAAGATGTCATCGAATTAAATTTCTGTGCAGTGTGAAGAAGCCAATTTATCAAACTCTAGTCATTGAGAAAATCAACTCACCACCTTCCACATCATGGTTAATCTAAGCTTCTGCAGATAATATCTTTATTGACACGCGGCTTCCCTTCCTCTCTCACGGGCCACTCACAGAATGATTTACTAAAGGAGGTGGCGTGTTTTTTTGTCCTCTAGAAAAAGCATCCTAAAAAAGATTACCCTGCGGGCACTAGACACAATGATATTGATATGTCACGCCTGCAAGCGGTGACAGTTTACCACCAGGGAAAACCCCCGGGGCTGGGTTCTGACCATCAATATGTCTGAGGAAAAAAAAAAAAAATACAGACTTTACAACAGAACAGCTTACTTTCTTAGTATAGATTATCAAATGAAAAGAGTGGGTTAGCAATTATGCAGCTTCTAGCATCTTACATCAGGAATAGAAATAACCCAGTTCCAGAATAACTCGCAGGCCCATCAGTCAATCAAATAAGGGCACTACTGGGAAAAAAAAAAAAAAAAAAAGATCTAAATACCTCAGTCACAACAAAGACGAGTATTTTCAGAGAGGGCACCGCAGACACAAACTGTGTACAGCTGCAGCCCAGCCTTGAGGAGAATGGTGTGAGCAAAGCCAGCCCGACAGCCTAACCCTTCGGGGGAAAGGAGGGGGAGGGGCCTTTTTTAGAACCCACAGTTGTCCAGGAGCCTTGGGGCACAAAGCTGGCACAACTGCTCCCTCGAATAGACATGTGTTTGGGTTAGTGTCATGAGACAGTGCACAATTGGCTGTTCTCCAAAGCCCCGTGTTTTGATGGCTGGAAATAGGGAATAAAGGAATGGTAGCTAGTGGGCCCAGGGAAGAAGGAAAGACCCGTGCAAGGGTCTCAGAGCACATCTGGAAGGGCCTGCCCTCCCTGCTGGGGGAATCTGCAGGGTCTGCGGATGGAAGGGGAGAGGCCGCGTGGCCCGGCGGGGATGGTGATGGAGTCCGCAGGAGACAGGCAGCTCTGGCAGCACAGCTGCTTCTGCCTCGTGTAAAGCCTGGTCTCCAGACCCTGGAGAAGAAGGGGCCGTACACTGTCCCTTGGGTGGGATAGAGGCTCTGCCTGAGTCGATCCATTGCTTCACTCAGATAATTTGAACAATTGGGAAAACAACTGATTCATCTCACTTTAAAGTGAAATCATCTTGCAAAACCACTTTGGTTCTTAGAAAAATGTCAGGTGGGTATTGATATTTGCAATTGGAACCAAGGGCTTTTGATAGCAAAAGATTAAAGTGACGTGACCGTTCATGCCATCGGTCACCTGCATGGGAGCAGTTTTGAGGAAGATGCAGAGTGGGGGGGATAAAAAGCTCACCTTGCCCCCTTCCTCGGATCTCCCAGAAGCAGGACACTGATCCCACCCAGTTCAGTGTCTGTAAGGGGCCTGTCCCTGTTTTTCCTGTGCCCCTGAGTGAACCCTGGGCTGGGAAACCCTATTTGGGCCCCTCCCCCAGCCTCCTAAACTGCGGTGAATCCGTTTCTGAGGGTATTTATGAGTTATAGATATACTTCTAAGCACCATTTTCCAGAGTACTCAGCTGATGGTGTATCGCCACTTAGATGTAACACTTCAGTGGTTTATTGACTCCCTCACTCTTATTTATTTCTCGTATGTTACTGATTATTTATAGTGTGCCAGGCATGAGGTCCAGCTTTTCACAAAACAGGACACAGGCCTGAGGCATGGCTTCCATGTATGATGAAGCAAACATAAAAAGAGATCATTGAACAAACCTGCCATCTGCACCAGGAGCTAAGGGAGTCACCAGTCAACCCAGCTGAAGTTGAGACAAAGGTTCATAAGATAAATCCTTCCGGAGGACATGCCAGCGGAGCAAAGTCTAATTTTAAACGTCTAAGTGCGTGAAGCCTCTGTACATCACCTTGCAAAGCCAGATGTGCGTTCTGATTAGTAGAAATATTTCAGTTACCGGTTCATTGGCCCATATACTTCCCACTCCATCCCTTCCCTTTAGGGTGTAGGAAATTTGATAGCTACTAAGGACATAAAATGGAGAAGGTGATAAAAAGCAGCCCTGAAACTGTATGTACCTAATCTATATTTGCTTGCTCTGTCAGCCGAGAGGCCTAGGAGCAATGACACCCCAGAGGCAATGAGCTCCCCAAGTGCCCGGATCCTGGCTTCTAATACCATCTCCAATAAAAGGAACCTGAACCCTTTGCAGAAATAGCTGACTCTAGGGCTGAAGAGGGAGATATCAAAGATGAGCCTGGGGCATCTTGCAGTGCCAGTACAGAGTGCTTACAAAAAAGAAAAACAAACAAAAACAACCCACCTGAGAGTGATGGGGTTATGTCCAAGGGACCAAGAACCAACTGAAAGGCTCCCATAACCAAGTCTGGGGTGATGTGAGCAGCTTAAAACCCAGTATTAGATCATAATTCAAATATTAGAATAAAGATCCATGTGTCCTTACTGATACAGATTAACGATTGATTGAATAAACAAATAAATGGAAGAGAATAGGTAAATCTGTGCAGAATGATTTCATGTAATTTATGCCCATACTCCACCTTCCGTGCGGTGGGACCTACCCCTTACCCCATAAGTGTGGGCTGTGTGTCGTGCCATCAGTAAGAGAAGTGCAGTGAGAAAAGGCTCGGGAAGGTAGGTGTGTGGTGGAGAAAACCGACAAGCACAACCTCAGCCAGGGGTTCACATCAGCATCGATGCTGAGGAGTCGTAGTGACACCACGTGTCCTTGAGCTGGTGTGAAGACAGGGGTTCTCCACCTCTGGCCTCTTCCTCCCAAACCCACACTGTCCCATCATGAGAAAACCATCAGGGAAACACAAATTGGGGGGAATTTTGCGAAATACCTGACCAGTACTCCTCAAAACTGTCAAGGTCATCAAAAACAAAGCAACTCTGAGAAACTGTCCCATCCCAGAGAAGCCTACGGGAATGTGATGACTAAACATCGTGTGGTTTCCTGGGTAAAATTCTGGAACAGAAAAAGGACGTTAGGCAAAAATTAAGAAAGTCTGAATAAGGCATGGCTTTGTTTAATAAGAACGTTATCAGTATTGTTCCCTTGGTTTTGACAAATACAGCAGTGTCATGTAAGATGCTAACAGTAAGGGAAACGGGGTTGGGGTATATGGGACCTGGTTTGTATCTTTGCAACTCTTTTTGGTAAATCTACAACTACTCTCAAAATATTATTTTAAAAAGAGATACACGTCTACATCCCTTCCAGCTGTCTCTCTGCTCTCCTCCATCACAAGACTGTAGGTGGTGAGAGTGAGGGCGGTGAGAGATCCCCTCCTCCGCTCTCTCCCAGGGCCGATCTGACTTTATCCTGTCCCAAGAGGTGAGAGGGACAGCTGTGGTCAGAGGTGCCTCCGTCTGTCTGATAGGCCTTGAATCCTGGAGAAGGATGGACATTCGGAAGGGGCACAGAGGGGAAACAGGAAGTTGTCCAGAGCTGGGACACTGAGTCACTGTAACGATCACACTGAAACTACTTTCCACCTAGAATTAAATACATATACTCTCACCAAAGAAAGGATGATTTTCTTTTTTTGAGTGAGATTTCTTTTAAAAGCATCCCTTGCTCTTTATGAGTACCCAGTGATGACGTGTTCATGGTCATAAAAATATAGCAAAAGTAGGAGAGACGTATCATCTTTTGTCCGCACTTAGACAAACAGTGAACATTTAGAAAATGTTAGGTTGTCGCTGTCAAAGCACCGTCCCCACCACGAGTATGAGCTGCGGCCGCTGAGGCTGAGCCCTAAAATGGAATCTCTCTGAGTCAGGGTCTGTGCCCACAGGACCAGCCGGAGGTCAGCCCAGGTCAAGGAGCAGCTGCAGGGGATGAATCACGCTCCCTCCTCACCAGGACAGGCCCCAGCATCCTCGCTGGGGGAGGGCCAGCACCCCTCGCAGGTTTACCCCTCGGACCTGCTTCCCAGTGTCCAGCGGCCTCTGCCTGCACCCCCTCCCCTCTCCCAGCTCCCGCCTGAGTTTCCCTTTGACAGAAAGTGTGATTTGGGTCCTGGCAAATTAACCCATCCGACGTGATTCCTGCATCCTCTGTTACTGAGCAGTACGGTGCCTGATACACGTGGTCCCTTTCTCCCGAGTGGACGCAGACACTTTGCAGGTGCTGCACAGATCCCGGGGGTCGAGAAGGTGAGTGTTGTCCTCAGGGACAGTTGTCTGGGAAGCCAGTGATGCTTCCTGAGCTCTGAGAGTTGGGGGTAGGTGGGGTTTAGTGGAGGGAGATTAGAATCGCCCGGAGCGCATTCTCAGACTCGCTACACCCACTCCTGGAAACAAAGCTACGCTCGCTCCTGGCCAGAGGTGCCCACCTCCCACGGGACATCCCTGTCACGGTGCGAGCGTCCTGCCCCTCGGAGGCTGAGCTCGGGCGGTTACTGGTCCTTCCATGCGGCTAGGTAATTCATCACGATCCCAAACCTCTGCATGGTGAGATGGTCCCCCGCCTCCCCTGGGCCTTGGCTCACAACTAAAGCTGCCTGACACAGTGGGGGGAGCTGTGCATACGGGGACCTGCCTCAGTGCCCCAGCCTTGGCACGTGGAATGCCAGCGCCAGTTGTTAAATACTTTCAGCATCACTCCCGGCTGTGCTGAGGGTAGAGAGCGGCCGTGGGTGGCCTGAGGCTGGGGAAGTCTCTATTTTGTGACGATTCACCAGGCTGGGAACTGTTGATCACGTCCTCTTACCATTCCTGTTCTCTGAATATCTGCCAGTAAAGTGGTAAGCGTGTGTGTGTGTGTAATTGTAGTGTGTAAATTGGGCATGCTGAAGTAGTAAGGAGATAAGACACTTGCAAAGAAGATAATATGCAGACTATCAAGAAATAGGACAACTTACCCGACATAAATCTCATACCATCACTGAGCCTGTCACTGCTTTTAAAATGTCTAATCAAACAGGCCCCATAAACGTTTCTTCTTTCGTTGATTCCCTTCTGAAGTGCGCTTTCAAATGCGCCCTTTCTTCTCCGTCCCCTTCTGAAGTGCGCTTTCAAACGCGCATCAATTCCTCACTGTGCCCCTATATCCAGCCCCCCCGCCCCGCATCTTCACACCAACCTTCCTCACGATCACAGCCACCAGAGGGGTCACTACAAACCCAAGGCTGGCCAGGCCATCCCGCTGCCCGGTTCCTCGGTCCTCTCCATCGCGCTCGGTGTGGCGTGCTGGCCTCTGAGCATGTTGACCGGGAGGTGTTTACGATCTGTCGTACGTGGGTTTATCTCAGCACTACCCCCACCTCCGTAGACGCGGCTCCCTCCGCCGGGAAGGCTGCTGCTCCTTCCTCTCTCCTTGTCTCCACCCTCACTCCCAATATCTTCCACTTGGCTGGTTGATGGCTCTGCTCCAGCTGGAATCCTGGGCTGTTTCTAGTGAAAGCCGGTTCTCGACCATCCCTGCAGAGCAAGGAACCGTTGCCTTCATACTCCAAAGAGCGTGTGCACGCCTCAGCCACAGCCCCTGTCACCGGACGCTTCATACCTTCCTTCGTGGTGATCCCAGGCCGTGACACGCAGAAAAGTCAGGCCTCGTCAGCCTGTGGAGCTGTGTTGGCTTCTCACCTCACCTGGCGCTCCCACTCACTCACTGTATCCTCTATTCTAGCTACACTGACCTTCTCACGGCCTTGACTAGCTCTTCCTGCCTTAGAGAGGGTGCATATGCTGACCTTTCTGCCTGCGATGCTTTGCCCTTTTTCTTTACGTGCTTCTTCCCCTGACATGTCACCTAAATAGGGTCTACGCATGAGCGTCCGCCATTTTTTCCCTAGGCATCGCCTTCACGGCACATTTCTAAACCTATAATTACATACTTACTTATTAGTTTACCTGTTTATCATCTGTCTGCGTCTCCTGATCTTTGTACTCTGTGGAGGCAAGGCCCATATTCACTTGGTCTTTGTTCTGTATCTACGCCTTGCATGGTAGACTGGTTAATAGATGTTTGTGATAAAACAATGCCAGCCTTTGCCGTATGAGTAGATATATATTTGCTCAAGGAAATGAGGGTGGATACATCCCCATCGATGGCAGGAATAAATAATAATGTCCATTATTATTACTATCATTTAAATTACCAAGCAAAGTAAATTGAGAATAAACACATTAATATGTATAAATGTCATCAAAGAGGAGATACACATCCGTTTTTGCTGACGATGCTGATAATATGATTACCTACTAAAAATCCAAGGAATTGAAACAAAATGCTATAGATACAGTAGAATTCAGCAGAGTCCACAATTTTAAAAAAAGTGTTTTTTAGTGTGCAAATCAATTGTGCTATCATAAACTAACAGTAAACATCCAAAAATGTGATGTAAAAAGACTCGTGCGAAAATTAGGATGCTCAGAAATAAACTTAATGAGTTGTAGGGCCTAGGTGGAGAAAATCATGACATATATAAAAAAAATTTGTAACTAGAGAGAAGTACCACATTTTTGGATGGGAAAAGAGGATTTTTAACATGTTGGTTGTCTACAAATTAACATCCATTTCACCTACTTCCAATGAAATCCTCAGCAAGATAATTTGGAACAATGACAAAGGTTTGTAAAATGTACCTGTAAAAACTAAACATTTTTGAATATCGGAAAAATCCTGGCAAAAAGATAAATATATGGGAAACAAGCTTTACAATGGGTTAGTAGTCTGTGGTAAAATGAAAATGATACAGCATTACAAAGCTATATTAATTTAACAGAATAGAGAGTGCAGAAAGGGACTGAAGTATTACCTAAAGGAATTTAACACAAGAAATGTTATCATTTTATCTTTTAAACATAATCATGGTTTTGAACAGGTAATAAGTGAATACCATACAAAAGTCATGTAATGAAAAGGAAGTCACCCTCCCTCCTGGTCCCCCAGCTGTTCAATTTCTTTGCCCAGAGGCAACCAGTATTAGCCGGCTATGGCTTATGTTTCTGCACATATGTAAGAACCCCTGCTGATTACTGCTGGAGTTTGCACCAATGATAGCAAAGTACAGGTGATGCCTCTGCACCGCCTCCTCCCATTTATTGGTTTTACTTACCTTAGTAAAGTGTCTTAGAGGCTTAGCAATACTTAGTAGCTACTTAGCAATAGTATCTTAGAGACTAGTGCACGTCAGTAGTTTGGTATTATCTCATCGTTTCTAATGCTGTGTAGCGTCCCGTCTATGAATGCTACTACATCCTGCACTGGAAGTCCTGTTACACACATGCCTTCTCCCGCGTGTGACACAGCTGTAGGGCAAGCCCTCGGCATCGCTGGGTCAAAAGACACACCTATCTACATCTCTGTAGATCTACATAATCTTACTACATGTGCCACATTATTCTCTTCTAGCGATTCATATTTCTAACAATGACTTATGAGAATTCCACTTCCCCACATTCTGCCAAAACTGCATTGTAGCAAATTTTCTGAACATTTTCAATCTGATAGGGGAAAAAAAAGTGTCTTATTATAGTTTTAACATTCATTTCTGTTAATATGGGTGAGGTGACGTGTATTTTGTGATTTTTAAAAACACTTGTAGTTCTTTTACATGTACACTTTCCTCATGGATTTGCATGAATCTTTATATATTGAGGGACTTAGTCCTTTTTTTATGAGTTACAAATATTTTCCTCAACTTATCACTGATTTTTGACATAGTGCTTTTAAAAATATGCATATTTTAAAATTATTGAATTTATTTTTGAATTTATCAAACTTCTTTTTTGGCTTCAGGGTTTTATATCATATTTTATTTTTTTTCCTGATTTAAGATTATAAAAGTGTCTTCCATATTTCTTTCATTTGTTTGTTTATTTTTTATGTTTAAATGTTTGAATTTTCCAAAATTTATTCTGATTTAAATTTTGAGTTTTTTAATCTATTTTTTTCCAGGTACCCAGCAAGATTTTTTTGGGAAAAACTACTTCATCAGTGTTTTCAAATGTGTAGATGCCATTTTAAATCACTAGATAAACACGTTAGGAACACTATGGAGATGTTAAAAAAAATATTTAAATTCCTACTTATTTTAGGCTAAAAAATCCCCCTGAATGTGAAAACAGCAACAAACTCTATTACATTGTAATGTTTTAACTTCATGTGGCAAAAACACCATAAATAAAGTTGACGGACAAATAAGGAATAATTAACATGCAACAAATATGGCAGAAGTTAAACATTTACAAAGCATTTACAAATTTATATAAAAGATGAGCACTTCAACAGAAAATTAGGCAAAAGAAAAAATAGACTAGACGACCATCTGTGTTCAAATGTTTGACCCTACCAGTAATAAAAGACCGCACACTGAACTCAGAGCAGCTAGCATTTCCCACTCTGCTATTAGACTTGGAGGGTAAAAATCGTATAAAATGTATTAAAAATACTTTGTGTTAAATATGTGTCAAAATGGGCAGTTTCATGTAATATTGGCAGTAGGATAAATGAACAGCCTTCTTGGAAAACGATCTGGCCAAATGTCTTGAAATTTTATATTTGCTAATCGTTTTACTCAGAGATTTATTTTTTTCTGAATAAATATTTACAGAATGTTTCAGAGAATATTCACAGAAATGTATCAAAGGAAACAAGAAGCTGGTTGTGCCATAATGCATGTGCAAACACATTATTTCAGCATTATACGTCTGCTGGAAAGAACTCAACATGTCCTAATTGTTCAGTAATAGAGGCCGATTAAAACCATTAGTCATGATCACAGATTATACCAGGATATTATTTATCCATTTAAAACGGTACAAGAATCTGAGGATTGACCAGCAAAATGTTCATGGAATGAGGTTACTGAACAACAGGTTACAAAGCAGCATGTTTAATTTGATCTTCTGTGTGTATCTACCATCCCTCTTGTCTCTCCATCTTTCTATCTGGGCATTCATCCATCCATCCACTCACCTACGTACCTACCCATATACCCTAAAGGGTTAAATATGTATATCTGTATCTATCTCTCTATATAACCTATATGTAGTGTTTTACATGTATACAACCTATACAAGGGGTATCTGTGGTTAAGTATCTGTGTGTGCGTGTATATATATGTATATATGACATTGCTGTCGCTTCACCACAACCTATTTTACTTCCCTTGGTAAATTCCATACAGGTATTTATACCTTCTTTCCTCAGGCCTGTGAGTTTGGGAGAAGCTAACTCCACCTCTGGCCCTAGGGGTGGAGTAGCTGATTAAGGCCTAAAGTGATTGGTGTAATCGTATCAGCTGGCTACAGTGATTCAGAGGTGGACGAGTAATTCCTCTCAGCAGAGTAAGATGGGAGAATAAGTTTTCTGGAAAATTGTAGTAATGACAGTTCTTTGCTCCCCTGAGAGAAATTCCAGAAAAGGCCCTCAGTCCCTCTCCTTGGATATGGTCATGCACACGTCTGTTCCCATTAGTGCTTGGGACTTTCCTGACATCATAAGAGAAGGGACTTTCCCTTGGTGAAGCTGATACCATGGAAAAGAGAGGAGAAACAGAACACAGGCATGTCCTTGGTGACATCACCAAGTCCCTGTGTCAGTAGCCCCTGAAGCCACACCACCAAGACCAGGGACCCCCTTCATCGTTTAAATCAATGTGCTTCAGTGGGCTTTTCTCCTACCTGCCATCAAATGCACCATAGTTTGGGGTGTGTGTGTGTGTGTGTGTGTGTGTGTGTGTGTGCGCATTGGCAGATAGACACACACACACACAGAGGGAAAACACTTGAAGTGATATTCACCAGAATATAACAGTGGCGCACTCTGGGTTGGAATTACAGTTGATTTTCACTTCATATTTGTACCTTTTGGATACCTGAACCTGAATTACTTGATGAGAGGAAACAATAACAAAGGCAACAAACAATTTATAAAACAAAGATCAAGCATATGTGTTTGGGGGAAAAAGATTAAATTCAGCATGAAGTGGAAAGAATCTGTGTGTGTGTGTGTGTGTGTGTGTGTGTGTGTGTGTGTAACTCTCATGATTTTCTGTGACCACAAGTACCAAATAAGCCAAAAGTATCATGTAGCAGCCAAAAAATACATATGAATATAATGCAAACGTAGGTTTTTTTAAAATACGAGAACAGTGTCAAGATCAAGGGTGTTAAAAATACCACTGTTCTGGGCTCAGGTCAGACCACCCTTGAAGTATTGTTTTTTAATTCCCCGTGCCTACAAGGATTCAGGCACTAACGGACATATTCCAGGGATACTGGGGAAGGATTTATGCATGCAGAAAGAGATGGAATTTTAAGACTTTTGAGATTGTTTTTCCACGTTCAAGATTCTATAGTTCTCCGATCTCAGGCATTGCCCTTGGACATTAAAAGACAGTCATACTATATACAAAGCAACCAAGCCTCGGAGAGCTTGAGGGACACGCCCAAAGCCACACAGTTCATTAACGGTGTCCAGAAGGTACTTCACAACCCACGTATTAAGGAGGCTCTAGACCGAGGTGTTCAGAGTGACTGAACATGAGCATGGTGGCTAAGGCAGAATCAATGAGCTCCGCGTGACGCACGTGAAAGAACCAGGAAACCTCGCGAGGGTGAGAGTACAGGGGATTGTCATCCAGTCAAGCCTCCTCGGGAAGGGCAAGGCCACTTGTGTGATGAGTCGAAACGAGTCCGAGTACACGGAGGGTTGGTGGAGACCTTTCTTTTTTGCCCTTTAAGACTGTTCCGATGTGAAGAGCTGTCTGAAGATCACCCACGGCGACTCAGAAGGAAGGGAAGGGGCAAAGACTAGTCCCTGCCTCCGGGGTCACCTCTGTCCTTCCTCACGGCTGGAAGGCCCCGGGCTCTGGCCAGGTGCCTGGCTGCCCAGAGGGATGTGACCCTCTCCCGCCCTTGGCAGTACGATGGGGCCTGTGACATCTCCGTTTACAAAATAACTCATTCTTTTTGCGAACTGGCTAAAGGTTGGTGGCCGTATGAAAATCCAGCAGTGTTGTGTCACAGGGATTCAGAGAGTAGAGCCCAGATGGGCCGCCCAGGCTACACGTGGATTGCTTATGGCTTCTGTGCACGGCACCATTTGCCGTCCACTGGCTACCAGGTCCAGGGGTTGCTGAAACTGCGGCCCAGGGAGACTTGGGAAGAACTAGAAAAAAGGCAGCCGTGTGTCCTCTACAGGGGCGAGGTAGCTGATGGAGGAATTACAGTAGAACTAGGACTGTGTGGGGAGCCTAGGTAAATTAAATCTTCATCCGCCATTATAGTGAGAATTAATCAAGAATGAGGGGTAAAAATTATCCATCTTTTTAGATGAGCAAAGGGCACTGCCGGGAGAAACTGCCGACAGAGTTAAGAGGAGCCGCCGCCTCAGGGGTGGAGCTGAGTGGGGTGTGCAGAGGCAGGGCGCTCTTGCTTTCGATTTTAAGCACTCAATATTATTTTATTTTTAAAGATGAGCACACATTCCTTTAGTAAAAATGCACACACGCGCGCGCGCGCGTTGCTCTGAGCGGCACTAAATGATTTTCCAACGTGGGTAGAGCCTGCAAAGCCGCCTGCAGATGGGACACCAATGTATAATGGACCTATTTCTACCCAGAGGCTAGAGCGTTCATAACAGAAAATGATGCTGCCTTTGGTCTGTTCCCTCTCTGCGCGTCACCAGGGGGAAGCACTCCTCCCTGACCCTGCTCTGACTCTAACTTTTAACCCCCGCTTTCCCTGAGCTTAGTGATCTCCAGTTTCCTCATAAAAAATTATTGGAGCTTTCAGAATATAAAACATGAATTCTCGGTTATATAAAGATTTAGCTGAACACCATTTCATTTTTTTTTTACCACAAACATTGTTTTAATATGCTATTAACTTTTACAAAATCAATTGTCAATATTACCAACGTCCAAACAAACTCCTAGGGTCATGTAAGAAGGACCTGGCGACAGGGCTCCTGAAATGTGAACGCAATTTCTCAAAAGGATGTGTACTTTTTATTTGAAAATTCTCCTGCACTATGGCGGTACTTCCCAAAGAAGTAGCATGATGGACGTTTGAAAAACCATGGGAGATTGAACCGCCAGCAGCTCATGGGAAAACCTCTTACTATAAGTATCTGGTGTGTTTCTCCAGATCCTGTTGACATTGAAAGACACAGAAAAAGACATAGATTTCTCTTTTAACCCACAAGACCTGTTGCTCCCTTTACCGGTACATCCATCTTCAAAACCATTCCCTACAGCATTCTTTACTTTGTACTGTGTGAGTCACACATCAACTTTTTTCTTTTCAACCTCAGAACCACTGTTTTTCTCCCGGTATTGCCAAACTGAAGGTACAGTGTAGCAAAAGAGCGTGCCCTTCACCCCCAGCTCTCTGAAGGGCAGAGGGTCATGGTGCCTTAAGCTCTGGAAGAATACTCTTTGTTCTGTAGACATGGACTTACCAGCGGCATCCGGGAGAAACGAGGACTCCTCTGGGCGGTTCCAGAGCTGAGAGGTTGGGCAGCATCTCCCGTGCATACGTTCATGTCAGAAGACCAGCTCCTGGCGTATGCCTCAAGGAGAGTGAGGTCTTTCCTGTGCTCCGATGGAAACTGGCAGGGTTCTCCAATAGGTGTTAGGGTTTGAAGGGAATGAGATAGTGACATTAATTTTGCAAAATGTTCAAATTCATAGAAACAACCCTATTTTGCTACACAGTGAGTTTAGGACAAGTAATGTAGTACCTTTGCTTTACTCTTTACCTTAGCGCCCTTGTGTTTGTCTTTTTTCCCCCCTTTTCCCTAGCTGGGTTTCTAGTTTCTGTTTTGGGTTTAATTTTAGGTGGTTGGAAAAGGTTGGACCCTGGGTGAATAATTTTCAGAATGTTCAGCACCTTGGAACTTCTGATAGGGAGAGCTTTTCTTGGTAACCTTCATCAACAATACTCCTAATATTTCAAAAGAGGGAGGTTATATTCACCTAGGCTCTGGGAATCGCATTTTCACACATCTAAATAAAGAAACACTAAATATCATTTGAGTGTGCTTTTTTGCGAACAGGAATCCTTCCTTCTGGAGTTATGAAGGAAGACAGAGGCTATATTATTATATTCCGGGGTTTGATCTGTAGACGTCTGAAATGTTACTGTTAGTCATTTCCACAGGTCTTTGAAGGCTCCACCTAGACTTGATTCTGCACCAAGATAATACAACCCATTTTTTTTCCCTAAGGGAATTTATTA
The DNA here is from genome assembly GCF_003676395.1 of Aethalodelphis obliquidens. Classification (NCBI taxonomy): domain Eukaryota; kingdom Metazoa; phylum Chordata; class Mammalia; order Artiodactyla; family Delphinidae; genus Aethalodelphis; species Aethalodelphis obliquidens. The sequence continues at coordinate 32,286,307 of NW_020837960.1, read as the reverse complement.
TTTCTTTCTGGATCCACATTTCCTACGTTACTCTGACTCTTACATCTGTCTCCAGCTTGGGCTACGCCTAACACATTGCTGCCACATTTCCAAAAAGAATTCACTGTGTCTGAAAACATAGATGTCTCAGCCCTCTGTGCCGTCTGTGGGCGATTCAGTTGTTGGAACGATGCTCTCCCCGGCAGTACTGGCGGTTACAGCCTCTTCAAACAGCAGAGACCCGAGGACCTCTGCCCCTACTGATGTACTCTCCCAGCTATTTTATCTTAACTAAGTTCTAGAAGGAATTCGTGCAGAAGTCGAGGGGTGGGGAACCTACCTCAAGTGCACAGATTGTATGATTGTGTGTTTACCATTTCCTAGGAGCACGTTGGATAGAAGACAATGAGGCAGCGTGGACATCACTTTTCTCTTGCTCTCGAGCATTTCTGAAGATAAAGTCTTCTTTACGACTTGAGGTCAGTGACCCACACCAGCTGTTACCCTGCCTCGGATGCAATGATACTCTGAAAGTTCGTGAAGGTCGTAGGCTATTTCTCCCAAACGTAAAGGGAGAGATTCGCTAAGCCTTTTGAAAATTGTCTAGATTTTGTGTTTTTCCTCTTTCCTTCCCATCTATCTTTTTACAGTTTTAGGTCTCCCAATTTGTTGCTGTCGATCTTCAGTGGATATAGAAAGGATCAAAGCTTGCTAGAAATTTTTGTAGAGTGAGGATATAAAGGTTCTGATGAAGGAATTTTCTAATCGTCTCATGGACTCTGTAGTGTCCATTTGGGCTTCTTAGGAATTTCCCCTCCCTTTTATTTTGTGTCTTTCCCCATTCTTGGCTAGATGCTAGATCAAAGGTTTGTAAATTATGGTCCAGGATTCCACAGGGGTGCTGAAGAGCCGCCACAGGTGGGAGCTAGAGCTCCTGTTCCAGATGGTGGATCTGCACGCAGTTGGGTTTACAAAACGTTCATGTTGGTCAAACAGTTTAAAAACCACGTTCTACGGCTTCCCTGGTGGCGCAGTGGTTGAGAGTCCGCCTGCCGATGCGGGGGACGAGGGTTCGTGCCCCGGTCCGGGAAGATCCCACATGCCGCAGAGCGGCTGGGCCCGTGAGCCATGGCCGCTGAGCCTGCGCGTCCGGAGCCTGTGCTCCGCAACGGGAGAGGCCACAACAGTGAGAGGCCCGCGTACCACTAAAAATAACAAAAATAAACCACGTTCTAGATGGATGAGGTTATCACACAGTTAAATTACTTATAGGCAAGTAAGTCGATGAAGTCCATGAAGACATAAGCAGCAGATGTATTGAATTCTTCCATTGACAGGTGTGTTGTCTACTGGTACAATTATAATCAACCCAATACCACCCAAACCACAAAACTCTTTAGACAAAGAAAAATGGGTGAAGGTGAAGGGTCACAGAGTACTACTAGTTGATCTTTAGAAAATTGGGATCGGCTAGTCTTCAGGGGTTCTGCTGAATGAGTTCTCCCTTAATATTAAACCCTGGTGAATTTCAAGGAAAATTTAATCCATATGTTTCTGATTCAATTACTCTTAACTCATTAAATGTTTTTTAAAAGCTATTTGAAATTCGAGAAGCCTTTTTACGAGCGTTAGTAATCCTTTGTTCTTTGAATTAGGAAGGAGAATTTTGCCAAGAGCTAATGGTACTTGAACCTCCATACGCTTAAGGGGATTCTAAACTTAGCAAAAGGTCCAGGATTCTGTCATAGCCAATGACTCGGGAACTTGCGAAATCTCGGCCACTTGCTACTCCTTCCATGCCTGCTGATGTCAGATCGTTTCTTTTCCATGTGACGATGACCTTTGTGTGCAAGACAGCTAAGGCTGCGGAGGAAGGTGATGTCCGCCAGTGGAACCCAAGCTCGGGTCATCACCCTGTTTGGGGGAAGCTAATCAGATACAAGGTGAACATTCTGAGAAGCAGAGGTACCTACTCCTCTTTTCCTTTGTTTCTTATTGTTTCAGGTCAGAATGTATCAATAGTTTGTCACCCCTGGGCTGGTATCATACAGCGGTTGAAGGAAGGCAGTGAAATGTTTTGTGATTGAAGGGACAGTAAACGTTCAAATATGATACCTGCAGAGTTCCTCAGAATTGAACAAGAACTGAAAAGCAACATACGTATGCAGAGAAAACGGCTCTGCTGAACGATGTCGACGGCGTATGTTCTATTAACAGAAGCCGGGTTCATCTGAAGTAGCTACAGACTTTGGAGGTCCGAGCTGCTAAGAAGAATCGTTCTCCCCAGCTGAAGAGTGGGAAGATTTTGTCTGTTTGCTTTTTGTTTGTTTGAATAAGTTGAATCATGAAAGGTATTTCTGGAAAGAAAAAAGTCATTAAGACACACGGAAGCCATCATTTAGAACCATAGGGTAAGAGTCTGGAATTTGAAGACGCAGGGTATTAAAGATGCCCTAGTAGCCAGGGATGAAATGGCCCATTTGGATCTAAGATTTCAAAAAGCTCGTGAGAGAGAAGAACAGAAAAGCCAGCAGTGGCAGGTAAGCCATAGCGATGGCCACGTAGTATCTCTAAACCCAAGAGAGACAGTTCTGACAACACACCCTGAGCATCCCTAATCACCTACATCATCTTCCCAGGTAAAAGATTCTATAAGACCAAGCGGGATCACATTGTCCATTCCACTGGGGAAGGAGCAAGAAACCCATCTGCGGGGATCCAGGGCTGTTTTTCCACCACTGCTTTTTGGGAAGGTTCCTGTGTAGACAGAGCACTAATCCAGTCACTGCAGCCACTAAGGATCCTCAGTGAAGCGATACAGGATGACTTCAAAGATGAGGGCTTCTAAAACCATAGAACTAAACTTGAAACATAGTTTCCATTGCTCTTGGTTCCATTTGCTTCCAGATAAACAGTTTCTAGTGCGTTAGCAATGTTTATATTATTTTATTTGTCTGGTAATTATAGAAGAAGGTCAAGGATGGCTTTCAAATGAAGGTCACAGTTGTTTGCACAGCACAAGCGTCTCCTTAGAACCACGTGTTTTCAAAGAATATTTCCTGGACAAGTTAACTTTAATTAAGGGTAAGGGTGTGAAAAAGTTTTGCTTAAATTTCACAAAATCTCACGCCCCCTGAAACAAACTCGTAATTTAAAAACCTATTCAATACCTCTACAATCTCATTCTGACTAAAGTGTTGGTGACAAGAGTTTATAGGAGGATGTGATCGTCTATCTGATAAGTTCGACCTCTATGGACCCACTCGATTTCTTATCTCCAAACCCTGCAATAATGGAAAAAAATTAGGCCTGCAGATTTTTTAATTAATAAAAAAATAGACAAATGAGACATTTACAGAGGCAGAAATTATTTTTAAAGAGGAACAAAAAAGATACCAGGCACATAATTAAAACCTCTTGTCAGCCCTGTAGCTTATACGTGCTGTGAAATAATTTTCAAAAAGGTCTACCAGCAATTTTGCTCCTTCGAACTCTTTTGCAGTCTCAGCCCTCGACACGGACGCATAGCAGCTGCCCCGCCGAGCTACCTGAGCGTGGATGTGGGCCCACCGTCCACCCAGGAGAGGAACGTGGCAAAGATACCCGTCTGGCCAAAGAAGCGAACACAAAAAGCTTCCAAAAACAAACAAAAGTTATATTTATTTTTTTTAAAAAAAAAAAAAAGAGTATCCAATTTTTCATGTCAATATAGATAATCTGCTTAATAAAATATCAAGTTTCGTTATTTTTCTTTTCTTCTCCTCCCACGCAGGAGTTGTACCGAAGTATTTGAAGTATGTGCGGTATTGGAAAAATAAGCCCGCGTGGAGCAGAGGCACAGATGTTTTCTGTGTTTAATGATTTTCCTCCTTCTTCTTCTGTTCTCTGTGTTTTAAAGATTTTTGTATTTGTGGTGGCCGCCCTTTGCTGGTTGACACCAGCTCAGGGCCCCGTGGGGACCAGGGTCCTTCAGAGGTCAGAGCTCCGGGTCCCTGCAGCAAAGGGAGACCCTCTGGCGCCAGGGAGACGGCTGTTCTCGTTTCAAAATCTAAAGGCCAGTTGGCTCACCTGAATTCTGTGTCTCTGGCGATGATATTAATTCACTGCTTATTCAGAGGACTCAGCTTACCTCAAAGAAGTAAAATTAAGTTAGCTTTATGTTTGCTTATCTAGATGATTTCAAAGAAATTCCTCGAAAAGACCTATGAAGTGAGTAGAACACCGAAGGCAGAATCCAGAACAAGTTGACATCACCCTGATTTTATTCCAAGAAGTCACTTTGTTCTTCCTTCTCCCCTTTCTTGTTTGGACGCAGACGGAACTGGCTCTCCTGATAGCTCAGGACAATTCTCAGAACAACCCGCTAATTTAGGGACGACCTTTAGTCCCCCGACCATCGGCCAGCCTTTCCTGCTAACGCTTATCTGGTTTGTCCTGAGAAACTGAGGTTAATGAAAAGGAACGAAAGGGGATAAAAGAAGACGATGCCATTTATGGCTGTGTGGCCACGTCCTCAGGCTCTTCTCCGTGACATCCGGGCCGGGCCGCTGGCTCTACAAGGAGCAGAGGAGGACACGGGGGTCCCAGTGCTACGCCCGAGGCCTGCGGTCCACGTGGAGACACACCTGGGGATGCGCTGTGATGTCATGGGGTCGGGGCACCTGTGGCACCAGGAGGGCAGTGAGCCCAGGGCTGCTCGGGGAGGTCCTCTTGGAGGACTCCCATCTAAACCCACAAAGAGTTCTCTCCTTTCTCTTCCACCCGCATCACCAGGCCCCGAACTCTGCCCCAGGCTCCCCGGCCCTTCACCCGGTGTCTCTCCCTCCACCTTCTTCTAGTTTGAAGCTGAGACAGCGGGTCACACGCCTTCTACTCCGCGCGATTGGGAGGACACATTTCTTGTCCTTTAATAAAGAAAGGGAGGGCGGAAGCGCACGGGAAGTGAGCAGAGATAGAATCGGAAAAGGCAGAGGAAGTAATAGGTGGGCGCCGAAGACAGTCCAACGTCCTGGGCACCTCCGGGCAGTCAGGACGGTGAGAGACGCTTCCACGCCCCTGCGTTCCGGAGCCCACGGGGCTTGGCTAAGGTACCAGAATTTGGAAGGAGAGGAAACAAGCTTACTTTGATAGTCCTGCTGTCACCACTGGAGGGCACCCAGAGCGGGGCTGATGGAGGGTACCGGCCCTGAGGCTGGCCCAGCTGTTACCCCAACGTCGCGCGTGTGTGGAAAATGGGGGGCGGATTGGGAAGCTGCGGCTGTGAGGACGGACAGTGACGGCGAAGGCCGAGCAGAGGGCTCAGAACCCCCGGTGTCCCCGCGGAGCTTCATTTGGGCTCGCCGCGGGGGTCAAGAAGCCCAGGAGACACAGGCTCCGCGGCGCTGCTCGCCAGCCCGCGCCGCTCACAGGCCCAGCCTCTGCTGCACAGGTGCGCCGGGAACGGGCCAAGGAGGATGGAGCGGAGAGAAACGTCACCCCCACGCTTCCTGCTCCCCTGGGCCCTCCCTGATGTTCCCGGAGGGGACTGGTGCCATTTGTCCCTCTGAGACCCCGGCCATCTCTTCTCTCTACTTGAGAGATCTGTATCTTTCAGCGTGTTCCCAGATGCGAGGACCCTTTAGACACACAGCCTTGTTTCAGTGTCCTGGGGGAGGGGCGTTCTGGAAGTCCCGAGGTCAGGGCACAGCCTCGATTACGTTCCGGAGGTGACTGTCCTTACTGGCCAGGCCTCTGTCTCCGTGTGTTCAACTGGTCCCCCTGGGCTGGCAGCTGGGAGGTGGGTCCTCAGCCCCTGCTGGCGCTGAGAGCAGAGAGTAGGCTGCATGAGAAGCTCCCGGGCCGGGGTGGGGGTGGGGATGCACACAGCTGAGGGTGCAGGAGGGACCAGTGAGATTCCCGCCACTTTCACTAGCCACGTGTTTACATTCTAGAGCCGCGCGGTCCAGAGGGGTAGGCAAGGGCCATTGTGTGGGACCATTCAAATTAAAATGAAAGGAAATAGGCCTTCCCTGGTGGCGCAGTGGTTGAGAGTCCGCCTGCCGATGCAGGGGACACGGGTTGCCGTGGAGCGGCTGGGCCCGTGAGCCATGGCCGCTGAGCCTGCGCGTCCGGAGCCTGTGCTCCACAGCGGGAGAGGCCACAACAGTGAGAGGCCCGCGTACCACAAAAAAAAAATAAATAAATAAAAAAGAACATTCAGTTTCTCTGTCACACCAGCCACACTTCTAGGGCTCAACACCCGCGTGGGCTAGTGACTGCGTTGGGTGCGGAAGCCCTCCAGCAGCGCAGAAGGCTCACTGGTCATGGCCTCTCCAGAGACCCTATCCACTGTGACTCTAGGTTCTTGCGTTACTCACGGGCTTGTCTTCAGATACAACCGAGTCCCATTAAGAAGTCATCCTTTTGGATTAAGAATCCTTCTACGTTTTACTTTTATTTTGAGGCCAGTTTGTTTTTTTTCAATTTGATGGTAAGATGAGAAGCCATTTGAGTTGTTTGTTTTAATCTCTCCTGTACTTGGATTTCGTGTGTAACGATGTCGTCCCAGTGGAGTCTGGAGTGGCTTAGCGTCTTGTGTCTCTGCAGGACGCCTGTTCTGTGAGCAGCGCAGTCTGTGCCTCCCAGGATGTGTTGTCACTATCCACGCTTTCTACTGAGAAAAATGATCGAAACAATATGTTTCTAGCGTGCAATCAACAAAAAGCTAAGAACGCTTTATATTCAACCAAAATTTGTCATTTATCTTCGTTTTGATGGAGTCTCTAGGGGGCCTGTAAGTTAACACTAAATACTGAGTGAATAAAAATTCTGAGCCAATATAAGCACTTCAGCTCAGGGCTGACCATCCTTCTGGTCTCCGAATGGCTGGTCTTCATGAGGAGGGAGACGTAGGGACTAGGAAACATGCACATCCATTCAGAGCGGCTCCCGCACGGAGCAGACAGGTGTGAGAACAGGTGTCTGTACAGACAAGCAAAGCTGACTATTGAACCACCAGCATCTGAATACGTTTTAAAAGGATTTCACTTCATCATGAAGGAAACCTCTCATACAACTAATGATGAATCTGAACGACACAGTGGTGAAGAGACCTGGCTTTAAAGGGACATAGACACACCTGAGATCAGGTCCCACATGTTCCCAAGAGCAGGTGACCACAGGCGAGTGGCAGTCTGTTTCTGCTTTACAAACTCTGGATAACGCTTGAATGTACCTCATTTTGTTGGAGGATTCGATACAGGTTTATTAGCCTTAGCACTGTGCCTGGCGTGTCGTAAGTGCTCAAAAGCTGTTAGGATAGAGATGACTATTCTTACTCTAAATACTAAAGAGAGAAAAAATTAAATGAAACCACGGGGTGCTACGTTGAGAAGCTGGACTTCAAAGGTGTACGTGTGTGTAACGCATGGGACAGCAGGAGCAGGGCACCCCAGCTACACATAGGTACTCAATCAATATGTTTAGTGAATAAAACAATGTGGAGAGACTATTTCCTACTTTATCTCTGAAGCCTGGGTTTTTGTGGATTTTTGTCTTTTTAAAAAATTGATTGATAAATTCATCCAAAAGGAAGAGGTAGAAAGGAAAATTGGTTTAGCCCCCCCCCCAAACCCATCCACACCCCCTCTTAGTGATAGAACAATCGCAGTTTGCAGCCTCAGAAAGGCTCCCTGAGAGCAACAGGCGTTTCAGTGTCTTTCTGACCTAAGAATCAGGACTGCTTCTATATTCAGTGTGAAATCTCTCTGAAACGTTCACGTGTCTCATTTGCCTCAACTGTGGCCTTTGTTTCTTCTGTGACTTGTCAACTTTCAGGTTTGAAAATGGTGTCGATAAAATATGGCCAGTAAATGAGTCAACTAAACACATTTGTCTCAACAAGGAAGCTGCAAGGAAGTGTGACTGTATTTTTAGAAACAAGTAGAGCAGACACCACATAAGTGAGTGAGTGAGCTCTTCAAGAAAGTTTATCCTCCCTGTTCAAACTGTGATCAGAACAACTCTGACGGCGTGTTCAATAATCTTCCTTTGTTAGAAGAGAATTACGTTCATCATAAAGTGTTATCAGCCCAGATAACAGAAAATAAACAAAAACAAAGAACCACAACGGAAAGCGTTTCATTTAAAAATCATATTTATGTACTACGATATAGTGCTTAGGAATCTACTGTCAAGTGGTATGAATTTATGAGAACATAGATCAACTGTCCTGTCAAATCACATAGATGGACAAAATTATGCTTCTTTATCTCTGTATGTGAATAGGAAATTCAGAATTGAAAAATAAACGCAGCATTTTATAGAGAACTTATAAAGGAAGCAGATTACAGTTTCACCGTGGGAGGTCCCTTTAATGTTATTTTATATAACTTTCTGTGATACAGATTTCAGTCAAGGTCCCCAAATGATTTTAGACTAACTGGTGAGTTCTAGTAATAGAAGAACATTAATTATGCCAGAGCTAAACTTTCTGCTAAATGAAGCTGTCTTCATGTTAGAAACAGATGGATGCTAAAGGTAAAAGTTGATTTCTTTCTTTCTTTCTTTTTTTTTTTTTTGGTGAAAAGTCCTCAGTTAGAGTGATGTTTACTTTGTGTTTCAGGGGAGTTTGAGAAGCTGTCTGCTCACAGGGGTTTGTCTCCCTGTGATCAGGACGCAGTGTGGTCAGATGGGTGAGGATGCCTTACCTACACAGCCTAAACAGCCACACAGCGTGAACCAAGGAGGCACAATTATTTTCCTCTGGATCATATTTTAAGCAATATTAAATCTACATGGTTAAAGAAAACAGTAAAGCAAATATTGAGAAATTTTATGTATGTATTTAAATTTGTGATAAATGTGAGGAAGAATTAAAGACAAATGCCCATACAGGCGCAATGAGACAATTTCAGCATCTTATGAATTATTCGTGACGACTTAGAAGAACTCTAGTTGTTATATTTTTGCTTTGAATAAAATTAAAGCACTTTAAACCTTGTAATCTAACATCAGCATCTTCCCAGAGTGAGTGCAGAGGCTCAGAACATTTTGCTCCACAAGTCACACATGCAACAGCCCTATAGCAATTGCTCCCCTCTCTAAAACCAAACCAGACCACCGTCCGTTTAACCAAAGAGCCAACTCCATACTGATGCACACAACTGTAGTGCCTATTTGTTTCCATTTCACTGGAAGAAGAGGAAAGCGAAAACCAAAGTCTGTACTATCTTCCTTGGCCAGTGAGAAAAACTGTGATTGTTTCCAAGTAAGAAATATCTAATGACGCCAAAGCATGACCATAAAAGAAAAAAAAATGATAACCTGGACTTGAGCAAGATAAAAAACGTTTGCTCTATGGAAGACCTTGTTAAGAGGATGAGACGGTAAACTACAGAATAGGAGAAAATATTTGTAAGCCACATAGCCAACCAAGAATTTGCATATAGAATATAGAAAGAGCTCTGGAAACTCAACATTAGAAAAGAAACAATCCAAGGAGAAAACAGGCAAATGGTATGAAAAGACATTTCACTGAAGACAATATGTAGATGGCAGATAAGCACATGAAAATCAAAACCACAATTATATATCATTATTACTATGAGTTACCCATCAAAATGGCAAAAATTAAAAATAGCAAAAGCACCAAATGCCGGCAAGGGTGTGGAAAACTTGACCTTTCATACATTGCTGGTGGGGAAATAAAGTGGTACAGGTACACTGGAAACAGTTTAGCACTTTTTCTAACACTAAACATGTACTTACTGTAAGATCCAAGAATTGCATTCCTGGACATTTGTGTTCACACAAAAAAAGCCATTCCAAAAAGCTGGGAATAGCAACTTTATTCCTAATAGTCAAAACCTAGCAAATACAACAACAAATTGCTTCATCAGGTGACTGTTTAAACACTTGTGGTCCATCCACAGCGTGGAACCGTGCTCAGCAATAAAAATGAACAAACTATTGATACATGCAAAAAATGTGGATGGAGCTCAAAGCAATTATGCTTAGTGAAAAATGCCACTTTCAAAAGGTTACGCACTGTATGATTATATTTCTATAACATTCCTGAAAAGACAAAATGACGGACATGGAGAATGGATTAGTGGTCCTAGGGGTTTGGGATGGGTTGCAGAGGGGGGCTAGCATTAGGGATTTTCGTGGCGATGGAACAGTTCTTCATGTTGATTGTAGTAGTGTTTACACAAATCTACATGTGATAAAACTGCATAGAACTACATACATGTGCACATGCGCACACACACACGCACACAACACAAATGAGTTGTATGTATTGAATAACAACATCTGAAGAAGGTGGCTGGATTGTAGCAGTGCCAATTTTGTGATACCACACTATTTTTCAACTTCTTATCAATTTACAATTATTTCAAAACAAAAAGTTAAAGAAAAACAGATTAACAAAAAATATCTATACATTTCTTTCTTTTTTTTCCAAGAAAGAGCCACTATCTGCCCATGAGGTACATAAGGATAGAAATTTGTGTGCAGTTATTGTATTAAGACATTAAAAATAACTACACACTCCTGCAGCATTTCTGTTCAAGCCTGATTTCTATTACAGCTCTTGTCAGTCTTTCTCCCACTTGAAAACACCCAAGTGATGCTACAAACTGCCACTGATAATTGTACTTGCTCTCACAGTGATTCTAAAGCCTGGGGAATGCACTTGAAAAAATCCATCGTCCCCCCCGAAGAACTTCCCAGGTGAGAAATCCAAATCACAAATAAAAGATTATTCAAGGTTTTTAAAAACCCAAAGCCAATATTAACAGGACTTTCAAAGACACAAAACACGACAGAGTTTCACATTTAGGGAACGAGCGTCTTTTCTTCCAGATGGATGAGCATAGTAAGATGATAAGATTGAGCATAGATGGTGTTTTTCATTCAGTGCGATTCATCTTTCAAATATTCATTGCGTCTACTTTATCCTAGTTACCATCTTAGGTCTTGGAATGTAAAAATATAGTTATTTTTTCTTCTTCAAAGTGCTCCTGGTTTAGTGGCAAAGACTGAAAAACAAATAGATAAAAATACGAACTGAACCTTGTTACGAAGTCCAACACTTCTGTATATACTTGTGGAGACTTTAATACACTGTCTTTAATTGATGAAAATGCATGATTAAGTGGAGGTGGATGGCCTTTAATTAACAAAATGAATGAATACCCTTGACAATTAAGTAGAGCAATCAAATTAATACGTATAATCGTTCTTTGAAAAGTAAACTGGAACATAATCTTGAATTTTGAGGAATAAGCTGATACAATGTATAATGGTTAGTGATAGCTAACAAATTATCTTTTACTCTAGGACTTCTCCGGAAATTATAGATAATGGAGCTTGGAGTAAATAAAACCGATGTGCGCTGTCTTAGAGACCACCCCTTCATGGTCAGCTTTTCCCTACTAGGTCCTACTAACTTCTGTCTAGAATTTTCTTCTTATTTTAAATATTATGTGTTAACTCAGTTCTGGTAACCCCGTGCTCTTCCTTTTGTGGTTCTGTCCCTTTTTGCTAAAGAGGATGGCCCAGAGGAACCAACTGGGTGATCAGCAACAAAAGGAAAAGGAGGATTTGTATCAACGAGGGCACTCACTTGTTCTGCCCCGTGTGCTTAGACCAAAGTGTGTCCGCCCCTGGTGCCTCACTTGAGCTGATGCGAGATCAATGAAAGTGAGGACTCCTTGCTCTGACTCATGATTTAAGGATTACAAATCAAGTCAAGAATACTTTCCATTGGTTCAGCACTTTTATTTTTGTTTCTGTTTTGGTTTTTTTGATTTAATTTTATTTTTTTTAATACAGCACGTTCTTATTAGTTATCTGTTTCCTACATATTAGTGTAGATATGTAAGTCCCAATCTCCCAATCCATCCTTAGCACTTTTGAGTTTATTTATTTTCACACATGAGATCATCTGATCGTCTCCACAGTCTTTGGCAGTGGGTGTGTCAGTTCAGAGGAAACTGACACCTGGCGGGTCAAGGAGGAGCCTGTGCGAAGCCACAGACACACAGTGAAGGCGTGGCCAGTCCCACCAGCTCCTCCAAGTCAGGTGCTCTCCACTTAGCCCGTTGTGTTCTACGTCATTTTATATTCTGGAATCACTTTGTTACTGTTAGTCAGTCTTGAACTTGGCATAACCGTAGAGGCTATGCTCCACCCAGGAGTAGACAGTAGGAATTTTCTGTCCCCTCCGCTCTTTGTGGGGGCTCTGTCACTCTGGGAAGGTAGGAGTGTTTCCTAAGTCTTTCTCAGCAATAACTCTAATGGGAGGGTTTAAATATACCACGCCCCCTTCTCGTCTGTAATTTCTTTCTTCCAAAACATGGCAACGGAATCCACAACTCATCTCCGTCCGCTGATCACACAACCAGCTGTCAGAGCTCTGAATCATGCCACTCAAGGGGTATTTTTTAAGGAACCCTCTTTTTGAGGCAAATGTGGTTCAAAATTTCCCTGTTATCTCAGATGTCTCTGAGATAGACCTAGAGCTTTCATCTTACTCTGGTTTCTGCAAACTTGAGGTTGTGTTGACGGAGCTCTGATTGAATTTCCCTTAGTCCTTGCTGACATGCATAACCCACGCCCTCTCCCATCCAAGCCACTGTCTTTTGCCTTGTGAACGCTCTCAATGTTTAATAATAATTGCCTGCAGTCCCCACATTATGCCATTTGCCTCGTGGCTCACGCTCGGGAAGCGTTTTCTTCCCTTGCGTTAGATTCCAAGGCCACTGGCGTTGGTTGGCTTTGTCTCATCTCTCTGAGGAAGCATCCCCTGCGTGTTACTGGTCCACCTACAGTGGTGATCATTTTAACATTCTTAAAATCCCAGACTCCAGACCGACAGTATTCTTGTTTCAGGACAGAATCCAAATAAAGGAATCAATACCTTGAGTTTATATTATATGATTGTGCTTTAGAAGGGGAGAAAAATTACCTCTGTCTGCACCGTTAACTACAAAAGGGTGGCCATAAGGACCATTTCCAGCCTGTCAGTCTGCACTAGGTGCCCCGTATTGAAGGCCGGTGCCCAATTATCTTCAGCCAGAGTTGGATCAGTGTGACTGGGGAGAAACACAAATGCCTGGAATGCACCAGGCATCTGACGATGGTCAACAGGAATCGATGCCAAGCCTCCACAGATCCACAAAACCTGTCCCAGTTGGCAATTCACCCTACGCTTTTCCGCACAGGATAAACCCTGGGCTCTCTGACCCAGAGATGAGAAATGCAATCAACCATTCCTTATCTCTGTTAGACCTCGTGTGCTACATGTGTCCATACTTTTCTTCTTGACGTCCAAGGCAATTGCCCTCTGTGGCATGTTCTGATCACCGTGATGGCTTTGGGGTTCGTATGAGTCCATTTGCAAATTCCTAACTCACGAGCCAGCTCCGGCAACTTGTGTGACGGATGCATTTTACATATGGTATTTTCTTTTCTGTTTTCCCACCTAATGTAGCCTTTAAGACATGAGTCGTTAGTGCATTTGGGCTAAATTGTTGCTTTTAAATAAGAAAGGTTTAGATCATCCTAGAGAGAACTAGTGGACACAACAGTCGGCCTGAGAGACACCACAGAAGGCTGGCAAGATGTGGGCTCATCCAGGGCATCCCTGGGCGAGGGGTACAGTTTCCTCCCCTTCCCAGTTCCAATGCTGGGTCTTCATCTGGTGCATTTTATCAATTTCATTGAGAAGGTTTGTGTGTGCTCCTTTGGAGCCAACTTATCTTCTTATTAATGGAAAGTGCAGACCAGGAGCCAGGAAGTCTCCACCTGCTCGTCCATTCATTTTCTTTCTCCCAAATCAACTTTTCTACAATTGCCTACACCGACACGTAATAGGAATTTCTACCAGAATATAATGTAAGAGTCACTTTTCCCATAAATTTTTTTATATTTGCATGGATTATGTTGATCTTTTGCTGAATGGCATAGCTAAAATATTGAAATATTGCAGGCGAGTCTATCATATTGTCAACAGCAAGACAGCTATTAAGGAAATCCAGATTTTAGAAAAAACAACAAAAAAGCAAAATAACATATCTGGATTCTGAATCAGAAACTCCAAGTTTGAAGCCAAAGCAGCTGAGTTTTGGGTAAACTCAGTGGGGCTTCTGCCTCAAAGAGGAGAGACCCGCGCCTCCCGACAGGTGGGTTTAATCTGCCTTCTTGGAGGGACAGAGCAGTGGCTGCAAACCCGGTGTCTGGAAGGGCCTTGGGGTGTGATTTACAACAAGGAGGGCTGGGAGAGGGACCAGCACAGTCGACAGTCTGCTTCTCAGGTTGGGATCTACAGGGCCTCACCCATGGTGCTCGGTGGGAAAACCAGCCCAGAGTTGACGTGTTATCTTTTATTTCTTAAGAGAAGCCAAGGATCCAGGTTTTTTCTGGTGTGTCCTCATGTTTATATTTTTACTACTTACTGTTTTTTTTTTTTAAATTCTTTGAGAACGCCATCTGTCTAATGGGAGACCACTTTCCAGTCTTTCTCATAGAGATGCAGAAAATGACCTTCTCCTTGCTTTGTTTTATTATTTTCAAATTTCTCGTTTGGCACTTGAGGCACCTCTTCCAGATTTTCTTCCTCCACTCACCTCCGCGCTGTGCTGGAGCGTTTTAGCACATGAAGCATGGATGACCTGAATTCTGAGCGTAAGAGGAAGGCTTCATGTTCATTCTTTTGCACCGAAGATCCATGTCCACTTGGAAATGGGTGGAGCCCAGTCCTGGGAATCTCACCTCTTATTTCCAAGTTGAACTCTTCTCCTTCCTCTCTCGAGTTTATGTATCCCACTCAAATAGAGTAGAGCGTAAATTATGCTGGGGATAAACTAAGTAAAGGAGTTTTTTGTTTTTTGGTTTTTTTTTTTTTTTTGCTATGGAAGAAAGAATATATGCTCCCTGTTGGTTGAACTCCTGAATTCTTTTTTTTTAAAATTGAAGTACAGTTGATTTACAATGTTGTGTTATTTTCTGCTGTACAGCAAAGTGACTCAGTTATACATATATATACATTGTTTTTCCTATTCTTTTCCATTATGTTTTTTCTCAGGAGATTGGATACAGTTCCCTGTGCTCTACAGTAGGACCCTGTGGTTTATCCATTCTATGTATAATAGTTTGCATCTACTAACCCCAAACTCCCAGTCCATCCCTCCTCCACCCCTTGGCAACCATAAGTCTTGAACTTCTGAATTCTTGACTAAGCCTAGGAAGGACATGTCATGCCCATCTAAGACAAGTTTCTCTCCATAGCTCATCTTGCTGTTCAAAGGCCCTTGACACCAGAATGGACCCAACCGGTTCCTCTTTAGACTAGGAACCCCCCTACTCCCACCCCAGTGAAACTGGCACTACTATATATTCAAGCACATGTCACTCTGAATTATATCCCCATGTAACCTGCAGCACTTGAAGGTGGACGCTCTCCCTAGAAAGAGAAATAAAAGAATCTTGTTTAAATAACCTCTATCTCTAGATGATTTAAAATACTTTGACAGATCTATATTTTTTTTGAAAAATGAATCAAAAATAATTCAATCAGAAAAGCGACATCTGTTACCCATCAATAGCCTTGCAAGAGAATTAAAATGGTCTTTTTCTCTCCCCTGAAATCTACTGATAATTTTTTTTTATCCCATGCCATTCATTGAGATCAGATGCATTGAGTCCGTATCAACTCTTGGAATTACATAAATAATAAAGTCCTCGAGGCTGATGGCATGGGAACAGTGGAATGTGTAACAATACAATCAGGATTAAAATCTAGATTTAATGTAAAGCATTCTAACACTGTCAAGTAAGATGAATTTTACACTCCTTTGTTCTCTGAGGCCAGGTTATGCCGTAGTTAATGTTTTGTATTAAATCGTGTGCCATTTTTATCTGAGATGATGTCTTATTTTCTTTGTTTATGGCTTTGGAAATTATTATAACGAGACACATGAAAGAGGTGACAGAAAAGTACAAATGGATAAAACAGCATTCGCTACCCAAAGCGAGTGTAAATGGAGCCAATAATTTTTTAACTTGTCTGTCTCTTAATCTTTTCTAGTGAGCTCAGTGATGATTTTTCTTGGTTCAAAACCTGTCACAGCATTCATTTGTGACCATTTTTATTGCTGGGATTAGTCGAGGTCTGTCAATTCTGAAACTCCACTTCTGCCCAACGAATGTCAGCTTTAATCACAAAATGCCCAACAATGCAAGAATTCCAGAGCCTACCTTTGTGGTTATGATTACACTTTAGAACAGCACTGCAGTTCGCGGACTGACCTAAGCCAGCAAAAATTCAAAATACAGGCGGCTCCTGACAAGCGGCCCTGCCTTTTGTTCTTTCTAAACTTCTTAGCTAAATTATTCGCCAGCCCCCAGAGTCAAAATAGACAGCAGTGGTGTTAAATGTATCCACGTGGTTAGGATTCATATGTAGACTCGGGCCACCGTCACAGGGCCTGGGCTGTCTGGATGTAGAAACGTCTCCACTAGAACCTCACTAGTGAAACCTAGGTGTATGTCTGACACCGAATTTGCATATGTCCCGAAGAATGCTATGGGATTTGTCTGTGTGCCTGCAGCTGGATTGAAAGTTGTCCTCCCGGCATAGGAAGGGAATATCTGCTGGAGACTGAGAGAATCAGTGTCAAGTGCCTTTGATCTCTGCATTGGGACAATGTCCAGGAGTGATGGGATTTGCTCTGCTCCACCCGGGAGGGTCAGCCTGGAACAGAAGAGATTCCTTCAGGCCAAGGGAAGCATGTGGGCCTCTGCGCTGTCCTACCGCTCAGCAGAGGGGCAGGATTGGGAATATGATGCTGTGTGGTAAATCTAGGGTGTTCTGTGGAAATTCCCAGAAATCAATGTCTTCTGAATGAGCTGGAAACTCTTATAACTGCCTCTGGAAGGTTTAGCGGAAGCACTTCTCCTGGACCAGCCACTGGAGGCTCGGAAGACTGGCCATCAGCTGAGGATTGCAGGAGAAAGACTTCAGAGAAACGGAGAGAATCACGGCTCCATGTGGGGAGGGTCACGTAGAGGGCAGACGTGCGTGCTGTCCACGTGCTCTGTAGCTGGCACACCTGGACACCCAAGACCAGGTGACTTTGCTAAGCAGCAGGGCCAGAGAGCCACTGTCCCCAGGACACTAGGGACTGGAAGACAGTGACGGTCTCCCAGTTTCTCTACTCTGACTGCTGAGTCACCTCTTCAGCTTTCGGAGAATGTTTACCCCAACCATAGTCCCTTTGGGGGTGTCTCAATGGGCCTAGGATGGAGACTGGGCGTTACTTATTACGTTTCAGTGACCATTCTGATGCAATCCAGGATTCAGAGCTACTACCCCGAGGCATACAGTTTTAGCAGCACATCACAAATTTTAAAAAGTTAAGAAAGAAAGCAAGCTTGAGTAAATGGATTGATGGTAATTGTGGACCAAGGTGGAGGAAGAGGGGATGGAATGCACGGTTCTTAGGAAATCAAGCTATGATTAAAAATAAAATGATGGTTCTCAGACATGAGGATCCACAAAATCCCCTGGGAAGCTCGTTTGAATACAGAGTCTTTGCCACACTTGTGCAGATTCTGAATCAACACATCTGGCCTAGAGTCAGGAATCGGATTTTTAAGTTGGGCCCCAGCTGATTCTCATGCCAATGGCCCAAGGCTAACGCTATATTTTTTAAAAACCTGATGTAAGCACTTTCCTGGTTTTCAAACTATCAGAGAAGGAAAGGGTCTATATTCAGAATATATTCTGCAAGAAATGTTTCTTCCTCATTTGAGTTCATTTTATACTGCATCCGAGGAATGCCTTGCAAGCCACTAAAATGTTGCCCACAGATAGACTATTATTGTGACATGGCCTGCAGAAACCGTATTCTACTAGATTGTGTGTTTATATTCTGATTCTCCCATGAATTTTTAAACTAGGTTCCCAGTGGGTAAATTCATATTGCTTAGATAAGAACTTAAAGAGGACTTTGAAGAATATGTATGTCTAAGTTAAAATGGTAATTGCTAGTTCTTCAACTTTTATATCCCAGCAAACTCTTTGGCAGGGTTATAGGCTGTTCAGAACACCTGACCCACCCAATCTGACCACTGAAAAACAACAGAGCAGGCCTTCAGAATGACTGTGAGACACGGCCCTGCCATTACTAGGATGACAGTTCGTTAGCTTCTGGAATATTTTGTTATTTTCCTGAACTGTGGGTGGAAAGGTTTGGAGGGGGTTAATCATCATTATAAGACAATACAAGACATGGACTTTTTTCTCAGGGATTTTCTACTCTAAGTGAGATAAGCGTCACACATGCGAAACAATTGTGAATAATTTACAATAGTAAGTATAGTCAGGTACTAAAATAGGGGTTATTATTAAATTGCTTGGAACAGAGACTACATCGTATGTGGAGTCCACAATGCAAGAAAGATGACTAAAACCTGGATCATTCAGGAAAACTTCCTGAAGGAGGCAGGTCTGAATATGCCCTCTGTTCTATTTTAGCCATTGAATGCATTCATTGCACGCAAATGTCAATCGCAAATAATTCAACCAACTTGAGTCTGTGAATGGCTTCCTGACCATCCCTGTCCTGGGCGACAAGAATTTCGCTATTGTTATTTATCTCACCTGTCGTCATAGATATTTTTGATATTATCGGTGTTTGGAATACTGAGTCACTTGCTTTTTACTAATGACCAGGACTTCCTGGCAGACTAACCTTTGCGTTCTTTCTCATCATCTTTAGGCTTGCCTTCCATCTCTAGATGCTTTGGGGCCCATTCCCTGTCCCTTAAGTCTTTTGGCTCTTAACCAATCTCTTTTCTTCCAAGGTTGAATAATACAAGAAATAGAAACTATTTAACACGTTCTTGTCAAGTACTAAGTAATGAGTATGCCACCGTTCCCACCGCTTACCATAAAGGCATTGACCCCGATGGACACAGCTGGCGTTAGGGGTCCGTAGTGGCTAGGTGGGGGAAGCTGAGGGAGCAATGGGGGAGATGGGGCAAGCCATTCCAGGGCCACTTTGCCAGGGGCTCAATGTCCGTCCTCTTAATCAGTGCTCAGTACAACTCTGACAAGTAGAAAACCCAAAGGCTTTGTGGAGAAGAAAGCCAAGAAGAGAAAAATCAAGGTTCAGAGAGATGCAGCCACTGGCCAGGCTCACGCAGTACTCAACACGCCGGGACAGAATCCACCCTCAGGCTGGTGCATCATGATGCCCAGTGACAACCCAAGGAAGAGCTTCCACAATTTCGGCACTCTGTAAAGCTCGCTGAATACAGACACTTTATGAAATTATGACGAGTCCCAAAGGAAAGGAACAACAGCATTTCTATTTATTTTCTGTCCCCATTTTACTGAGAAAATCCCATTCACTGAGCAGATGAAGGCTTGAGATGTGAAGGAACTTGTTCCATGGCGCCCTGGTCAAGTTTCCCACTAGAGTGATTGCTACCAATTTAGTTGGGCTTGGAAGTTACTCAGAGGGCCTCCTCAACAGAAGGAAACAATCCTACTTACCAGCACCAGAAATTTTATCACTGAAGTCTTGTCCTTCTGGTCGCTCCAATCTGGAAGAGTGTTCTCATTGACTTCATATGTTCCCTGAAGAGGTACAGGCACTGTTGTTCATCACAACTGTGGTCAAAATAAAAGGTTATATATGGCTGCAGAACACATAACCCCACAAATGGTATCTCAAAACTAAAATGATTTATTTATTCAAAATTCTTCAGCATGCGTTGGACTTAACTGGGCTGGGCAGTCCCCCAGCTGGTCTCCCCGGGAGGTTATTTACGTGGCTACATGACAACGTGCTTAGGGCTGTCGGATCCAGGATAGACTCGCTCAGAGGTCCAGCTGTTTGCTAAGGCCATGGGCACTCTGGTTTGTATACCAGTCGTGTCTCCGTCAGGACAACACAGATTTTATACGTGGCGACACCACAATTCCAAGAGGATAAGCCCCAGCGCTCAAGTGCTTCTCTGGTCTTAGTTTGCCTTGCATTTGCTGATGTCCCATTGACCAAAGCAATTCATGGTCCCCGGAATAACGGCCCCCAAAGATGTCTACATCCTAATCCCCCCAAACCAGTGAATCTGTTACCTTCTGTGCAGAAGGGACTTTACCTAGGTGATTAAGTTAAGGTTGTTGAAATGACAAGATTATTCCTGGACTCTCTGGGTGGTCCTAATGTAATCACAAGTGTTCTCATAAGAGGGAGGAGAAGGGGTGTCAGAGTCAGAGTAGACATGATGACCAAAGCAGAGGTTGGAGTGATGCAGCCACAGGCCAAGAAACGTGAGAGGCCTCCAGGGGCTGGAAGATGTAGAGAATGGATTCTCCTTAGGACCTCCAGGAGGACCACAGCTCTGCCAAATTTTGATTTTAGCCCTGCAAGACCAATTTTGGACTTCTGACCTTGAGAACTGTAAAATAATCTATTTGGTTCTTTTAAGTCACTAAATTTGTGGTACTCTGTTACAGCAGCAGGAGGAAAATGATACACAAGTCACTTATCCAAACCCAGGATCAGCCTTGGAGGGGGCACAAGGACACATGATTCACTGAAGCCCATTAAGGTAACAGTGCATCACACAGATGACCTAAATGCTCAATAACGAGGATTGTTTTACTAGATCCTGATAGTTCCCTATGATGGAATACTGTGCATTTTAAAAATCATGTTGTAATAAGAATCACAGTAAGAGTAAAATTAGAAGAATGACATCATATATTGTACACAAGATACTAAATGTAAAAAACAAGTAACAAAATATCAGGTACAAAATAAACCCAAACTTTTAGAGGGAAACCTAAATAAAACATCTTGGTTTCCAATGACAGATAAATAGATAGATAGATAGATAGATAGATAGATAGATAGATAGATAGCTACCAATAAATAGTCTGTATGTGTGTGTATAAAAAATAAAAATAAGGGAAAAAAATAAGGATTAGAAGCATATAATACAAACTGTAAATTGTAGTTTATGGGTGATTTGTTTGTTTGTTTTATTTTTTTCCACATGCTTTCAAGTATTCCACAATGATCAGGAGTTGTATTTCACCAAAAAGCAACACAATACATTTGTTGAAATGTAGTATAATAAAAGTTTTTGAGGAGAAGAGAAACTGAAAATATTTTTGAGAGGGCTTAGTACTGGTGTGTACTATTTGTATTTGCAAGAATAAGGGGGAAAAAGAAACCCTGCCCTGAAGAAGGTATAATCTACCTGCCCTTGAAGATGATCTATTCTAGGCAAAGAAGCAGAACACACAGTCAGGAGACAATTAAGGAATATGATCATGTGATTATATCTGAATGGTGATCAATCATTTAATTTTTTATTTTCAATCACATATTTGTCTGGATAAAACAAGAGAAGGTTTGTGTATCAGCATAAAGATAACTTGCGGTAGAAATTTTGAAAGCAGCAAGAGATGAAAAGAGCTTTGAAAACTAAGCCCAAAATTTCAGATTGAAATGGCAAAAAAAATTACCTCTTGTTTGTGGTTTTGCTTCATTTTGTTTTGTCTTTAACTATTTTGAAAGCAGAAGATAACACCACATTGCTGTTGGTTTACTGTTTTGTTTTTTAGTCGTTTCTTTGGAAATATATATAAATATTCTAAAGTTCTAATGGTTCCAGGTCTTCTACTAGTGTGATGCACGCCTGATCAGGGATCAACACAGTCATACTATATGCCGTCTGGGTGCCCTGCTCACATTAGGAAGGTATCTGCTTATAATAAGTCAAACTTGACTAAATAGAAAACAAAAAGAAACATATTTTAGGTCTTCTTAATCATTGCCCGAAAGATAACATTAAGTACTGCTTACGTGCCAGCTCTCACGGTTGGTTTTTACAAACTTCCCCTTGTGACGAAGAGGTGCAAAGGCCTAAGCCCACTTCTGTCTTGCGTCGCAAAAGCAAGGACAGCAGGGAGGGAACAGACCTGGGGCAAAGCAAGAAAGCATTGAACTAGGCTCCAGGGGGCAGGGGAGAAGCACATCTAGGAATTTCCCATTTGCAAACCAGACTTTGCATCTAAGACCCTTGGGATTTAAGGCAAGAAAAAGAAGAAGGGAATACGACACTATCCCCTCCCAAAGTGTTAAATCTCACACCAGGAAGGCCTGGTTCAATCAGGGAGGAAATGAAAGGCGTCTGCTATAGTTCCTCAGACAGACCGCCTCCGACTCTGACGAGCCCACGGCCTCCGTCTCTAGGGGGCATCAGTAGAGCCACAGACGGAACTCTAGCAGTTCAAGCTCCTGCAATCCCTGTGAGGTCATGGCCACCCATCAGTGGTGTCTCGGTCCTGCTGTGGCGAGGAGGGCAGAGGCACGGGCTCTCAAACTTGTCCTCACCTGCGCTCAATACCCACAACCGCCATCAGTGAAGAAAGAGAACCAGGGCACCTTTATCTCATCTTTATCCTCTAAAAGCAAGAGGTGGGTGTATAACGCCCCAATGTGATTGCGAGAGATGTAGAGTAAACTCTTCTACGTTGGCTATTTCCAGAAGACAATCTAAAGCATCACCAGCCCCATCAGGGTCTGCACTGGATCTTCAGAGCTGGTGAGCAACGCAGAATCCCAGGTCTCATGCCAGTTCCGCTGAATCAGAATCTGGATTTGATCCAGATTTGATTGACATTGATCACTTGACATGATCTCCAAGTCATTCTTCTTGAACAATAAAGTTTGAGAAACACCAGTCTAAAGGGCGTAAAAGAACGAACATCCTGGTGACCAGTAATTATAATGAAGGGAAAAAGAAGATCAATACAGAAAGTTATGTTACGTTTTTCATCCTTACATATTACATGGCCTGAAATTGACATTTTAAAAACAAAAGAAACAACCAGTTCTGAGTTTGTATTTTTTGCATGTTGGAATTTTTGCTCAGATCAGTTAAAGCAAAGGCGGATCCACCGAAAAGCACAAGAAGGGAGACAGAAATAAAGATGGGGATTACGTCACGAGTATTTCACCGTTCGGATCCATATTCCCGTGGGAGGATTTGGAGAGGGGAATTGTTACCTATGAAGAGATAGTCATGCTGGGAACGCCTGCCTTCTATCTCACCTCTGTGACCTAAGAATACGTTCTCCAGCTGCTTTTTTGTTCTAATCGTGATCTCGTTATTGTGCTTCAGCTAGATCGTGATGGTGGAAAGAGATTTATTTTTATAACTTATATTTGAATTTTCAAGCAAATTCTGCGGTAGCACTTTGAATACTTTAGAAACCAAGAGGAGGCCCTATTTCTGAATATAGGCAGCACAAGCAAACAAAGAGTCTTTTGAGAATATTCAGAGAAAACTTGATTGACCGTTCAGCGTCTTACGCTTTGACATTCGTTCAAAACTCCAAGTTGTGTTAACCCTAGGAGGGCTGATTTCCACAGCCATGTAGCTTTGGGTTTTTCAGTCAATTTAATCTGCGGGGAGAGTTTACAGTCACAGTCTTTTCCCGTTGTTCTGTGGCACAAAAATAGGGTGGCCACCCTGGGGAGACGTGGTACAGCCCGGGAGCTGTGGCCAGGCGGCCGGACCCTTCCACCGCATCTGCCCAGCACGGTCGTCAGCGACATGCTTGTAATGATGCATCTCTCCAGACGCGCGCTTTAAAAATACACACAGGAAAACCACATATTCCATTGTCCCATTTTAGCTTTCACTCAAAGGAAAGTAGTATTTTCAAATCATTTCAATGAAAAGCATCCATTTCAAGGCCAGATAAAATATCTTCTTGAAGCTCTAGAATGTTCCATCTTATCTGACAGACCTCTGACTCTGCCCAGGGCACCAGATGACTTTGGACACTTTCTTTGTAGGAAGGGGTTCTTTGTTAATACTCTGCTGTTTAAGAGCCCTGCTAAGAAACCCACTCTGTTGGGGGTTTCTCATTGACACTGGATGGGACGTCCAGGTGCTGTACCGTCAGGGGAAATGCAACTCAAAGGGCCCAGTCGTTTGCATGTGAATATTTTGCTGTTCACTCTTGCCAGAGGAAATGAACACCAGCACAGATGTCATGTGGTATATGCCTGCAGAAGGATCTAGTTCTCTAGCCCTGGTCTCACATGGTTCTGAACCAGGGTCTTCACAAAAGAGAAAAATTCACAGTTTTCACAAATTGTGAGGAAAGGGTCCTATCAGAGATGAATCCCAAAGCCTCATCGTCTTGAAGATGCTGTAAGAATGTGGATATCCTTGATAGGTCTTCGCTAGCTACTAATTGCAAGCAATTTGATTTATGAAAAGATTTGTAGACAGAATGTGAGAATAGGAGGAGACATTTTAAATACAACATATAAATATAATACTTTTTTAGATAAATTGAAAGAAATGCATAAAAAGAACTTTTAAATGACCCATCACCCATATGCAAGAGCTAAACACTGTTGACACGCATGTGTATTTTTTTTGGTATTAAAAATATGTGCATATTTACACATTTTTGGTTACACAGAAATACCATTTCCAAAAAAGTTGTCTTCGAGATAAAGTTTTATCAGAACGATGGTCAAGTACTGAACCTAAATAAACCAACACATTTCCGTCAAAAATGAAGTCACATTTTCAGTATTGTCTCTTTGCCTTCTGCAGTGGGCAGCCCCCAAAGTGGAAGCCAGGGACGAAAGAAACTGACTGGTTTGGTTACGACGGCATAAGTAGCCTCACAGCTCGCGGAGATGTCACTCGCTTTATTAAGTGCCCCGTCTCAGGCTCAGAGATGTTCCAGTCGAGATGATAAATTATGTGGCCACCCTAAGTAACAAAAGGAAGCCTGCTTTTAGTGCGTCCACACACTTTGTGTGGGAAATTAACTGTTCACCTGGGTATTGAATTTGCTTATCCAGGAAAAAATCTTTTTCCCCTGGACGAGGTTTTGTTGGCGGTCTCTTGGCCAGATAGTCACTTATAATTGCTGATCCCGTGAGTAAAAGACCCATTTAGTCAACTGTGTACAGTTGTGGGTGGTAGGGAAGGGGTGGGGGCGAAAACCCACCCTTCCTTAATCCAGAACAGCCTTCTTGGAGGGGGGGAGGGAGGGGGGAGGGGAGTTGCAGAGTCTGCACCAAGCCGTGGACGGTCGTGTTACTTGCACTCGGAGGTCGTTTATCATCGCTGCTCAGTGGGCTCCGTCTACTGGCTCATTGCTTACTTTTGTCTCCACTTTAAATTTTTTATGGATCCACCCAAAGGTAATGAACCAGAAAATCCTAGGGTTCTTGTGTTTTTGTTATGAATTCCTGTTCCTAGGAGTCTGCAACTCACGTGCAAAAAAAGTTGTTCTGACTTGAAATGACTTGAAAATTGAGTTCAGAGGTCCACACTTCGGGGCGAATATTTCCTTAGAGACTTCTGGTGAAGAGCTAGGACAGGAAGATGACAGAAAGTTTGTGATTTTGAGATCTTCTGAACGCTCATAAAAAAGAAATTGGGAAGGAGGGTAGGGAGACACGCTGACCTATGGCCATCACCTTCCCCATCTTCGTCTAAGTGAGGGTGGACTTGGCCCTAGTTTGATTCACAAATTCATTCTTATAGTGATCTTGTTACTTCCTTGTTCCCTCAGGCTCTTCCTCCTCTGGAAGAAAAGAGTCATGGAAGCAGGTAAGCCTGCTGAGTGGCTCCGGTGGTGACAGCAGTGCCTGCAAAAAGTCCGTGCATGTCTGCTAAGTGCTCAACCAGCTCCAGCTGAGACTCTCTGGGGAAGCTGTGCTTTTGTCTGGAATTAATGGTCTGAAGTTCATCAATTTCTGTCCATTCTCTCCCTCTGTTTCTTTGGATCTCAAGTATTGAATTAACCATAATCAGGGGTTCATGGCATCCTATCACACTAGAATCCTGAGCCCATGCATAGCTCCCTTCCACTTACCTATTTATTTTCATTCATGCACTCATTTAATAATACATTAAACCCCAGTGAACCTCTACCTAATCAAAGACCTTGCACTTCCCCATTAACTTATGTGCACTTCCCATCCCATTTTATGGCCTAAACAATACATCCTTTAAATTTATGTGCTTCTGGGTATTCCCTGCATGTTTCTCCTGGTATTTGCTTTTTCACTCAATGTGACTGTTATGGGCTGAATGTTTGTGTCCCCTCACAATTCGTATTTTGAAGTCCACACCCCTGAAGTGATGGTATTAGGAGGTGGGGCCTTTGGGAGGTAATTAAGTTGAGATGAAGTCATGAGGGTGGGGCTCCCATGAGGGGATCAGTGCCCTTCTAAGATGAGGGGGAGACTCCAGAGCTTCCCCCCATCCATGAACACACCCAAAGAGAGGCCAGGTGAGCACACACCCAGAAGGCAGCTGTCTGCAAGCCAGGAGGACAGCTTGCAGGAGACACTGAATTGCCCGGCACCTTGATCTCGGACTTCTCAGCCTTCAGAACTGTGAGGAATAAATGTGTGTTGTCTCAGCCCCCAAGACTGTGGTATTTTTGTTGTAGCAGCTGAAGCTGACTCAGACAGTGACTTTACAAAGATGAATCTACTTTGCCGTGTGAGGTCTCATTCTCTCGTTAATGCTCTGTAATGTTCCATTGGGTGTGTATATTTTATTTATCATTTTTTTGAATAGGTATTTGGGTTATTTACAGTTTTTGCTAATTAAGAAAAGGGCTGTTCTGAGCATTCATGGTATGACCCTTGATAGACACGTACCTGGGTCCACTCTTGGGCATGGGATTGCAGGCTCATGGGCTATGCACATGTTCAGTTTCACAGAATAAGGTCAAAATGTTTTCCGTGTGATTGTGTACTTTACACTCCCACTAGAGATGCATAAAAACTCCCATTGATCCACATCCTTCCCAACATTTCGTATTGTCAGACTCCTTAATCTTCCTAAACTAGAGGGGTGTTTAAGAGGACATTTTATTTTATTTTGATCTGCATTTCTTTAGTGACTTCATATGTGTTTTCACGTGTGCTCCCCATAAGTGTTTCTTCAACTGTGAAACACTTTTTTTCACACTTGTTTTTCTTGTGCTTTGTTCAGTTTTCTCTCATGTACTTTTTTTCTCTATTCCTTTGAAAAAAGTGTTTCTGTGGTTATTTTTTTTTTGCACATTCTTGATACTAGTCCTTTGTTGGTTTTAAGTGTCACAACTATTTCTCTCCAGTTTGTAGCTTGCCTTTTGCCTTAAGATGTTTGATAAACAGAGTTGAAAATTTTTTAAAAATATAATCGAATGTATAATTCTTTTTCATTATATCTGGCATTTTTTTATGTCATGTTTGAAAAGTATTTCTCTACCCTGAGGTAATAAAGCTGTTCCTTTATATTTTATTCTAGAAGTTTTAAAGTTTTACTTTTGACATTTAAGTTCTTAATCCATCTGGAGTTGATTTCTGCAAATGGTAAGAAGTAGGAAATCCATTTTCATTTTTTTCCACGTGAAGAACCAATTTTTCCATCACCATTTGTTGAACTATATTTTTCCCTTTATCAATTTCACAGTAGTGTCACAAAAACAGTCAAGAAAAATTCCCAAAAGTTTCTTCTCACTAGTGATAAAAAAATACTAATAAGCAAAAGTGATCATTTTGAATCAGCATGTTCGAGGTAACATGTCAGGAAATTTAGAGCCATTTAATCAGAACAAACTTATGGATTAGGGATGATATTTATAGCCATCTTATAGAGAAGTCAAGTAAGCCTAAGGACTGTCAAATGGATTTTATACATATAATAAAGAGATGTTAAGTATTTCCCAAGGTCCTGCATCTGATTGTGTGTGTAGCAGGGACTCTAGCCCAGGTCTAACAGTCCATGCTTTCACGACTTCAGCAGGGAGGGTATTAAACAGAGCCAGCTTTCTCTGTCTTCATGCAACATTAAAGTGAAGAACTGGCCTACCAGGAAATGGGTGGGTTGGTCTTGCCCTCAGGAAGTAACCTTTCCTTCTTTTCCATCAGGGTCAATTTCCCTCTTTGCTCCCTCATCCCTGGGCACATGCCCACTGAAGCACCCCTCCCTCCTGGGGTTGGAAGGGCATCGTGATGTGTGGAGACCCCAGCCCTGGGTAGACTGGACTACTGCCTAGAACATGCACCCCCCCTCTGCTCCCAGGGCACTTTGTGGGACCAGAAAGCTGGTGATGAGCATCTGTGCAACAAGCTACTCCCCATCCTCTGTTTCACATCACGACCATCTCTTCCTGAACATGCTCTGTGGCCTATACATGATTTTGAAAGACAGGCATAAGCTTTATTTCAAGAAACTGTTTTAAATGTTTGCAACTTTAGAAAAGACACAGAGAATCATGGAGCATGAGAAAACACAGACTTAGAGCCAAGTATCCACGTGAGAATCCACCTCTCCTTTACTGGACGCCTGACTTCAGATGAGTCCTCTAACTCAGGGGTTGCCACATTTTCCTGCCAAGGGCCCACACAGAAATAACTGGGACTTTGAGGATGCACAGTCTCTGCAGACCTACTCAGCTCTGCTGCTGTTGTGGGAAAGTGCATGATGAGGTCAGTGTGCCGTGTGCCAATAAAACTTTATTTAGAGACACTGAAATTTGAATTTTAGGTAATGGGTCATAAAATGTTACTGTTCTTTTGATTTTTTTCATCCATTTGAAAATGTTAACTTTTTTTAAAAAATTAGTTAATTAATTTATTTATTTTTGGCTGCTTTGGGTCTTCATTGCTGTGCACAGGCCTTCTCTACTTGTGGCGAGCGGGAGCCACTCTTTGTTGTGGTGCACAGACTTCTCACTGCGGTGGCTTCTCCTGTTGGGGATCACGGGCTGGCTCTAGGTGCATGGGCTTCAGTAGTTGTGGCTCGCGGGCTCTAGAGCACAGGCTCAGTAGTTGTGGCGCACGGGCTTAGTTGCTCCGCGGCATGTGGGATCTTCCTGGACCAGGGCTCGAACCCACGTCCCCTGCATTGGCAGGCGGATTCTTAACTACTGTGCCACCATGGAAGTCCCTGAAAATGTTAACTTTTAGTCCTGGGTCAGAAAATAACAGGAAGTGGTCTGGATCTGGCCCCAGGACAGTACTTTTCACGGCCCTGAGTTCAACTATCTGTGGCTGACTCATCTATAAATGTCAAAGCATGAGAATCGCCTCCGGGCGTTAAGTGTTGATAGTGTGAAATTAGTAAGCAAATTCGCCAGTGCCAGCCACAGAGGAGGAAGTCAGTGATTTTTTTTAATTTAAAAATCAGAAATAATTGTTGTCATTATCAACTTATTCAATGGATATTTATTGTCCCTCTTCCGGTCAGCTATTGTTCTAAGGGTGGGGACACAGCAGCTAGGAAGATGCACAGTTCCTGCCCTTCCAGTGTTTACATTCTACGGAAGGCGAAAAACACTTGGATAGAAAAATAGAATTTCTAGCATGTCAGAGAGTGATCAATACTAGGGGGAAAAAGGAGTATATGGGGAAGATTTAGACTGTGGTTTCAAATTTTCGAGCCATCAACACACAGATGGAACTTCAAGCCATAAAATTTGTGAAGTCATCAAGAGCACAAATGGAGATCATAAACGGAAAGAGGTCCAAGGCTTAGACACTGAGCTACTCTATTATTAGTGGTCAGGGAGATAAAGAAGAAACACTCAAGGAGACTAAGGAGTACAAGGGAAACCAAGACAGCGTGCTCTTCTGAGAGCTGGGCGTGAAAAGGGGAGTTTCTGGATGGAGAAGGCTCACATATGGGAACTCCTACGTCGTCCAGGAAGTTGACGCCTGAGCAGTGGCTGGTGGATGCAGTAACACGGAAGTCACAGGCGGCCTCGACAAGAGGAACTTTGGCAGAATGATTGGGTTTGGGGGGTAGAATGGTTTGTTCAATATCACATATTAATGCATATATGTGGAATCTAGAAAAATGCTAAAGATGATCTTATTTGCAAAGCGGAAGGAGAGACACAGACGCAGAGAACATATGTATGGATACCAAGGGAGAAGGTTGGGGGGGGGATGAATTGGAAGATTGGGGTTGACATATATACACTCTTGACACTATGTATAAAAGAGACAACTAATGAGAATATAGTGTATAGCACAGGGAACTTTACTTAATGCTCTGTGGTGACCTAAATGGGAAGGAAATCCAAAAAAGAGGGGATATATGTATGTGTACAGCTGATTCACTTTGCTATACAGCAGAAACTAACACAACAGTGTAAAGCAACTGTACTCCAATAGAAATTAATTTAAAAAGCAAGAGAAAATGGGAAGAAACAGGAAATTGGAAAGGAGCAGAGGCATCACTGTCAATTCAAAAAGAGTCATGTACCAAAATGTTCATTGCAGCTCTATTTACAATAGCCCGGAGATGGAAACAATCTGTGTGTCCATCATCGGATGAATGGATAAAGAAGATGTGGCACATATATACGATGGAATATTACTCAGCCATAAAAAGAAACGAAATTGAGCTATTTGTAATGAGGTGGATGGACCTAGAGTCTGTCACACAGAGTGAAGTAAGTCAGAAAGAGAAAGACAAATACCATATGCTAACACATACATAAGGAATTTAAGAAAAAAAAATGTCATGAAGAACTTAGGGGTAAGACAGGAATAAAGACACAGACCTACTAGAGAATGGACTTGAGGATATGGGGGGGCAAGGGTAAGCGGTGACAAAGTGAGAGAGTGGCATGGACATATATACACTACCAAACGTAAGGTAGATAGCTAGTGGGAAGCAGCCGCATAGCACAGGGAGATCAGCTCGGTGCTTTGTGACCGCCTGGAGGGGTGGGATAGGGAGGGTGGGAGGGAGGGAGACGCAAGAGGGAAGAGATATGGGAACATATGTATATGTATAACGGATTCACTTTGTTATACAGCAGAAACTAACACACCATTGTAAAGCAATTATACTCCAATAAAGATGTAAAAAAAAAAAAAAGGAGTTTCCTGAAGCCAGGGGTGGAGGGTGGGTTAGAATGAAAGGATGGAGCTGAGGGTTTTATTTGCCCGTTTTCATTTCTTTTTTAAGGGGGAGAAAGAACAACTTGTTAACATGCTGATTCAATAGAGGGTGAAATGGAGGAGATAGTGGAGAGATTAGCAAATTGCTGGAGCTGTGATCGGGGAATAGGTGAGAAATGGTCTGAGCCTTGCATAAGTGGAGGAGCTCAGGGTAGCTCAGAGCCGGGAGAACTCAGCCACAGAGACAGGAGAGCAGCCAGCGCAGGTAGATGCAGATGCTCGAAGGTGGGAGTTCATGGAAGACGTCTGCTGGTTGTTTCTATTTTCTCGGTGAAATACGGCTTCAGCAGAGTGATAATGAACTTTTAAAGCTGAGGAAGAGAAGATGTGAATAATCATTTGATTATTGTGTTATGATTGTTGGGTAGTATATAGAACAGTTTCTTGGGGGGGGCGTATGGGTTTAATAGTTTATGAGTGAATTTTAGAATATCTACAAATCCCCTAAAGCTAGAGGGATGATTTTCTCCAAATATGCATTTTTTTCTAGAAATTAGTTCCCAGCCATCTTTAGATTATCAAGTGGGTTCATGGCCCACGCAAGATTAAAAACCAAAACACGACATAATAAACCTACTGATGAAAAAGGGTAGCCAGGGCATCACGTCAGGGTTTCTGCTCCACGCCTGGCCTGGACCAGAAGGCTGCCTATCCTCTTGTCTGGGATAATAGTTTCCTTATTGGGAGCAAGAAAATGAATTACGGCTGAGGACCAAATGCTGGGGTCCATAGAATCGTATTCAGAGTGAGGTGTCAGAGGGAGACGGTCCCTGCGTGGGCATCTAGAAGAGTCAACTGGAGCAGGGGGTCCAGGAGAAGATCCAGAAGGTGAGACGGGCACGAGCATAGCTCTGCTGTTCTCCAGATACACACAAGCCCCACCACCTCCATCGCTCCCCCTCCAGACGTCAGCTTGCCTTAGAGGATGTCCAGCTAGGGTAAAATCACATTCAAATGGAAAACATTCAAAACAATTTGGTTTCCTCAAGGTTAAGAAACACGAACTTATTTGAAATAAACAAATATGGAAGAGGAAAACCTACTTTAACCTCAAAACTGAAACAGTCTCCATTTGGAAAAGCTAATGCAGCATTGAATGATCCCACTGGAGTGCTCAAATTAGGAGATTAGTTGAAATTTGAGGTGTTTTTTATATCTTTTAATCTACTTAATTCTGCATTCCTAAAAGATGTGGTACAAACAGGCAAGGTGTTTGATGTGGAATAATAATCATACAGAGCAGAATAAAAATACAAATTGTGATGAAGATAAATTATGTCACATAAAAACTACTCATTTGGGGAACTTAATTTTTTATTTTCCCTGAAATTAAAAAAAGGAACTGTTCAATTCGTAGGTAGTTTTAATTGAAAACTTCAAAAAATAAGTCCAGTTGATCTTTATTTGACATTCATATATATCTTCCTAACTTTTACTTCAAAGCTGAAGGGAAAAAATGCAGCTGTCTTGCCTGATTTTTGCCTTTGGTGTTATTAAGAGGAGGGGAAAGCCTGCCCCAGGCTGAGATGCTATTTACCCAGTTAAAGGCTAAAGCCAATTGTCACATCCAAGTTATAAAGTCCTTATGAAAACAGCAACTTATAATGGAAATCTGGAGCCACCTAAGCTCTGGTAGGGCAACATGCTTCAATAATAATAACAATAATAATAAATCTGGGTTTGCTATGTTCAAACTCATACCACATTCTTGCTGTGAGGAAAATCAGTTTGTATTTCCAGGGAGGAGTTCCAAAGTAGAATCGGGTATTTATCACGACTGAGCTGAACTGACAACCTCTTCTCATCCTATGCTGCAGATCTGGTCCATGTTTACATGCGTTATTTCTAAAGTTAATGTCTTAATGAAGAATACTTCCTATCAGAATTGACCTGTCCTCTTATTCCTAAAGAAAGGTACCACCATTCTACTTAGATGAAGGCATGACTACAATTCATTTTATTAAATATCCCGTTAGAAAAACACTTTCTTTCTTAACAAAGTATGCACTTGCTTTCGTCTTGGCATTTTCCTCTTAGCTGTCGTCATTTGATGGAAGCATTTACTTTGAAATGCCTGCCAAGTATTTTTGCCCAATACCACAATAACAATGCAGCAATGTAGGAGTGATTTATCCTAGTAAGTTTACAACGGCCGAGCCTGCGTGGAACATTCTGGAGTTCAAACAGAAGGTTTGCTTTTTTTCTCTTAAATTGCAAGAAGACTGTCCAACAGCACGCTGTGCCCGGCTGACCTTCCCTGCGCAGTATAAACACCACCAAGTAATTAACTGGTCACTTCGATTAAAAACAAAAGACACTAAAACACAAATACCTGTGCACATGTCCATCCTCAAAGGTACAGATCTGTACAAACACACACACACATACTTATGGGTATTAATCACTTTCCCTTCGATCCTATTAAGAGTTTTATTATGGACACATTTTTTATTAAGTAAGTGAAAGCATCATTTCTTTGCTTAATTTCAATGGGTTTAAAAAACCCATTTTTATTTCTACCATAAATTAATATGAGCACGTCTTGGTTGGGTTGCCTAACTACTGAACCTCACTTGAAATAACCAAAATGAATGTATTTTCAAATTTGCCTCTCGTTTTACGTCTGTGTGTGGCTTTTTAAAAAGATCCACAACAAAGGGAAAAATGCTTGTAGGCTGCAGTGCCAAAGGCTGAATGCTGTATCCAAAGGACAGATTGCCAGTTCTTTTGAATTTTCCTTCCTTGCCCCTTCTATGGAAACAGAAAGAAACACGAATCGTCGTCTGGGAGGCAAAGGTAGGGACCACCCAGGGCAGAGCTCACGCAGTGTCTAGTGACCTTCTGCTCCAGCGCAGCACAGAAAGAGGGCGAGATCCAGACGCAGCTCCCGCGGAGCCCTCAAGTATTGCCACTTCATCTCGCCCTTTAGAGGCTTAAAAGATGCCTAAGCGGCTGATTGTTTCAAGAACAAAGCCAGACCTGGCTGGGACTGGCCCTCCAGAGGGCTCCAGCCTTCATTCTCTGACCTCCGCCTCCTAACCCCACTTGCCCTGTTTCTGGAGGATGCTCTGTTTTCTTTTCAGAACAATCTGTCATGAAAGTGGGCTCCATGAATATTCAATCCCTAAAGGGCAACTCCTAAGAAATAAAGTGAGCCTGCACTCCCTGGCTCTGTGCTCTGTGTAGGGTGGTGAAGACAGACCCCCTCTGGACGGAGACGTGTGTGGCAAGGGGCACCTGCCTTAAGTCCGATCCACCGGGACCCATGGGCCAGGTGCCGGGCCTGCACAGCCCGAGGGCAGGGTGAGTTCAGGGAAGCTTGGTAGTGACGTCAGCAGCAGTGGGGTAGCTGGGGGATTTCACATTTCACAGTTTTTCAGACTATTCTGCTAGGATTTTTAAAAATCTAATTTTGCTTGTACTCACGTGTGTTTGCGCTGGTGGCAGTGGTTGGTTGATTTTTTTTCGTTTGCTACGGAGCTTAATCAGGGGACCTCATTGTAAAGGACTGGTTTAGGATGGGGTGAAGAATACAATTATTTATAGATACCGGATGGGGAGAGGGGGTGTGATGGTGGCTAGGAGAGCCACATGGACACAAAGTAAAGCGACAAAGCACATCGAGGTAAGCAAGTTTCCAGTAGACAGCCATCCATTGGGTCCGCAATATTTACTGAGTACTCTGCCCTGGTCAGACACTGAACTAAATGCTGGAAATTGAAAAGATAAATCAGGCAGAACTCCTATCCTTAGATAGACTCTAACGTAGGAGACAGGCCCACAAAGAAGCAGACTGTCATCCTTAACGCAATTGACTTATAACATTTATTACCAGGCCTGGCAAATGGTGGGTAGTCAAGAAATATTTGTTGGGGTCTTCAGCAAGCACCTAATAAAGGCAAGTTTCCTAAGTAGTTAAGTATTTGTTTCAGATTATTTTTAATATATATGTTTTTGTTACTCCCCCCTACCTCCCACACTAAATTGGTAAATTCACTGAGCCCAAACCTGTGTTTACTATCTCTTGTCTGAGCCGTGACACGGGGAGTGAGGTCTGGTTGGTGAGAATTACATCCTGAGAGGAAGACAATTTCTTTTCACTTTCACGGTGTTTAAAAGTCATGTACATTTTACAACTATGACTATTTTAATATTAAAATAAATGATAATATTTTTAAATGCTTAATGATGCCTACATTGTAGTCTGAAGTCCTGCGATGTGGGAAACCAGGCTGAATTGAAGTGTGGTCTCAGCATATGTAACTGACTCAGCCTCTGGGCAGTTTCTCACGTGCCCTTTGGTGTCACAATAGCTTATGAATCTAAACTTTATCTGCCACCTGAAACAGGACACGTGATCTTAATGGCTTCTTCAACGCCCACACACACTCCCAGGGTCTGTGCCCCCGTGAGGAATGTGGCCCAGACTTGGGACGGTTTATGTTCACAGATGACAGGGACGCTGATTTCAGGGCTGTGTCTGCTCTCAGATCCACCCCGCCCCCATCTTTTTCTTTGCTCTGCTCTGAATTCAAGGTTCTTAATTCTGCTCCTTTGCCAACTGGTGACCCCCTGGTTTGTGAAATGGAAGCACTAGTGTGAAACTGAAGGCAGGGACGAAGGGGGAGTCCAGAGCACAAGCACCTGGTCCTGTTATGTGCTTCTCAGAAGTGGTGTATTTCCTCCGTAGCCCCACCTGCAGCCAGTTGAAACCAATAGATGCAGAAAAAGCATTGCAAACTTCAACACCCATTCATGACAGAAATTCTCAAGAAACCATAGGAAATTTCCTAAAAGTGCCACCTTTGTGTAGCAAAAACTACACAAAAAGACTAATGGCAAAAGGAAAATTGCTAAACTTGACTTCATGAAAATTAAAGCCTTCTGTTCTTCAAAAGATGATGTTAAGAAAAGGAAAAGGCAAGGTACAGACCGAAAGAAAATATTATTGGTGCAGATATCTGACAGAGGACTTGTATTCAGCACATATAAGGAATTTTTAAAGTCTTAAAGTCAACAATAAAAAGAGAAACAACCAAATAAAAATTGGGGAAAAAAAGAGTTGAATAAACTCTCACAAAAGAAAATATATTAATGGCACATAAAAAAGATGCACCACATTACCAGTCCTCAGGGAAGAGTAAATTGAGCCACAATGAGGTAAGGAACCCTTAGAATGGCTGAAATAAAAACGACTGCTTGACAATACCACATGTCGGGACAGTGTGGAGCCACTGGAATGCTCTTACATTGTGTGAAGGGATAAAATGAAGTAGCACGACCACTTTTTGACCTGTTCGGCAGTTTTTCCTATAACTGCAACTTCACTCCTTATATTTACCCAGGTGAAAAGAAAATCAGTCCCACAAAAAGAATTGTGCGTGAACGTTTATAGCAGCTTCCTTCAGAATAAGTTGGAAAGAGTGGAAATGCTCATTGAAAGATGAATGGATAAACATGAATTGATGAACTATGCTCTATTCATAGAGGAATATGATCCAGTACAAAACAGTAATAATATACTGCTGATACATGTGTAGCAGTGCAGGTGGATCCCAAGAACTCTATGCTGAGTGAAAGAGGCAAGGCACGGAAGTCGCGTTCTGTCTGATTCCTCTTAATGAGGAGCTTCCTGATCTGCAGGACTAATTCAGGATCCGTGGTTGCCTAAACCAGAGGGGCTGAATACTAGAAACTTGACAGGGGAGTTTGGGGACAATGTCGCTCTTTTATAGCCTGTTTGGAATTGTAATTACAAGGTTACAGAGATTTCCAGAACTTACTTTACCATACCCTCAAAATGGGCGCATTTTATTGAATATAAAGTATTTTAATACAGTGAATTGTGTGTGTGTGCAAAGCAGATCAGAGACATATTTTTTATTCATTGTCCACCCATGCCAAAGTGTTAAAATCCCCAAGAAGGCATTTTCAGACACTGCCTCAGCTCTGCTCATAATTGATCATGAGTATGGGATGACAAGTATTGTAACTAAAGTACAGATTTTTTTTTTTCCAGAATTGATTTTTTTTTTGAAGGAAAAAAATTTTCCTTTCAGCTTTATCTAGCTTATGAGTCCTGGACTGTTTGTAAATATTTCATTTCCTAACAGTTTAAAGAGACAAAAGAAACCTCATAAAGTGCAAAGTGCTCAGAGTCGCAGCCACTCTCTACTGGGGCTCAGCTTATGAAAAGTATGTGACAGAAAGATTATTTTTCCTCTTCCTCAACAAGGCAGATGTCCTAATACTTCTTCCATAAGCACAGATCCCTTTACAAAAACAACACCTTCCTCTCGGGAAACGTTTGCACATTTAAAATAATTCGGTAGCCCCCTTTCAGCTTCTTTGGGTGTCTGAACACATCCTGCTTTGCTTGTTTTGTTTTGTTGGTTTCTGATCTGAGACCATCTGACATGTGCTTTGGTCTCCCCAGTTGGAGAAAGGCACAAGGCAGGAGAAATGTAGTTGGCTTGCCCTTGAGATGTGATTCATTTCAAAGAGCAAAATCGGAGAGGGCACACGGGAAACTCCACCCTGGACAGAACGCGTCCGCCCAGAGCTGCGAGACCCAGCAGTGCCCAGGGGCCGGCTCTGACTCCCTCTTACGGGGCCCCTCGGGGACGGGGTCAGGGGCCCGCAGCCCAAGCCCTGCTGCTCCCCGTTATATCCTGCGAGTTAGTGGTACGAAACACGACGGACCTCTGTAGGCCTCTCCTGGCCTTCCCTCCCCTGAGCTCCCTGACAGGGCGAAGTCCTCTGCCCAGTTCTCAGAACAAATTTTTACGAGCCTCCAGCTCCAGTTCTCTGCTTGGCTCGGGAGTCTTGCACCACTGTGTTTTCTTTTGTATCCATAAAACCCTCTTTAAATCTGGCTTTTCTTAACTTTGATGTCAGTGGGAAGAGATGAAAAACTTGAGGAGAAAGATGTTTCATTAGCCAATGTTCACTTATTGCAACCACAGACACATTTTGAAAAGCCTGGAGGAATTTGGGATTTGTGCAAGAAGCCTTGCATCTCTGCCCCGCAAAGAGGGTGGGCAATGGTGTCGGCCTTCTCTGTCTGAGCTTTAAAGGGCTAGCATCTCTTCAGCAGGTAGCAGATACATTCCTTCGCCCTAAATTATAATTTTAGATGTAGTGTCGGGGAGCTGCCGATAGGTGGTGGCAGGGCAGTTACCGGCTTGAGCTTGACGCAAATCAGCATCACGGACACGGAGGAATCTTCCGATGGTACTTCGCCCACCAGCAGCCCTTGTTGTCGGCCAGGTACTGTGCTCCCACCTTTGAGGAATGAGAGGCGCAAGGGAAAACAACCTGACTCAGTTTGTGTGGCCAGTAACTGGTGACACAGGGACTCCAACCCAGCCCCGGCCTCTGAGTTCGTGACAATACACTAGACCACCCTGCAGCCAAGGCAGGTAAATGCCGTATCACATTTTGTTTAAGTTTCAACTGAAAAAATACTGTAAGTCGTTATTTTCCGTCAGACTTAAGAGAAGCTGCAGCCACCTACAGCAAAGCTCAGTCCCAAGTAGACACGGTTCTAGAGAGCCCCGACGTTTCACACAAAGCATACATGTGTGTGAGACCATTTACGAGAAGCACTTAGAACAGAATGGCGTATGAGGGGCACTCAACAAGTACGAGTTGAAATTAACGGTAATGAAGTGGAAATCTGACCATAGAACCGCTTCCTAGGGGAGTCGGGGTGACGTCAGGAAACTGATATTCCTGATCACAGATGAGCAAACAGACAATTTAGGCATCAAATCTGGAGAACACGGTGGTCTCAGGTTTAAATCTAGAACGGTCCATATCGGACCCTGTAATCAGGAGGTCACACAGTAACAGCAGGGTAATCGTTCCTGGTGGCTGAAATCATAAGAGGTAAAACGTGGAAACTTATATTCTATGCCCTGTTTGTGGCCCTGTGGCCCAGAGAATCGGAGAAAGTCTACAGAAGAGACAGACAAGCATGGCGCAGACGCACAGAAGGAAGCCAGCCAGGACAACGCGTCTTAACTGTGCTGAGATCCAGGGTCCAGCTCAGTCCTCAGGCGTGGCTGTGTCCCTGGGTGCTCTCTGGAGCATCCCAGCTCCTCTCAGCAGATGAGAGTCCTTCTCTGCGCCCCCAAAGCAATTTTAAAATCTGCTGACCTGGCTTTATTTTTCTTCATGAAACGTCATCTACCTTTTCCTGACGCTACACTACGTATACATGTGTTTGCCTATTGTCTGAATCCCCCAGAAAAGGTCAGGAATTTGGTCCACGGCACTATCTTTACAGCCGAGCACAGTGCTGGACACATAGTCAGTGTCTTGAATAAATCAATGGTATGAATGGATAAAATCTCCTTGCGCTTAAGCTACTTTTAGCTGAACTTACGTTTCTTGCAAATCAGAGTTGTAGCTGACCTACAAGAGTAGGGGCGTGGCTGAAATGTTCAGATAGCAGGAAGCACCAGGATGCTGGGTAACAGGTAGCAGAGGTGGGAGAAAATGTACTAGAATAAGGAGCTAACCATGCCGGCTGCATGACCAGGACACGCCGGTTCCAAGATCTGCCCAGCACCATCTGATGACAACACCTGCACCGAAGAGTGATCTCCATTCCAATAAATGTGTGATCCGGAAACAAAGCATTATTCTTACTCCAGCAGAGCAGTGGTTTATCTGTCTATCTAGGTGGTAACAAGATGTGCTTATGGGCAGAAGAGCCCTGGCATTGCTATCCTGCCTCCAGTGGAAGTGGTCTTGAAATAAGGGCATCGTATCAGAGAATTCCGGTTCCACGATCTAAGACAGACAGAGAAACACAGCTGTGTAGCTGACGCTACTACCTAAGTATCTGATGCAAGTGTAATAACACTGAGAACTGAGCGTTGGTTCACAACTTCCAGAGCCTCCCGGGTGAAATCTGAAACCAGCCTCTGTACAGAGGCAAGGAGAGACCAAAGAAAGAGGCAGCCACTCCAGGTTGGTAGGTGGCAGGTGTGACAAGCAAGGGAACTTATGTAGGAGGCTTATTCTCGGTTACTGCAAAATGGCTAGGTCTCCGCATCCACCCACCAAATCTTAACAGTCTATCTAGCAGCCTTACCTAGGCTCAGTCACGTGTTCAGTCCAGGTGGTCTCAACACCACATTACTCTCTCACGGCTGCACCCCTGAAAGGGTTCCTAGAGTGGGAACGGTGGCTGGAACATACATTCCAAGGACAGGGCGGGGTGTGGAGTCTCCGAGTGCTTGGGTCCAGCTCGTGGGTCAACAGGCAGTCACGACTGAGGAGAAATGAAATCATGTTAGCATCCTCTGCTTAGTTAGTCAGAGACATACATAATATACTTATTTTTTTCCAGCCAAACTGGTAAAAAGTTTATAAGAGAGTGAATGCATCAATTCAGACCGCTACGTGTCCTCCAATGTGTTTCTGTTCTTCTGTAATAGAACCTCCAATTTTTAGCTGGCTATGTGCCCAGCCACCAAGAAGGATTACATTTACCTTCCACCCTGGTAGCTGAGTGTGGCCACGGTACTAAGTTCTGGACAATAACCTGTAAACCTGAATGGTAACTTCTGCATGGTGTCCTTAAGGGAGAAAGAAGTCTTTCCCTTTATCTTCTTCTTCTTTCCCACTTGCTAGAGTGAGGACATAATGGCTGGAACCCTGGCAGCCACCTTGGCCCACAAAGTGACCTTGGGAACAAAAACCCAAGAAGCCAAGGTCCCTGACACTTCAGTTCCACAACATCATCTCTGGACTGCATTCTCCTGGAATTGTACATGGAAGAAAATAAATTCCTAATTTCCTTAAACCCCTATTGGGTTTTCTTTCACTTGTGACCAAACCACGTAGGGGCATTTATTCCCTATTAATGGCATTGATATGCATATGTTGGACCATCCTTGTATCCTAGGAAAAAATCCCACTTGGTCATGCTGAATGATCCTTTTAAGGTACTATCGAATTTTGCTAATATTTTGTTGAGGATTTTTGCAACTATGTTCATCAGGGATACTGGCCTATAAATTTTTTCTTATCCTGTCCTTTTCTGGTTTCAGTGTCACGGTAACGCTGGCTCCATAAAATGAGTTTGGAAGTGTTTTCTCCTTTTCTACTTTTTGGAAGAGTTTGAGAAGTATCGTTATTAATTCTTTAAATGTTTGGTAGAATTCACTTAGTGAAGCCATCTGGTCCTGGACTTTTCTTTTTGGAAGGTTTTAGATTACTGATTTATTGCTCCTTAAGTCTCCAGACTTATTCAGTCTAATCAGATTTTCTGTTTCTTCATGATTGAGTCTCGGTAGGTTGTCTGTTTCTAGAAATTTTTCCATTGTTTCTAGTTTGTCCATTTGTTGGCATATAATTGTCTATAATAGTTTATTAACGATCCTTTGTATTTCTGTGGTATCAGTTCTAATGTCTCCTCTTTC
Organism: Aethalodelphis obliquidens; assembly: GCF_003676395.1. Lineage (NCBI taxonomy): Eukaryota > Metazoa > Chordata > Mammalia > Artiodactyla > Delphinidae > Aethalodelphis > Aethalodelphis obliquidens. Next base: position 32,244,873 of record NW_020837960.1, on the reverse strand, counting down.
ATACCTAATGTTATTTGAGAAAAACAAAGTATTTTCAGATAAACAAAATCTGAGTGTATCTGTCATCAGCAGATCTACACCATAAGAGACGTTTAAAGAATTTCTCTGGCTTAAGAAAATGATTCCAATTAGACCTCAAATGTACACAAGGGAATGAAGAAAACCAGAAATGTTATATATGAGAGAAAGTATGCAAGACTTTTCTGTGTTTTTAATCTTTTCAAAATCTTTTCAAAAAATAATATTTAAAGGAGAGATAGCAATGCTCTCTGTGATTAAGATCAGTTGTGGCAATGAAATATATGACAGAAGTGCAAAGGAAAGGCGTCACCTCCAGCTTTTCTCATTCAGTAGACGTGGGATGGGGATTGAGAATTTACATTTTTAAGAAGTTCTCAGGCGGGGCTAACGCTTCTCGCTAGGGACCAGTCTTTGAGCACCACTGAATTATAGATTTAATGCTATCCTAATACAAATCTCAGCAAACTTTTTAAAAAACTAGTTGATAAACTAATTCTAGAGGGTTTAGAAAATTAAAAGAGTATAGGATAGCCAAAATATTCTTGAAAAAAAATTGGAGGACTTACATTACCTGATTTCAAGATGTGCTATATAGCTACAAGAATCATGGCATAATGGTATTTGTGTAAATATGTGAGGACAGGGAATAATGAGAACACTCTTCACGCACTTCTGGTGGGAATGTAAATGTCACAATGACTTTTAACTGCTTTCTCGAAGTTTCTATAGAGTTAAATGTACACCTCCCATATTAATCAACAATTCCACACTCAGGCATTCACCAAAGAGATAGCATATGTGCATGAAAAGACTTCTATATGATCATACAGGCTCCATGAATTACAGCCCCAGTGTGGAGACAAGACAAATGCCCATCACCTGGAGAACAAGAGAAACAAGTTGTGTCATGTTTGTGAAATGAATTCTACTCAGTAATTAAAGGAATAAACTACTGATATACTCAACATCATGGATGTCCAAAAAATTATGCTGAGCAAACCAGGCCAAACAGAAAAGAGTATCACACATCCTACATGATTCCATTTATAGAAAACTCTAGGGAAAGCATTTAATTTCTAGCAATGAAAAGTCATTGCCTGAGGCCAGGGATGGGGGAGACTTTGACTGTGGAAGAGATGAGGGATCTTTTGGCAGTGATGGAAAAATTCTATATCTTGATTGAGATGGTGGTTACATGTGTATACACATTTGTCAAAACTGATTAAATTGTACATTTCAAGTGTCTGTATTATATTGTATGTAAAGTATACCTAAATATAAGTGATTTTAAAAGATAATGTACAAAGGAGTTTTCAGGAGGCTTTCTATTATGTAAGACAGAAATACTATAACATTCTTTTGGGGTAAAATTTATCTTATTTAAAGTGTTTTTAGACGATTAATTATAATGCAACATTTTGAGGAATCTGTTAAATTTCTAATGACATACATTTTAATCTCTTTGTAGTCCATCACATAAAGCATTAGCTGTGGATATTTGAGAAATATGTTTGGGTGAGCAATTTATAAGTTAAATAATATGTATATATGTGTAAAATTACACACAATTCAAGTTTCTTACAGTTGTTCATATATTAATATTGTCTTAGTATATAAGATACTTCTTAATCCATATTTTCATAATATTTGAACTGCAGCAAATTATACGACTTTCTGTGACAAAATTTTTATTATTTTGCCTAATCTCTGCAGCAAGAATGCAATTATCATCAATAATTATAATCCAAAGACAAAAAGAAAAGCCTAAAGAAAGGACCAAATTGTTCTTTGTCACTATGATGCTCTTCGGCTTAATTTTTGCCTTGGGTAAATGAAAATGGTTGATGGATTTTAATGTCATTTTAGCCCTTTAATTCTACAGTAAATAATTAATCTTTTATGATGAAATGTAGTCATGTTTAATAATTCTGTCATTGTCTTTCATTGCAGCTCTGATTCTTAAAGACCTTTGATCCCTAGATGAGGCTTTAGCAAATTTCCTCTCCATGTGCAGACACATCTTTCATCAGATGTAGGATTAACCAGGATTAGTGATCTTTCAGAGACAGGGACGTCCGGGATTCCATTTTCTGTAGTGATCGTTTTTCTGTGGATTATAGGGAGATGTAATATATGAAATATGGTAGTTCTTCAATTTCTGATTTCTTTAAAACCTAAGAGAACAGAGAAAATGGGGGTGGGCAGGAAAACTGTGAAAACACATTTTAAGACCTACAAAGTAAAACTAAACTCCAAAATCTGGAAGGAAACAGAAATACTGAGTGAGGTGTGAAGAGAGATATTGAGGAGCTCCCCATAAACAGGGTTTTTCATGATGAAATCACGGAATCACCTTGCTTTACCGGCCTTTCCTAGCCCCCAGGATTCTCCGGAAGGAATTCTGAAAGACAGTGCGTTTAACACCAAGTAAATTCTCTGGGATTTTCCACAAATTCCCAGGAAAGAAGTGTGCGGGTTCCCTTTGAAGTTTAATCATTTCTTTAAACTATTAATAAAGGAATCTTTCACAGCTCCGGCTTTTGCGGGAAACAGACAAACAAATGCCCACATTTTATATCACTTTGCGGGGGGAAAGAAAGTTACTTTAGGGCTTCCCTGGTGGCGCAGTGGTTGAGAGTCCGCCTGCCGATGCAGGGAACGCCGGTTACGTGCCCCGGTTAGCCGCGGAGCGGCTGGGCCCGTGAGCCACGGCCGCTGAGCCTGCGCGTCCGGAGCCTGTGCTCCGCAGCGGGAGAGGCCACAACAGTGAGAGGCCCGCGTACCACAAAAAAAAGAAAGTCATTTTAGAACTTCCAACATATCGACGTTACCTCGTCTCACCACACGCCAGCAACACTCCCGTTTCGGCAGCTTGGTACCCGCGTGTGCGGGGTAAGCGCGCGCAGGGGCACTGCGCACGCGCGCAGGGCACTGCGCACACACGCAGACGCATGCGCACACACGCAGACGCATGCGCACACGCACGACTTGGCTCCGCTGAAGAGGGCGGGGCTCCCGGGAGGGCATCGAGGCGACGGCGTCTGTACTCTGGCGCTGCTGGGTCCAGGGCACCTGGCTACGACCTAGACGGAGGTGGCCGACGGTCAGTCAGCCTCTGAGGAGAAGCGGCTCCTCCCAGGGCCGAAGGGCCGCACAGGAGGCTGGCAACGAGGTATCTTAATGTCGTCTCAGTGGAGCCGTTTTTGACAAAAGATGCGCTTAGGCTCCGGGAAAGGGTTTGGTGACAAATTCCCCCCAGAACTGACTCCATGTCAGCACAGCAGCCGAGCATCCGCATCGTGTCCGTGGTGGGCTCGTGTCTGCAGGAAGGAAGGGCGCGGGTCAGGAGGGGTTAGACTCGGATTGATGCGCGGCCCCTCCTGACCGCCAGTTCTTGGCTCTCTGCTAGCTCATTCCCTTTAACGTACAGTTTTTAAAATTCGCTTAAACCTCATTTGTCTTCCAGTTGAAACTTTATGTGGTCTCTCCCTTTTAGAGCAAACTGAATACGTGCATACATCCACAGATAGGTATATCCACATATACATCTGAACACACATACATTCACATCTACATGCACACATGAGTGCACATGCATCATACATACGCAAACTTACACACACACATATATACACATACGTACACACATATATAAAAACATGAATGGGAAGAAAAAATGTTTAACACTTCAAACTCCCGATCTTTACTTTTTCACCTTCCATTTCTTATCTCCCTTTCTCTCTCCTTTATTTGCCAGTAATCAATAAAAATTTTATTTTAACCAGTTTCAAAGCTAAATAGAGTAATTACCCTGCCGAGGAACCAGTTCCGTTCTGAGAGCATGTTTGTAAGTCCAATTTGTTCATGAGTCCAACAAAGTTAGCCTAGGTACCCAACTAACACAGTCGGCTCTATAGTACTGCTGTAATAGGTTTATAATACTTTTCACACAAATAATACATTTTTTAAAAATGCACAAAAAATAAAATATTTTTATTCTTACAGTACAGTACTTTGAAAAGCACAGTAGTGCAGTACAACAGCTGGCATCCAGGGACTGGCACCGAGTGAACAGGCAGGAAGAGTTACTGACTGGAAGAGAGGAGGTGGGAGATGGTAGAAATGAAGGACCCTCAGCAACAGGAGACAGAGGGCGAGCTGAAGTTTCACTCACGCCTGACGCTGATGGCACATGTGCTGGTTCCTTGCTGGATTCAGTTCTATCTACCCTCTTGAGAAAAAGCGATCCAGTGATGTCTGGTAGCAGCTCTTTTTTTCTCATCATAGGTGACACAGTAGCACTGGCTTGCATGCTGAATGGCTGCTGCAACCTTTGTGTACCGTTCTGCGTTCAGGTCCTGTGCCTCAAAAACTAACAGTGCCTCCTCAGATAAAGAAAATCCCCTGCCATTTCCTCTTCGTGAATCTCTTCAGTTCTTCAGTTACTTCTTCTTCCTCTTGTCTCTCTCTGTCCTTTCTCTGGGCCTCCAGTTCCATCAGGTCTTCATTAGCAAGCTCCTTTTGTTGCACAGCAAGGAGTTCAATGAAGTCGTCCTCTTGCAGATCTAGCTCCAGCTTCTCGCTGAGGGTCACTATAGTTGCTAAGACCTCTTTGGACTCTTTTTCCACCTTCTCAAATCCATGAAAATCGGGAGCAAACTTCAGGCAAAGTTTCTTCCAAACCCCATTCATGGTGACGGCTGTAACCTCACGCCAAGCAAAGTCAGTGTTTTTTTATGGCCTTGTAGATGTTGTAGTCCTTCCAAAATTGTTGCAAGGATTTTCCTGATTCATCACTCGCCTTTACTGCCTGATGAAAAGTGTGAATAGTAAATAGTATTCTTGGAAGTCACTGTAACTCCCTGGTCCATAGGTTGGATGAGCAATGTAGTATTTGGTGGCAGGTGCACTACTTTGACCTTGGGATGAAAGTCATCCATGAATGAGGGGTGGCCCAGACCATTGTCGAGCAGCAAAAGAATGTTTTGCTGAGGGGCTTCCCTGGTGGTGCAGTGGTTGAGAGTCCGCCTGCCGATGCAGGGGACACGGGTTCGTGCCCTGGTCCGGGAGGATCCCACATGCCGTGGAGTGGCTGGGCCCGTGAGCCATGGCCGCTGAGCCTGCGCGTCCGGAGCCTGTGCTCCGCAACGGGAGAGGCCACAACAGTGAGAGGCCCGCGTACCACAAAAAAAAAAAAAAAAAAAAAAAAGATGTGCCCTCTGATTCTTTGCCGTGTTTCTTCTTCAAGTCTTCATACAGGCTTTTAGCTTTCTCTTGAATCAGCATTAAGCTGAGCAGGACTCAGCGCTGATGTTGGTCCTGCATCCGCACGCTGAGAAGTTTCTCCATCTCCTCCATCACTTTTCCATGCTTCTTCAATATTTTGTCAACATCGTCAGCACAGCAGACTTCACATGTTCTATGATCTTGTCCTTGTTCTTTACAACTGAGCAGATGGTTGAATGAGTCGTGTTATAAGAACAAGTGACATCTGCCATCTTTTCGCCTCGCTCCACTCTCTCAATTATATTCACTTTTGTTTCCATCGTTATTGCTTGGCGCTTCTTAGTAGTACCAGCTACATCACCGCTGCTTTAGGCTTGTTTCCGGACATCCTAGGCTTGAAATAAAGATACTGTACTACTGTATTCTGTACTGTACACTAAAGTACACAAAAGCACAACCACTTGTAGAGGATGCACACATGTGACACTGTATGCCAGACACGTGAACTAACTTACGGGATTGGACGTGCGAATGCACGTTCACATCTTTGAAAGTTTGCAACTTGAAGGTTCGTAGGTAGGGGACTTACTGTATATGTTCTACAAAACCTTACAGATTATATCATTTATATACAACTACAGCTATTGAGAAAATAAGGTCCAGCCCCTGCACGGCTACCACACTGAAGAGCAAAGGCACCCGCAGACTCGCATCCATTACCTGTACCTGTCAGTGTGGTGTGGGAGACGGCCCATTCGAAGGATAAACCTCAAAGTCACAAAAAGTAGATCTTGTTTGTATCCTGATCAAAACAAGCCAACTTTAAAATGATACTTGCACATGGGGTCCATATTAGGTTATGATGGTGTGGTAAGTCTATTAGACAAAATTTAAATACACTTATCAAGGCATTTATGAGTGAATAAAATGATGCTTAATAATACTTTGGAAAAAACTATTTAGGGACAAAGATGAAATAAGATTAGAAAGATACCGACTGTTGATGAATCATGGTAATAGAAATACGAGAATTCACTATACTAAACCCTACTTTGTTGTATGTTTGAAAATTTCTAATAAAAACTAAGACAAAAATAATACAAGAAAAATAATGTATGAATTTTTCCCCTTATATATTCAATACAAATAAAATTTCAGATATGCACTTAATAATGAATCACTGAATTCCTAATCAGTAGTCTGTAGTTAGTTCTCAAAGGAACACAAAATGCCTATTTATACCTGGAATTCGTGTTGGCCATCCATTATTCAATATGGTATATTTACACTAAAAATGGAGACTAGGAAAACTAAATGCCTAACATGATGTAATTTTCCTTGAAGTGAGTTTAGGCATTCTTACAAAAGAATTTTAACATATTAAATATATTTTAAATGAAATTTAAATTATACATAGCATAAGATTGTATACATGTCTATGTAGTACTACAAATTTTAAAAAAAGATTATGTATAAAATAGAACTCTTATTCAGGAACATCAACTACATAATAATTATGTTCCAAAAGATCTAAGAAAACTAGTATTTATTAAACCTCTTTAAGACTAAATGATATCCTAGTCATAAATAAACTATTTATTAATACAATAATAAAGCAAAGCAAGTTTACTACCAGATTCTCATATGAGACTCATGTTAATTAGGTAATAGATGTATATTCTCAAAAAAAAAGTGGGGAACTCAATTAAATTTCCAGTACAAATCATAAATGTAAATTTGTTTTCTTAAATATGCATATCAAATTATTTTTCACTCAAAGGATTAATATTAAGTGGAAACCTATCCTCTGATGAATTTGTACCTTCTGGAATATAAGGTTAATGTCCAATAAAAATATAACGCAAGCTACAAATATAGTTTTTAATTTTCTAGTATCCACGTTAAAAAGAAAAAAGTGGAATTAATTTTAATAATATATTTTACTTAATTCATATCCAAAATATAATTTTAGTACAATATCAATATTTTAAAGATATTAATAAAATAATTTACTTTTTGTTTTTCGTACTGAGTTTTCAAAATCTGTGTATTTTATACTTACAAAACATCTTAATTTAAATGCTAAGTTTTCATGGGACATACTGGATCCATGTTTAGATTCCATAACATTTATAGTTGAAAAAGAAGATTCAAATACTCAAGTTGTTCTACAATGCACTTAAAGTTTCCAATAACTTCATAGAGCATCAGGTTTTGGGTGTTTTTTTTTTTAATTTATTTTAATTTATTTATTTCTGGCTGCGTTGGGTCTTTGTTGCTGCATGCAGGCTTTCTCTAGTTGCGGTGAGCGGAGGCTACTCTTTGTTGCGGTGTGTGGGCTTCTCACTGTGTTGGCTTCTCTTGTTGCAGAGCACGGGCTCTAGGAGCTCAGGTTTCAGTAGTTGTGGCACGTGGGCTCAGTAGTTGTGGCTCACAGGCTCTAGAGCACAGGCTCAGTAGTTGTGGTGCATGGGCTTAGTTGCTCCACGGCATGTGGGATCTTCCCAGACCAGGCTCGAACCCGTGTCCCCTGCATTGGCAGGTGGATTCTTAACCACTGTGCCACCAGGGCAGCCCAGAGCATCAGTTTTTAAACTTAAATGAAAACTAATAAATTAAACTTATAGTCCCTCAGTCCCACTAGTTGCAATTCGAGTATTTAGTAGCCACTCGTAGCTAGTAGCTGCCACGTCGGACACCAGAGCCCAGGTCCATGGTCTTCCTGAGTCCATGTGGATGGAGTACTACCCGAGTAGTTGAAGCAGTGAAAGTGAAGGTGGCGAACACCCATTTAAAGTGTATATTTTAAAAGGAAAATAACAAGTATTTCGGACTTTTCCTCCCTCCCAGAAAATAGCAAGACACTATTTAATTATTTTCAGTTTTATAGTATTAGCCACAGATAAAAATAAAAGCACATAATCTGTCTAGTACTCACCATTATTCTTTTTAAAAAAATATTATTTTGAGCATAAAATATTTGCCTTAGAATAAACAAACTTTGTAGTTATTTCTTTTAAATGTACAAAAATGTCCTAATAATAAATAGCTTGGATCTTTCCAGTTTTATTTCCAAGCCCTGAGCTATGGGCTTATTTCAGGCTGTAAAAACTGATACAGGGCAGTTCTGAACCACAGAAATCCTTCTAAATACAATTGCAGTGACATTTAGATCCACGGGCTGCCAAGGGAAATTCATTAGTTTCCCTCCACTAGCATCATTACATGAAGTCTCCTCCCTGGGTTATTTTTTGACTTTCCTCATTATCTTTTCATTCACTTTTTCTAATCACAACTTCATGCAGCTTCACGTTGGGCTTTGGATACTTCAAACACTACTGAACTACAGGGACATAATATATTCTCTAACCCAAATAATTTATTCCAGTGTGATTACAGAAATCAAACACTTGTATAGCACATATGATATGCCCCCCACTGATCTAAGAACGCTCCTTGTTCTGGTCTATGTCATCCTCCCAGCACCCCTGGAAGTATGTATTACTGTCTTTCTCATTTTACAGGTGTGGCAACCGTGCACAGAGAGGTTAGTAAGTCACCCAGCGTTACACAGTGAGAAGTGGTGAAGCAGTGCTTGAATCCGGGAGTCTGGTCCCAAAGTCCATGCTCTTCCACTGCTCTGTTGCCTCACCAGGGCGGCCTTTGGCCCAGCTGCTTGAAGTTACATCCTGAAGTCGGCATGTTTCTTCGGAATAACGTTTTATCTGCAGTTTCTGGTCCTGTTATTCCAGGACACATAAGCAGAGCCGATCCACATGGACCCAGTCTTAAGGCAATATAGGTTCTTGATGCCAAGATTCCACTTAGCGCTGACTACATCACCAGACACTGTGATTGCCACGAGTCACGGGCCCTGCCATTAGTCACCTGAGCAGCTCATCTTGTTATCCGGGAAGTACCCTGTGATGCTCAGGGCACTTGGAACTTCTTTCGTTAATTGTGGATTTAGGAGTTTTACTCCAATATTGAGATACAGGTGAAAACCTCCTGCCTCCTGACCACAGCGCCCCTGTGTCTGTAAGTACCTTGAAATTGACTTATACTAAAAGCATCCTTTTTACCAATGGCTTTTTTTTCTGTCACCGGTAAACCTCTGTTTCCCTCCTATAACAAATTTCTGTTTTGATTGCATTGCTTTTTAGAAATCGGCTGAGAATACATGTGTAGATGGAAGTACACCTCTTCCACCATTATTTGATAACCCTATACCAGTGGTTCATATTTTTCTGAGAGATGGTGATGAGTTTTTTCCTTAAATTCTGGATATCAGTAAATAATTGACTTTTTTTTTTAACCCTCCTGGTCCTGCCAACCATTAATGGTTGGGTAAATATCTTTAAGAACCTACTACTAATAGATCTGAAATTGTTTTTTAGACAGATATTTTTCTGCCCTCCATTTTTAACGTACTTTTATTTTTAACATTAAAGTCTTAAAAATATCAACATAAGTCAATATTTCAAAAAATGCTATGAAGGTTAAGTAACATTTTCACTGTCATAGTTTTGTCTTTGAAGCAAATAATCTGTTTTCTTTGTTTTTCCTTTTGCCTACAATCCCTTCTGCGTGGTTCAGCTGTGCAGACGCTGTAGTGAATGGCCGAGTGGGTCTGGTGGGTGGAATGAACAGGTGTAAAGGTCTGAGGGGCTGGGGGTTAGGGGAGAGGAGAAGGGGGCCTCGCTGCATTACAGTCGACACTCTGGTGGGAAGCATGGACCAATTAAGGCTTCATACTCACCCACCATCCTCTGAAACTACCAAAGGTCCCCAGAATCTTACCATGGCCAATCCAATAATCAATATGAATCTTCATTACTTACCTTCTTAGCAATATTTGACAAAGCTGATCACACTTTAAAAACATGATGACTCAGTTTGCAGGATACCATTCTCTTGATGTTTCCTTACTTTTCTGGTGACTCCTTTGCAGTCCTGTTTGCTGCTTGTCACCTTGACCTCTAGACACTGAAGTACTCTGAGATCAAGTGCAGACCTATTGTTTTTTCTCACCATATTTGTGCGGGTTCACACAGTCCCATGATTTACATATCATCTGTTCACTGATGAATCTCAGGTTTAAATGTCTAGCCTTGAATCTGAGATCCACTCTCAAATATCCAACTTTCTCCATAACATCTTCGCTTAGATATTTCAAATTTAATACGTGCAGTACTGATTTCTTATTTTCCTGCCCAAACCTGCATTTCCCATTTCAGGCCAAGCACCTCAGAATCATTTTTACTTCACTCTTTCAATCGTCTTTCATCTCTCCAGTGCACATCTAATTGATTAGAAGATCTTGTCAATTTCAGTTGTCCAAGTCACCTCAGGCTGCCATAACAGAACATCGTAGACTTGGTGACTTAAACAACAGTCCGAGATCAAGGTGCTGGCAAAGTCGATTTCATCCTGAGGCCCCTTCTCTTGGGTTGCAGGGTAGGGTTGCGGTGAAGAGGTATCTCATTGTGGTTTTGATACACATTTTCCCTAATGACTAACGATGTTGAGCTTCTTTTCATGTGCTTCTTGCTCATTTGCATATCTTCTCTGGAGAGAGATCTATTCAGATCTTTTGCCCCTTTTTCAATTGGTTCATTTTTTATTGAATTGTATGAGTTCTTTATATAGTCTAGGTACAAGTCTCTTATCATATGTGATTTGATGATATTTTCTTTCATTCTGTGTGTATTCTTTTTGCTATCTTGATGGTGACTTTTGAAACACAAAAGTTTTACATTTTGATGAAATCCAATTTACCTGTTTTTCTTTTGTCACTTGTATTTCTGGTGTTATGTCAAAGAAAGCTGCCTAACCCAAGATCACAAAGATTTATTCTATATTTTCTTATAGGAGTTTCATAGTTTTAGCTCTTACATTTAGATCTGTTACCCATTTTGAGTTAATTTTTGTACATGGTGTGAAGTAGGGTTCAAGTTCATTCTTTTGCATGTGATTATCCAGTTGTCCCAGGTTAATTTGTTGGAAAGACTGTTCTTTCCCCCACTGAATTGTCTTGGAACCATTGTCACAAATCAGTTAAACATAAATGTGAGGATTTATTTGTTGATTTAATTCTTTTCCATTGACTATTTTCTATTTCTAGCCTTATACCAATAACATACTCTTTTGATTACCATTGCTTTGTAATAAGTTATGAAATAAGGAAGTGTGAGTCCTCAATCATTGTTCTTTTTCAAGTTTGTTTAGGCTGTTCAGGGTTCCTTCCTTTGCCACATGAGTAGTTCTAAGTTCAGGTTGTCAGATTCTGCAAATATGTTAGTTGGTGTTTTGGCAGGAATTTTATTCATTTGTAGATCAACTGGGGGAGTATGCCATCTCAACTATTAAGTCTTCCAGTTCATCAACGTGAGGTATCTTTCCATTTATTTAGGTTTTCTTTAATTTTTCAACAATATTTCATAGTTTTTGGAGGAAAAATTGTTCACTCTTTTGATCTATTTTAAAATAAATTTAATAAATGAAATATTTTTAAAATATTTTATTCCATTGCTTGTAGTAATCTCTCATGATCCTTTGTATTTCTGCAGTGTCACTTGTTACTTCTCCTTTTTCATTTCTAATTCTATTGGTTTGAGACTTCTCCGTTTTTTTCTTTATGAGTCTGGCTAATCGTTTATCAATTTTGTTTATCTTCTCAAAGAACCAGCTTTTAGTTTTATTGATCTTTGCTATTGTTTCCTTCATTTCTTTTTCATTGAGTTCTGATCTGATCTTTATGATTTCTTTCCTTCTGCTAACTTTGGGGGTTTTTTGTTCTTCTTTCTCTAATTGCTTTAGGTGTAAGGTTAGGTTGTTTATTTGAGATGTTTCTTGTTTCTTGAGGTAGGATTGTATTGCTATAAACTTCCCTCTTAGAACTGCTTTTGCTGCATCCCATAGGTTTTGGGTCGTCGTGTTTTCATTTGTTTCTATGTATTTTTTTATTTCCTCTTTGATTTCTTCAGTGATCTCTTGGTTATTTAGTAGTGTATTGTTTAGCCTCCATGTGTTTGTATTTTTTACAGATCTTTTCCTGTAATTGACATCTAGTCTCATAGCATTGTGGTCAGAAAAGATACTTGATACGATTTCAATTTTCTTAAATTTACCAAGGCTTGGTTTGTGACCCAAGATATGATCTATCCTAGAGAATGTTCCATGAGCACTTGAGAAGAAAGTGTATTCTGTTGTTTTTGGATGGAATGTCCTATAAATATCAATTAAGTCCATCTTGTTTAATGTATCATTTAAAGCTTGTGTTTCCTTATTTATTTTCACTTTGGATGATCTGTCCATTGGTGAAAGTGGCGTGTTAAAGTCCCCTACTATGATTGTGTTACTGTCGATCTCCTGTTTTATGGCTGTTAGTATTTGCCTTATGTATTGAGGTGCTCCTATGTTGGGTGCATAAATATTTACAATTGTTATATCTTCTTCTTGGATTGATCCCTGATTATTATGTAGTATCCTTCTTTGTCTCTTGTAATAGTCTTTATTTTAAAGTCTATTTTGTCTGATATGAGAATTGCTACTCCAGCTTTCTTTTGATTTCCATTTGCATAGAATATCATTTTCCATCCCCTCACTTTCAGTCTGTATGTGTCCCTAGGTCTGAAGTGGGTCTCCTGTAGACAGCATATGTATGGGTCTTGTTTTTGTATCCATTCAGCCAGTGTATGTCTTTTGGTTAGAGCATTTAATCCATTTACATTTAAGGTAATTATCAATATGTATTTTCCTATTACCATTTTCTTAATTGTTTTGGGTTTTCTATTGTAGATCTCTTCCTTCTCTTGTATTTCCTGCCTAGAAAAGTTCCTTTAGCATTTGTTGTAAAGCTGGTTTCGTGGTGCTGAATTCTCTTAGCTTTTGCTTTTTTGTAAAGGTTTTAATTTCTCCATCGAATCTGAATGAGATCCTTGCTAGGTAGAGTAATCTTGGTTGTAGGTTTTTCCCTTTCATCACTTTAAATATGTCCTGCCATTCCATTCTGGTTTACAGAGTTTCTGCTGAAAGATCAGCTGTTAACCTTAAGGGGATTCCCTTGTATGTTATTTGTTGCTTTTCTCTTGCTGCTTTTAATATTTTTTCTTTGTATTTAATTTTTGATAGTTTGATTAATACGTGTCCTGGTGTGTTTCTCTTTGGATTTATCCTGTATGGGACTCTCTGTGCTTCCTGGATTTGATTATTTCCTTTCCCATATTAGGGAAGTTTTCAACTATAATCTCTTCAAATATTTTCTCAGTCTGTTTTTTTTTTCTCTTCTTTTTCTGGGACCCCTATAATTCGAATGTTGGTGCATTTACTATTGTCCCAGAGGTCTCTGAGACTGTCCTCAATTCTTTTCATTCTTTTTTCTTTACTCTGCTCTGTGGTAGTTATTTCCACTATTATATCTTCCAGGTCACTTATCCATTCTTGTGCCTCAATTATTCTGCTATTGATTGCTTCTAGAGAGTTTTAAATTTCATTTATTGTGTTCATCATTGTTTGCTTGCTCTTTATATCTTCTATGTCTTTGTTAAACGTTTCTTGTATTCTCTCCATTCTATTTCCAAGATTTTGGATCATCTTTAGTATCATTACTGTGAATTCTTTTTCAGGTAGACTGCCTATTTCCTCTTCATTTGTTTGGTCTGATGGGGTTTTACCTTGCTCCTTCATCTGCTGTGTGTTTCTCTGTCTTCTCATTTTGCTTAACTTATTTTGTTTGGGGTCTCCTTTTTGCAGTCTGCAGGTTCGTAGTTCCTGTTGCTTTTGGTGTTTGCTCCCAGTGGGTAAGGTTGGTTTAGTGGGTTGTGTAGGCTTCCTGGTGGAGGGGACTGGTGCCTGTGTTCTGGTTGATGACGCTGGATCTGGTCTTTCTGGTGGGCAGGACCGAGTCCGGTGGTGTGTTTTGGGGTGTCTGTGACCTTTTTATGATTTTAGGCAGCCTCTCTGCTTGGGTGGGATTCTGTTCCTGTCTTGCTAGTTTTTTGGCATGGGGTGTCCAGCACTGTAGCTTTCTGGTCATTGAGTGGAGCTGGGTCTTAGCATTGAGGAGATCTCTGAGAGAGCTTTTGCTCTTTGAAATTACGTGGAGCCAGAGGGTCACTGGTGGACCAATGTCCTGAACTTGGCTCACCCACCTCAGAGGCTCAGGCCTGACACCCAGCCGGAGCACCAAGACCCTGTCAGCCACACGACTCCAAACTGGGGAACTCCACACTCCAGAGGCCCTCCTTTCGACGTGCTACCTCTCCCCTTCTGCGCAGGTCTTAAGTGTGTGATATCTTTGCGTGATTTATATATCAGGATAATATTGGGCTCATAAAATGAATTATAAAATGTTCCCATTCTTATAGTTTTTGGTTAAGTTTGTAAAGAATTGGTATTAATTCTTCTTTAAATGTTTGGTAGAATTCATCAGTGAAGCCACTTGATACGGGGCTTTCCTTTGTGGAAAGTATTTTGATTACTAATTCAACCTCTTTACTTGTTATGCTTGTTTAGTTGTTATACTTTACTTGTTATTCAGAGTTTCTGTTTCTTCTTGAGTCTGTTTTAATAATATGCTTCTTGTGGGAATCTGTCTGTTTCAACTAATTTATCTAATTTTTGGTCTACAGTTGTTTATAGTATTCCTTATAGTCTTCTTTTGTTTGTTTGTTTCTGCAAGGTCTACACTGATGTTTTCTATTTCATTCCTGATTTTAGTATGTTCAGTCCTCTCCCTTATTTTCTTGTTCAGTCTAGCTAAAAGTTTGTCAATTTCATTAATCGTTTTGAAGGACCAACATATGGTTATTGATTTTATCTATTAACTTCTGTTTTGTATTTCAGTTATTTCTGCTCTGATCTTTATAATTTCCTTCCTTCTGTTTTCTTTCGGTTTATTGTCCTCTTTTTCCAGTGTCTTAAGGTGGAAATTTAGGTTATTGATTTGACTTCTTTTATATATATACATATAGGCATTTACAGCTCTAAAATTTTTTCAAAGCTCTGTTTTGGCTTCATTCCATAAGTTTGGTATGTTGTGTCTTTGTTGTCATTTATCCCACAGTATTTTCCAGCTTCCCTTATGATTTGTCTGAGTAGACCTATTCCAACTTCCATATGATTGCTGTTAGAATGATGTCTCCTCTACCCATTTACTTTCAATATATCTGTATCTTTGTATCAAAAATGTGTCTTCTGGGGCTTCCCTGGTGGTGCAGTGGTTGAGAGTCCGCCTGCTGATGCAGGAGACACGGGTTTGTGCCCCGGTCTGGGAGGATCCCACATGCCGCGGAGCGGCTGGGCCCATGAGCCTTGGCCACTGAGCCTGTGCGTCTGAGCCTGTGCTCTGCAACGGGAGAGGCCACAACAGTGAGAGGCCCGTGTACCACAAAAAAAAAAAAATGTGTTTTCTGTAGACAGCATATAGTTGGACCTTCTAACAGGTCTGTAAACACATGAAGTATTGCATTAGGCTTTTTATATTATCTACCAGGTATTTTTATGAATATCTAAATGGTCTTCCAAATCAGTAAATCTGACCCATCAGACATGTGTATGTTGGAGGGTAGGAAGGGACAGGAGCATGAGAGAGAGGGAAGTCATGGATAACTACAAAGCTGTTGGCATAATCAGTTGAGTGGGTGAATGTGGCATTTACTGGAACTGGAACACTGAAGAAGACAAGGAACATCATATTGGGAGGGGAGAGATCTTTCCAGAAGCTATTCAGATGGTTTTGAAGATTTAATGTGATAATGCATGCCAGGGGGCCTAATAAACGTAGGGCAGAATACAAATATTGATGATAGCAATGCTGATGACGTCGGTGATGATAACCACCTAGCGGTCATGGGGTTCCAATTGGACAAATATTCTGGAACCACTTCTTTTACCTTCAGCTCCATATACATGTTTCTAGCTGTCTGGCCTATGTTTTGGCCCTAAATATAAATGTTAATGTTAATCCTCTTATACTCCCTGGCATCTCAATCTTCAGCTCTCTCTCATTTCACTGGGATAAACACAGCCAAGTATTTTCTTCCAAAATACACCTACAGCACATCCAAAGGTTTTCCTACAGACAAATTCCCAGGACATGAAGCGAAAACTAAAAAATGTAGTATAAACAAAGCAACTCTATTTACAAAAGTCCAACTTAAGACTGAACAGAGGAAGAGTGAGTCAGCATCGCTCACCACCAACAGATGTTGTTATAGGTCATTGTGGTTGTTTTTAATCTCTGTCAGTTTTTTTTTAAACCTTAGCGTGCATAAGAGTCACCTGGTAGGCTTCCTAGGACCCACAGAGAATCTGATTCAATGCCTGGAATAAATCATAGGTAATTGCACTTTTAACGTAATCATTAAATGATGATGATGATGATGATGATGAGATGGTGTTGCCCATGGATCACAGTGAGAGAAACTGTCCATCATTTTGGTCATTAGTATCAAGCACGCCTGTCGTGTCTCTGCTTACTTCGGAAGATTACAACTGTCGGTAAGATTAACAAACCGTTATACCTAATGCCGCAGCTGTGTGAGGAAACCCCCCTTCCCTGAATATTTGTAGATCTCAGACTCTTCCTGCTGTTATTGCTTCTACTGAACACTCTGGGCTTCTCTTGATGCTAGTACAGCTGTTTTCCAGAGAAAATAACTGAGGAATGTTTCTAATGAGACAAATCTGATGAACAGTTATTTTGAAAACATTTCAGAAGCTGTTTACCAGGGGAGTTGCACAGATTTAAGTTTGAATTTATGGAATGTGTTCAGCAGAGTTAGTGTCACAGCCAATTATTATATAATTGCTTAAGATTTCCTGCTGTGTCATTCAGCTGTGCCCTCCCTGTAGAAGGCTCTTAGAGGGAAAAATAAAGTGTTGTCACAACCTCAGTTCCCCCTTGTCTTATGGTAGATCTATCAGGGTTGTAGATAGTAGAGTTACAGAATCGGAGTTATGTGAGGAGGAACACATTTGTTTTGGGGGATTGCAAGCCTTAGACATGGCCTAACAGAATACGTATTTAACCTGTGATGTGGCATCCCCCCAGTCAGCAGAAATGAAAGTAGATACAACTTTTTAAAATTGGAAAGTAATTTTAAAAACTATCAATTTATGATCAAATGGGTATTGCAAACAGTCTTTCATCATTTAACCCGCTTTTTATTTAATTTTTAAATGCTTCTTGAAAACTGGTTTTTACCACAGCTGCCTTGGTGCCATGGTGCAGAGCTAATCCAAGTAGAGTTCTGGAGAGAAATGTTCTTACTGCACCAGAGTAATATGATTCCACCATCTTATTTTCAATGGAAAAGTAGGAATCCCTACAGCCATGAGAGAGCATCTGCAGTCATTTCAAGAATGCCGGGAAAGTAGCTAATAACTCTTTTCTCAGCTTTATTGAAGTATAGTTGACAAAGAAAATGGTACAAAATTATAAGATATTTAAAGTCAACAATGTGATGATTTGATATATGTATACATTGTGTGTACATGCAATACGTATACATTGTTTTCAGAGAAAGTTTTTTAAGCTCAAAGGGCCTGTCTTGTTTATTACTGTTTAGTACCCTGATACATAGTTGATACTCAATAAACAATTGATGAATGAATTAAATTCCCTAATTATTAGATTATTTTGATTACTTTCCTCTACCAAAATATTTCTGTGTTTTTACCATTCATCTTACCCTTTGAATACTTCTGCTATTATTCCCAGTGCTCAGAATATATCAACAAAAGAAGCAGGCAGAGATTCTAGTCCTCCTAGGGATCACTTCTAGCCAGGGAGAAGATGAGTTTAGATGGAGATAAAAACAATAAATATAATAAATAACAAAGTCATGTTATCCTAGAAAATGATCAATGTTATGAATGAAGAAAAAGGAGGAAGCATAGTTGGCTGAAGAGTACCATGCTTTGGAGGAGTGAGGAAGGTTTCATTTTAATAAAGTATTAGCATAGAACGCTTTTTAAAAGATGAAATTTAAGCAATTTGAAGGAGATGGAGAAATTAGCCATGAATTATGTGAGGGAAGGGCATTCCAGGAAGAGGAATTAGCTTGTCAAAGGCTAAAGTGGAAGGGACCTGGTGTTTCAGGAGCAGTCAGGAGGTCAGCGAGGCTGCAGCAGGGAGAGGCAGGGAACAGTAAGACTATGGGGGTGTTATGTAGGGTCTTGTAGACTTGGGTTTTTTTCTCAGACCCCCCCAGAGCTCTGTATTTTTGAGTTATCACTGTGACTGCTCTGTTGAGAGTAGATTATAAGAGGGCAAGGGTAAATCAGGGTGACCAACTCCATACTCTGGGTGAGATGTGATGGGGACTCACATCCAGGTGGTAGCAGTGGAACTGGTAGGAAGTAGTTGGCGTCTTTGCCTTTGGCTATGATGGAGTAGATTTTGTACAGACTAACTAGCCTGCCTAGAACAGGTTATAAAGGGGATAAAATTAAAATAACAACAACCTTCTGAAGGCACTTCTGTTTTCTAGAACAGCCAAGGTGTCTACAACTTGAGTGGCCGAGATGCCCAGAGAAGGGACATGGCATTGAGGTGAGCCACTTCTCTCATCTGGGTATCTGCCAATTTCTAAGGCCACGAAACTGAGAGGATTAGCTGAAAGCAGTGGCAGAGAACGACAGGAGTTTCACAGATGTGGGGAGACAGATGTTGAATTTTAGAGGTACCAAGGCAGCCCGGATTTGAGAAGAGGAGAGCCCGGAGGAAAGGTTGTCATGGAGGCATTGGAACTGGCTGATTCTTAAGCTACACGGGGGTGAGGGGAGTGGGGAGCTCGAGAGGCCAAGAATTCAAGCAAAACTGCACTGACAGTTCTAGACAAATGCAAGCAGGTGATTAAGCATGTGGCTGGGAATACAGACACCGAGCTTCAGGACAAGACAAACGGGGTACCGTGCAAACACAGTGAGCTTTCACATAAGATCCCCAAAGTACTATTTTCTAGGAGAAAGGGAAAATCAGAAATAGATTATCCTTCATTAAGACAGAAACCCAGTTTGAAACATCACCATCCTGAATGAATCAAGTGTATCTATTCCTATTCTAGTTATCCTCCAGATAAAAGGAAATAATCCTAGATGAAGATACTGTATTTCCTGTCTCTATAACATTTATCACAATATCCTCCATTCAGCAGTTTATTCTCAAGCTTTTAGGAGATAGAACCAGTTGGTCAAAACGCAAGAGAAAAAAATAGAAACAGCAGCAGCTCCACAGGTGATTAAGAATTACGGGGAGGGGGAAGGGTAAGCTGGGACGAAGTGAGAGAGAGGCATGGACATATACACACTACCAAACGTAAGGTAGATAGCTAGTGGGAAACAGCCGCGTGGCACAGGGAGATCAGCTCAGTGCTTTGTGACCACCTAGAGGGGTGGGATAGGGAGGGTGGGAGGGAGGGAGACGCAAGAGGGAAGAGATATGGGAACATATGTATATGTATAGCTGATTCACTTTGTTATAAAGCAGAAACTAACACACCATTGTAAAGCAATTATACTCCAATAAAGGTGTTAGAAAAAAAAAGAATTATCAGACTAATATGTTCAAGGAAAGAAATGACAGGATGGAAGTTTTTACCAAATAATGGAAATCTATTAAATAGAATCAAATGGAAATTTTGAAGCCATAATATAAAATAACTGAAATCAGCTGCTCAACAGTTTCAGCAGCTGGTCAGACACAGGAGAGTGGGTCACTAAGCTGGAGGAGAGATCTGTAGAAAATACCTTATTTTGAAATACTGAAAGAAACTTTTCAAAATGAAAGAGAAGCAGCATAGAAGATAGAAAAAAGGCTCTGTGAAAGATCTAAAATGTGTATAATTGTAGTTCCAGATAGAGGCGAGAAAGTATGAAATAGAAGCAGTATTTGAGGACACAATAGCTGAGAATTTTCAAAACTGACAAAAGACTCAAGTCAAAGATTAAAAAAAAAAAAACAAACTATGACCACAAGCAAATTAAATTAAAAAGAAAAAAACATCCATCTGCACATTAGCAGCATAGTAAAATGGCTAAAAGGCAAAAAGGAAAATGTTCAAAGCATCTAAAGGAAAATAGACACATTTCCTTAAAAGGAGCAATACCAGTACTGAGAGCTGATTCTCCATAGAAATTATCTGAGCGTGAAGAAAATGGAGTGACAACTTCAATATGCTGGAAAAAAATAACTGCCGACCCAGAACACTTCATTAGCAAAAACAATCCTTTAGAAATAAAGACCCTTAGACACACAGAAGCTGTGAGAAATTATTAGCAGCAAACCTACAATGAAAGAAATAATCAGGGAGTTCTTCAAGCAATAGAAAAATGATGGAAACGTGGAAGTACGGAAAGGTAGGAGGAACAGTGGAAAAAGTGAATATATAGGTAAAGTTAAATGAGAATTTCTGTTTCTAACATTAATAGTTATGTCATATGCTTGAAAATACATGTAGAATTAAAGTACATGACATTAATCGGGAATTCAACTTTGTAGTAATGAAGAAGTAATAAAAAGTACTTATTATTTAGAGTAGTCCTAATCGGTGTAGGATTTATTTTGAAATCTATAGGGATAGATAAGCCTATAGAGAGGAAAAATGGAATAAAAAACAGAATCATAAATATTTGATTAACTTAATAAAGGGATAAGATAATCAGAGAGGACATACAGTAAATAGTTTATACATATAATGCCAACTATATCAGTACATGCTCCAATTAAAAGGCAACGCTTCAAGATTTTTAAAAATCCCAAATATATGCTGTTTCCAAGAGATATGATTTAGATATAAGGGCACAGAAATGTTAAAATAAAAGAATGTAAATGATATAATATGTAAAGTATAACCAAAACAAGCTGTAATCCCTTTACTAATAGACAAAGCAGACTTCAAGGCGAGAAGCATTGCTAGAAACATATTTCATAATGATAAAACAGCCAGCCTACTACATAGATAAATTATAAATTTGTTTTCAGCAAATAAAATTAAAATATATGAAGTAAAAACTGGAAGTACTGAAGAGAGGACTAGGCAAGTCCACAGTCACAGTGAGAGTCTTCAACACTCTGCCCTTAATTGCTGGTGGAGCAGACCAAAAAATCCTACACAGAATATTTAAATTGCATTCACAGCAAATTTGACCTAATTGATAAATCTAGAACACTGCACTCCACTTTTTAAATGCATTTGGGGTGTTCAGTGCAATTGGCCATTGTCTGGGCCTTGAGGCAAGTCTCAGCGAATTTCAAACAATTGAGATCATTTAGAGTGTGTCTCTGGTACAGTGGAATCAAGCCACCCAGAAATAACAAACATTTTTAGAAAATACTAAATGAAACATACATATAATGCAGTGCTATACGAAAATGACAGTGTGTCATGACAACGTTGAACCACGTTGAAGAACGTTGAAAGTCGGAAATAATCATCCCAGGAATGAAGACAGAGCTGGAGGCGGCACGAAAGGCAGACTCTGTCCAGCACGCGTGACATGTTCTCCTCCTTCCTGCCAAGCATCCTGTACACGGGGCTGCCTATTTGTACAGAGGCACCACGGAGGTGGCTCTGGGAAACCTCCAGGGAAAACAAAATAACACAGGTTACTTTTAAAGCATAAAGGCAACAAACAAGCTGAGGAACACAGAGGAATTCAGTTAATATTGTTCCTGTGAGTCTTGTTAGTGACGCTGAGGGTGAGCTGCTGGAGGCTTCAGGCCCCCAAGAAGACAACTAAGAAAGTGCCCTGCACAACAGGGCTGAAGGAGCGACACATACATGGTCTGTAGAGCTGACAGACAAAGGGAGATTTAGGAAAAGAATAGAAATGTTATACTGAGAATGCACAAGGTGTACAACAAAGATTAGGTGGGGCAGATACTGAGAGGTAGAACGTGCTGATTGGTTCACCCCCAATGGCTGAGAGACAAAGATGCCCGAGCACATAATGCTGAGAATTCAAGTCAGAGAAGTACAAGGAAAGATGCTAAGAGAGCTAATACTTTGTCTGAAATTGGGTGCTAGAGAAGAGGAAGCAGAGGGGGAAAATAAGAAATCAGATACTTTTACAAGCTATCATAGTTCAGAAAATAAAAGAAAACAAAGCCATAAACTAAAGTTATTGCCTATAGTTCTAATAATAATGGTTACCCCCTGCCCTCCAGAACAAAAATACAGCCCATCCTGGATTTCAGGACTTCATAAAATCAAACAGAGAAAGGAGATCACATTGTACATAAAAGTTATAAATCTGAGACCAGAACATACCGGTGACAGCAATAATATAAACTGGCTAAATGAGCTGCATTCACACGTCAAAGAAAAAAATAATTTCTAATTGGAACGTTTCATGCCCAGGAAACACACCTAAATCAAAGTGATCAGAATAGGCAGAGGTACACAAGGTGAATGCCAGTAAAAAGAAAGTAGAGCCTTTCAGCTTCTGGTCCAACACGGAAGGAGCTTAGGAGTTGCCACTCTGTCCTAACAACAAGTAAAAAGCTGAACAGATTGGAAAATCAATGATTCTTCTTAGATCTGTCAGAGAAGTGAGGTCACAGGACAAATGACTGCTCCAGAAATGGGACAGACCGGTAGATGTTGAGAATCATAACTTACAGAAGTAGAAACTCACGAGCAGAAGCCTCCCAGAGAACCAGTGTTAAGGTAGGAAACCCTGAGCTGTACTGAGGATTACTGGAGGTCCAGTGCAGACAAACCCAAGACTTGAAACACCCAGAGGGAGGCAGTCTCGGGGTGGCGGCACCTTTGTGCGCTTTACCTCTAGGAGGCCAACCACGTTCTCCCAGTAAATATCAGAGAAAATCCCCCCATGACTCCTGCAAGGGAAGGGGGCAAGGAACCATTCTTAGATAGGCCAGCGTACTTGTTCTTTTTTTTTTTTTAATTGAAGTATAGTTGATGTACAATGTTGTCTTAGTTTCAGGTGCACAGCACAGTGATTCAGTTATACATGTATGTATGTATGTATATAGAACATATATATATATCTGTGTGTGTGTGTGTGTGTGTGTATGTTCTTTTTCGGATTCTTATCCCTTATAGGTTATTAAAAACTATTGAGTAGGGGCTTCCCTGGTGGCGCAGTGGTTGAGAGTCTGCCTGCCGATGCAGGGGACACGGGTTCGTGCCCCAGTCCGGGAAGATCCCACATGCCGCGGAGCGGCTGGGCCCGTGAGCCATGGTCGCTGGGGCTGTGCGTCCGGAGCCTGTGCTCCGCAGCGGGAGAGGCCACAACTGTGAGAGGCCCGTTACCACAAAAAAAAAAAAAAACACAAAACAAACAAACAAAACTATTGAGTAGAGTTCCCTGTGCTATACAGTAGGTCCTTGTTGGCTCTCTATTTTATACATAGTAGTGCGTCAGAGTACTTGTTCCTATCAAGGCCTGCCCTCAAGAGAAACTAGTCACCCAGCATCTAACCTTTTTTTTAAATCGGAGCCTAGCTGACCTGGGGAGAGGGGAATACCCATTTGGGGAAGGTACGTAATCCCCTGCAGCCTTCCGTAGCTATCCTGCCCCACAAAAGTGGTGGGGGGGACTGAGAAGCAGCGGTGAGGGTCACATTCTGGGGCGCAGGCTCCCTAAAAGACAGGGGCCTCATCGTAAGACTGTAGAGTGCATCCCCTTCCTGCACACCTCACCACTGCATCACTAGAGACCAGTGTACTGCAGTTCCTTCCACCCAGAACTTCCGTGTCCAACTTCCAACAAAAAATTGAAGGATACTAAAAGGGAAAAATGTAACTTGAAGAGACTGAACAAGGCTCAGAACCAGTCAGATGTAGCAGGAATTTTTAAAACTATGATTAATTTGCTAACAGCTTTAATGGGAAAAGTAGGCAACATGCAAAAAAAATGAATAGTGTAAGCAGAGAGATGGAAAGTCTAAGAAAAATAATAGAGGTCAAAACACTAACAGAAGTGAAGAGTTCTTTTGATGGTTCATTAGTAGACTGGACACCGCTGAAGGAAAAAAAAATCTCTGAGTTTGAGGATATGACAAAAGAAACATCCAAAACTGAAAAGCAAAGAGAAAAAAAAAATGACCGAAAAAAACAAAAGAAAACAGAAACAAGATTATCCAAGGACAGTGAGACAACTACAAAAGGTGTAACATATGCCTTACGGGAATACTAGAAGGAGAAGAAAGAAGAAACAAGAAGCGATATTTGAAGCAGTAATGACTGAAAATTTCCTCAGTTAATGGGAGACATCAAAGCACAGATGCAGGAAGCTGAGACACCAAGCAGGATAAATTTTCAAAAACCTACCCTCGGCATATCATATTCAAACTTCAGAAAATCAAAGATAGAGGAAGAACTTTAACAGGAGTCAGAGGAAAAATACATATTACCTGTGGAGGAGCAAGGGTAAGAATTAGATCTGACTTTGCCTCAGAAAAGAGGAAGGAAGGAAAGAGTGGAAGGAAATTTTCAAAGCGTTGAGAGGAACCAACGCTTTGAAACCAACCAACCTAGAAACCTCTACCCTGAAAAATTATCCTTCAAAAGTGAAGGAGAAACAAACACTTTCTCAGACAAACTATGAAAGAAGTTTCTGCCCAGTAGAGCTGACTTGCAAGAAATGTTATAAGAATTTCTTCAGAGAAAAAGGAAGATGACATAGGCCAGAAACGTAGATCTACATAAAGAAACGAAGAGTATTGAAGAATGCATAAGTGAAGATAAAATAAAAACATTTATACGTTTATTTATTTATTTATAGTTTATTCTTAATCTAACAGATAATAGTTTGTTCAAGATAATAAAGCAAAATGTATTCCATTACGTATGCTTAGTATATGTATACATATACTTATGTATCAGGGAAATGACAGCAATGATACAAGGGGCGGGAAGCAGGAATTAGGATTTTTTTATTACAACGTACTTTCTTGCACTACACGTGAGGTGGTCTAGCGTTATTTAAAAGCAGATGTGGATTAGCTGTAAATGCATACTGCAAGCTCTAGAACAACCACTAAAACAAGTAAAAAGAGAGGTTTATTGATATGCTAAGAGAAGAGAGAAAATAGAATCATATAATAAAATGCTCAGTTAAAACCACAAATGGCAACAAAAGAGGGGAGTGAACAACATCAATGAATAGAAAACAGTAATGAATATGGTGGATATTAATCAACCCTCAGCAACACAGTGGAGCAAAAACAGAATAACCTCAGAAAGGGTTTCGTTTGGGCTTCTCATCTCATCCCCCAGGCTGGTCTGCTCTACACCAAAGGGAACTCCCTGGCCCTGGAAATTTCCCCTCATGGAGAAAAGGAGAGCAGGGTGAGCAACCAGCTTCCCAAATTTGGGGGGCACTACATGAAGAACTGTTTTGGTTTTACCCACGTCCCCCCCCCACCCCAGAGGCGGGCATAGCTGAGACATCTGGAGATGCCTAGCAGTAAGGAAGGGCAGGTGCTACCTACCTCAGCCATGTACTGGGAGAGACCGTGGTTCCCAGTGGCTTGCTCTGCAGAGGACCCCAGACCCCCGTAGTCCTTTCAGATGCTGCAAACTCCCTGCAGCTTTCTTCACTGACGACCCCATTGTGGACTCCAGTGGATGGTCCCACAGAGGACCCCGCTGCTTCCACCACTGAGGACACCCAACAGTCAGAGCAGCAGCTGCAAACCTGCTGCCGTGCTCACTGCTGATGGCCCCAGAGGTTTCTGTGTTCCGACTCCCACTGTCTTGAGTCTCTCCTCACCTCAGCACAGAAGCTCCAGGCCCCAGGATCCAGTGTGGCCACTGCACCCTCGTGCTGCCAGCTCAGGGCCTGCAGCTGCTTGGGCGTACACAGTCGACCCCAGCATGTGTACATGGCCAGAGCTGGCCCGTGTGGCCACATGAATGCACACCAGCAGCCCTGCAGTGCAGATGCACGTTGCCAGCTCGTGTGCCCACAGTTGGCCCTGGCCCCCGCCGCTTGCCCAGCCCTCACCACTGCATGAGTGCGGGCAGCCAGCCTCTGCCACCGCTTAGGTATTTGCAGCCGACCCCCCAGTCAAGTGTGTGCACACCACCAGCTCCTCCCACCACCTCCACCTGATCAGTCCCTCACTGCTGTTGCCCCGACCACCACCAAGGGCCCCCCAAAGCGCTTACCACCAAGGACCACACAGCTGCCAATGTCAGGAACCCCAGAACCCCCGGGCCACAGCTGCTACATGTGCCCACACCACCAGACCCAGGGTGCCCACACCTGCCCGCGAAGGCATTTCCTTTATGAAGTCAGTTCTTAATGTCTGGAAGACGTGACTGCTTCTTCAAATGCACAGACACCGACTAACTCAAAGCTACAGGGATCATGAAGAATCAGGGAAATGTGACACCACTGAAGGAACAGTAAACCTCCAGTAACTGACCCCAAAGAAGTGCAGATCCATAAACTGCCTAACAGAGAATTAAACATGTGTTCTAAAGAAACTCAGCGAGCCGCGAGAGAGCACAGATAGAAGAAAGAGTCCTCAACCTTGAAGGGGTCATTTGAATTTATCTGGTTAGAGGAGGAGAAAGAAATGAACATGAATGAAGAAAGCCTATGAGACTTAAGGAAACCATCAAAAGAAACAATATTCACATTATGGGAATCCCAGAGGGAAAAGAGTGGTAGAACAGCACAGAAAGCTTATTTAAACAAACAAGGGATGAAAAGTGTTGAAATATGAGGAGAGATATAGATATCCAGCATCATGAAGCTCAAAATTCCCAATCAGGTTCAACTCAGAGAAGACTTATCCAACTAACACAGCATAGTAAAGCAATTATATTCCGAAAAAGATGTTAAAATAAATAAATAAATAAAAAGAAGACTTATCCAAGACACATTATAATACAACTGTCAAAAATCAAAGAGAAAATCTTGAAAGAAGCAACAGAAATAAGTTTGTCACATACAACAGAATGCCCATAAGTCTACAAGCAGATTTCTCCGCAGAAACTTTGCAGGCTCCGAAAGAATGAGATGATATATTCAAAGTACTGAAAAAAAAAAAAGAAACCCCCCCCCCAAACCTGGCAACCAAGAATACTTTGCCCTGCAAAGTTAGCCTTCAGCATCGAAGAACATGTATAGACATTCCCAAACAAAAGCTGGAGTTCATCACCAGTACCACTGCCTTACAAGAAATGCTAAGCAGTTCTTCAGTGAAAAGAAAGGTTGCCAAATAGTAAAATGAAATGATATGAAAGTATAAAACTCACTGGTAAAGACAAACATCTAGTCAAATTCAGAATACTCTAAAATTGTAATGGTAGTGTGCAAATCACTAATAACTCTAGCATAAAGATTAAAAGACAAAAGAATTTAAAATATGATAGCTACAATAATTTGTCACTGGATACACAATATAAAAAGATGTAGGGCTTCCCTGGTGGCGCAGTGGTTGAGAGTCCGCCTGCCGATGCAGGGGACACGGGTTCGTGCCCCGGTCCGGGAAGATCCCACATGCCGCGGAGCGGCTGGGCCCATGAGCCATGGCCGCTGGGCCTGCGCGTCCAGAGCCTGTGCTCTGCAACGGGAGGGGCCACAACAGTGAGAGGCCCGCGTACTGCAAAAAAAAAAAAAAAAAAAAAAAGATGTAAATTGTGACATCAAAACCATAAATTGGGAGGAGATAAAAGTATTGAGCTTTTATATGCAAACAAAGTTAAGTTGCTTTCCCCTTAAAATACACTGTTAAAAGATTATGTTTTATGTAAGCCTCATGGTATATACACTGAGAACTATAAAACATTTATAAAAGAAATCAAAGAATTAATAGATAAATGGAATGACATTTCTTGTTTATAGATTGGAAGAGTTAATATTGTTAAAATGTCCATTGTACACAAGGTGATACACTG
Source organism: Aethalodelphis obliquidens (assembly GCF_003676395.1). Taxonomy (NCBI): domain Eukaryota; kingdom Metazoa; phylum Chordata; class Mammalia; order Artiodactyla; family Delphinidae; genus Aethalodelphis; species Aethalodelphis obliquidens. The sequence goes on along the minus strand of NW_020837960.1, from coordinate 32,216,740 downwards.
ACTCAGTGCAATAGGGGTAGAGATCAAAATCCCAATGGCATTTTTCACAGAAATAGAACAAAAATTCTTAAATGTATATGGAAATACAAAAGAATGCAAAAGCTAAAGCAATCTTGAACAAGAAGAACAAAGCTGAGGGATCGCGATTCCAGATTTCCAACTACAGTCATCCCTCAGTATCCCTGGGGGGTTGGTTCCTCTCCATGGATACCAACATCCACAGATGCTCAAGTCCCATATATAAGATGGCATAGTATTTGCCTACATCCTCCTGTATACTTTAAAGCATCTCTAGATTATCTATAATACCTAATATAATGTAAATAGTTGTAAATACAATGTAAATGCTATGTAAATAGTTGCCGGCGTGTGGTTAATTCAAGTTTTGCTTTTTAAATTTTCTGAACTTTTTTAAAAAATATTTTTGATCCCTGGTTAGTTGAATCCCTGGATGTGGAAGCATGGATTCAGAGGGCCAAATATACAAAGATATAGTCATCAGAACAGTATGGTACTGGCATAAAAACAGACACACAGAGCAATGGAACAGAAATAAGAGCCCATAAATACACTGATGCATATATAGTCAACCAATTTTTGAAAAAGGCACCAAGAATGTACAATGAGAAAAAGATGATCTCTTCAATAAGCGGTGTTAGAGAAATTGGATATCCATATACAAAATAATGGAATTGAACTTTTAACTTATACCATATACAAAAATCAACTCAAAATCGATTAGAGACTTGCATATAAGAACTGAAACTATAAAATTCCTAGAAGAAAACATAGGAAGAAAAACTTCTTGACATTCTTGGCAATATGTTTTTTTAACTGAACACCAAAAGCACAGGCAATAAAAGCAAAAATAAATAAGTGGGACTACATTAAACTAAAAAAAAAAAAATTCTGCCCAGCAAAGAAAATAGTGAGCTAAATGAAAAGGCAACTTACTGAACGGGAGAAAATATTTGCAAAGCATACATCTGATAAGGGGTTAATATCCAAAATATATAAAGACATCAATCGCAAATAAATAAATAAATAAATAAATAAATGAATAAATAACCAACCCACCCAACTGAGAAATGGGCAAAGGACCAGAGGAGATATTTTTCCAAAGAAAATATACAAACGGCCAATAGGTATATGAAAAGATGCTCAACATCGCTAATGATCAGGGAAATGCAAATCAAAATAACAATGAGAAATCACCTCACATCAGTTAGGATAGCTGTTATCTCAAAATCAAAAGATATGTGTTGGTGAGGACAAAAGGGTACCCTCGTGCACATTCATCAGTGGATAAACGGATAAAGGAAATGTGGTAGCTATACAATGGAATATCGTTCAGCTGTGAGAAGGAAGAAAATCCTGCCATTAGCGACAACATGGATGGACCTTGAGGACATTAGCTTAGTGAAATAAGTCAGGCAGAGAACGACAAATACTGTATGTTCTCACTTATAGGTGGAATTTTAAACTACCAAACTCCTAGAGACACAGAATAGATCGGTCGTTACTGGAGGTGGGGGGCGGAGGGTAGGGGAAATGTGAGAAGGTGGTCTAAAGGTACAAACTTCCAGTTATAAGACAAATAAGTCCTGGGGATGTGATGTACAGCATGAGGACTATAGTTAATAATACTGTACGTGTATTTGATAGGTGCTAAGAGAGTAGATCTTAAAAGTTCTCATCACAAGGAAAAAAATTTTGTAACTATATAAAGTGATGTTAACTAAATTTATTGTAATAATTCCTTTGCAATATGTACATATATCAAACTCATTATGTTGTACTCTTAAACTAATACAATGTTATATGTCAATTATGCCACGGTAAAACTGGAAAATAATTGGAGACAAATTTTTTTAAAAGATTATTCATTGCATCATTGTTTATAAGAGCAAAATATAGGAACTCACCACAAGTACACCAAGAAGGTTCTGGTTAAATAAATGATGGTAAACAAAGAAATCTCTTTTGATTATCCTGTAGAATGATCGTCATAGTGTTGAGTTAAAAAAGATCAGGTGCAGAACAGTACATAAGGTGTTGCCATTTATGTAAAAGAAGAGGGGCAGAAGACAATAAACGTGGAAGCGTAATTCTTCCATTTGTGTAAAAATTTCAAGAAGGATTAGGGTTGCCAGATAAATACAGGCCACTCAGTTAAATCGGAATGTGAGATAAACAATTTTTTTTTCAGTTTATGTGTATCCCATGCAATGGTTTGGACATACTTATACTAAATAAGTATTCATTTATTATCTGAAATTTAATTAGGAGTCCTGTGTTTTTATTTGCTAAATCTGGCAATGCCAGGGAGGATACACAAGTGACTTGTAACAGTGTTTAGCTACAGGCTGGGGAGTCTGGAGTACTCATGAGCAAACATGAGACAGTTTGCTTTATACATTTTATACTTTGATTTTTAAGCCATGTAACCGCATTACCTATTAAAATAATATAAATAAATAAAACAAATAGAGAAAGCTAACTATTCATATAAGTGAACTACTAAAAACCATGTGTCATTAAATGAGATTTCTCTTCTATATTCTGTTTCTGGTGAAACCAGGCCACGTCTGTCACCTTATAATTTGAAAATATAAATGTCCACAATTCAGTGAAAGTTGAAACATTCTGTGATTTTTATATTTTCAAAGTTTCCTAAGTCTCCCTAGGCTTCTAGTTGGCCCATTTCAGCGGTGGGAAAAAAAAAAAAAAAAAAGTCAAACATCTGAGGTTTGGGATAGAGGATAAAAGTGTCATAAAGTATTATTCTTGAGAAGGCAAGCTCAGCCAGGTTTTTGAAATCTTCCCAAATCTTCCCAGCCTTTTGACAGCTTCTCAGATAACGCAAAAGGCCAGTCAGACATGTCTCTGCAGCAAGCACCAGGTGGGGAGAAAATCAAAGGGAGAGAGTGACATGGGACTTTTTGGAGTGGCACATCCACACCTGGTGAGCTCACACACGCCCACAGAAGTACGTATGCAGATGAGCTGATGCGTAAAAGTAACCCGAGTTACAGTCAACATAACATAATTACTCAAGTGATAGGGAAAATGAAAAAAATTAGTAATTCTGACTAGCTCTGGTCTCTGATTTTAAAAAATAATATGAAATTAGCATGTGTTTTTAACTTTTTGACATCAATATCTTTATTGTGTTTCTTAATTTAAAATTAATTTTCCTCTTTTTTATAGATAGGAGGTATAACAAAATTATAATCCAAGGCTCCTTAACTGGTAAAAATGTAGCTTTACTATCTATATTTTTCTCTCAAGCACGTTTTTGGGGTTTTTTTAGTATAAGTAAATGACTTCTTTTAGGGGTTCAAGTAATATGAATCAGAAGAGATATTTTAAGCTGAAAATTTCTGAAGCTATCATTGCTTGGCAAAACTGTAGGGCAGTCAAGGTAGGTTTTTTTTTTTTATCGTTTGGCATTTTGAAAGTAGAGTTTATAAAAATGTCATAGCCCTAGTTCTAATCAACTGAGAGATTCCCACCCTCCAGCTTTATGCCGGCCGGCTCATATATCCTCACACTTTTTTGGCAAATGGTCAAATACAACACACATTATAAGCAGCTGGATTAATCTGACAGCTCTTAGTAGAACCCTTTCATCTGAAATAGAAGGCTGCTATTTAATTACAGTCTAATTGGAAAACACATACACATTTATTCCTAATCAATGGGATTATGGCACAAGAATGTAACTTTGAAATTCCAAATGAAAGGTGTTGTTAAAAGTAAGAGCTCATAAATTTACAGTTGTTTTCAGTATATATTTTTCTCTTCTTTTTAATGTTTTGTTTAATTGTACTTGAAGAAAAAACAGGAAAAAATGGCAACAGTTACCTTTCTGTATTGTTTGTTCGGTAAAAACTGTAAAGAACACAACACAGAATAGAAATTTCTATAAATAAGACGCTGGAATTCTTAGTTTAGCATGCAGGGGTGTTTTTTTTTTTTTTTCTGTCTGAGATTATAATCAAAACAGTATTGGTCTTTCTTAAAATTTCACCATCTCCATCATGACGATATTTGCAATGTTTTAAATGAGAACCATATGTTCTTCTGTATCCTACTTAACAGTGGTAGCCAGATGTCTGAACAAATTATGAAGGACAGCTCTACCAGCTTCTCCTAACAGTTAAGCATATTGCTGACCAGTTACCAGTTCTCACAATCTGTCCTCACCTCAGCTGGCAGAAAGAAGAAAAAAAAGTCTACCTTTAGGAACATATATACATACGTGACCGAGACTTATTATTTTGGTCAATGGTGAAAGGTGACAAACTTTCTGAGAAGCAAACAAAAATACCTTTTAAAATATTTATAGTGTTCAAATGAATTACAAAAACTGGTATCTTGGTTGCAATCCTACTAAAATCAGGGTGAAATTCACAAGTTTTATCATCAACTACTGCCGTAATTTCTCAGTGGACAGTCTTCTGATTCTGCGAGTTTATTTTTAAATTTTATTTATTTACTTATTTTTTAACATCTTTATTGGAGTATAATTGCTTTACAATGGTGTGTTAGTTTCTGCTTTATGAAAAACTGAATCAACTATACATATATATACATCCCTATATCTCCTCCCTCTTGCATCTCCCTCCCACCCTCCCTATCCCACCCCTCTAGGTGGTCACAAGGCACGGAGCTGATCTCCCTGTGCTATGCGGCTGCTTCCCACTAGCTATCTATTTAACATTTGGTAGTGTATGTATGTCCATGTCACTCTCTCACTTCGTCCCAGCTTATCCTTCCCCCTCCCCGTGTCCTCAAGTCCATTCTCTACGTCTGCGTCTTTATTCCTGTCCTGCCCCTAGGTTCTTCAGAACCATTTTTTTTTTTTTTTAGATTCCATATATATGTGTTAGCATACGGTATTTGTTTTTCTGTTTCTGACTTACTTCACTCTGTATGACAGACTCTAGGTCCATCCACCTCACTACAAATAACTCAATTTTGTTTCTTTTTATGGCTCAGTAATATTCCATTGCATATATGTGCTACATCTTCTTTATCCATTCATCTGTTAATGACCACTTAGGTTGCTTCCATGTCCTGGTTATTGTAAATAGAGCTGCAATGAACATTGTGGTACAGGACTCTTTTTGAATTATGGTTTTCTCAGGGTATATGCTCAGCAGTGGGATTGCTGTGTGGTATGGTAGTTCGTGGTTGTTTTTCTTAATATACAGCAGGTTCTTATTAGTCATCTATTTTATACATATTAGTGTATATATGTCAATCCCAATCTCCCAATTCATCACACCACCCCCACTCCCCCACCACTTTCCCCCCTTGGTGTCTATACATTTGTTCTCTACATGGTGTCTCTATTTCTGCCCTGCAAAACAGTACATCTGTACCATTTTTCTAGGTTCCACATATATGCGTTAATATATGATAGTTGTTTTTCTCTTTTTGACTTCACTCTGTATGACAGTCCCTAGATCCATCCATGTCTTTACAAATGACCCAGTTTCGTTCCTTTTTATGGCTGAGTAATTTTCCATTATATATATGTGCCACATCTTCTTTATCCATTCATCTGTCGATGGACACTTAGGTTGCTTCCATGTCCTAGCTGTTGTAAATAGGGCTGCAATGAACATTGTGTTACATTGGGGTACATGACGCTTTTTTTTTTTTTTTTTGCGGTACGCAGGCCTCTCACTGCTATGGCCTCTCCCGCTGCAGAGCACAGGCTCTGGATGCGCAGGCTCAGCGGCCATGGCTCACGGGCCCAGCCGCTCCACGGCATGTGGGATCTTCCTGGACCGGGGCATGAACCCGTGTCCCCTGCATCGGCAGGCAGACTCTCAACCACTTCACCACCAGGGAAGCCCCATGACGCTTTCTGAGTTATGTTTTTTTCAGCATATATGCCCAGTACTGGGATTGTTGGGTCATATGGTAGTTCTGTTTTTAGTTTTCTAAGGAACCTCCATAGTGTTCTCCAGAGCGGCTGTATCAATTCACATTCCCACCAACAGTGCAAGGAGGGTCCCCTTTTCTCCACACCCTCTCCAGCATTTATTGTTTGTAGAGTTTTTAATGATGGCCATTGTGACTGGTGTGAGGTGATACATCATTATAGTTTTTATTTGCATTTCTCTAATGATTAGTGATGTTGAGCATCCTTTCACGTGTTTGTCAGCAACCTGTATATCTTCTTTGGAGAAATGTCTGTTTATGTCTTCTGCCCATTTTTGGAGTGGGTTGTTTGTTTTTATGATATTGAGCTGCATGAGCTGCTTGTAAATTTTGGAGATTAATCCTTTGTCATTTACTTCATTTGCAAATATTTTCTTCCATTCTGAGGGTTGTCTTTCATTTTGTTTATGGTTTCCTTTGCTGTGTAAAAGCTTTTAAGTTTCATTAGGTCCCATTTGTTTATTTTTGTTTTTATTTCCATTTCTTTAGGAGGTGGGTCAAAAATGATCTTGCTGTTATTTATGTCATAGAGTGCTCTGCCTATGTTCTCCTCTAAGTGTTTTATAGTGTCTGGCCTTACATTTAGGTCTTTAATCCATTTGGAGTTTATTTTTGTGTATGGTGTTAGGGAGTGTTCTAATTTCATTCTCTTACATGTAGCTGTCCAGTTTTCCCAGCACCACTTGTTGAAGGTGCTGTCTTTTCTCCATTGTATATTCTTGCCTCCTTTATCAAAAATAAGGTGACCATATGTGTGTGGGTTTATCTCTGGGCTCTCTATCCTGTTCCATTGGTCAATATTTCTACTTTTGTGCCAGTACCATACTCTCTTGATTACTGTAGCTTTGTAGTATAGTCTGAAGTCAGGGTGCCTGATTCCTCCAGCTCCGTTTTTCTTTCTCAAGATTGCTTTGCCTATTCAGAGTCTTTTGTGTTTCCATATAAATTGTGAAATTTTCTGTTCTATTTCTGTGAAAAATGCCATTGGTAGTTTGATAGGGATTGCATTGAAACTGTAGATTGCTTTGGGTAGTAGAGTCATTTTCACAATGTTGATTTTTCCAAACCAAGAACATGGTATATCTCTCCATCTGTTTGTGTCATCTTTAATTACTTTCATCAATGTCTTATAGTTTTCTGCATACATGTCTTTGTGTCCTTAGGTAGGTTTATTCCTAGGTATTTTATTCTTTTTGTTGCAATGGTAAATGGGAGTGTTCCCTTAATTTCTCTTTCAGATTTTTCATCATTAGTGTATAGGAATACAAGAGATTTCAGTGCATTAATTTTGTATCCTGCTACTTTACCAAATTCATTGATTAGCTTAGTAGTTTTCTGGTAGCATCTTTAGGATTCTCTATGTATAATATCATGTCATCTGCAAACATCTTTACATCTTTTTTTTTGATTTGGATTCCTTTTATTTCTTTTTCTTCTCTGATTGCTGTTGCTAAAACTTCCAAAACTATTGGGTTTTCCCTTTCATCACTTTAAAGGTGTCCTGCCACTCCCTTTTTGCTTACAGAGTTTCTGTCGAAAGATCAGCTGTTAACCTTATGGGGATTCCCTTGTATGTTATTTGTTGTTTTTCCCTTGCTGCTTTTAATATTTTTTCTTTGTATTTAATTTTTTATAGTTTCATTAATATGTGTCTTAGTTTGCTTCTCCTTGGATTTATCCTGTATGGGATTCTCTGTGCTTCCTGGACTTGACTGGCTATTTCCTCTTTGTTTGGTCTGGTGGGTTTTTGTCTTGCTCCTTCATCTGCTGTGTGTTTGTCTGTCTTCTCATTTTGCTTAACTTACTGTTTGGGGTCTCCTTTTTGCAGGCTGCAGGGTTGTAGTTCCCATTGTTTTTGGTGTCTCCCCCCAGTGGCTAAGGTTGGTTCAGTGGGTTGTGTAGGCTTCCTGGTGGAGGGGACTGTTGCCTGTGCGCTGGTGGACGACGCTGGATCTTGTCTGTCTGGTGGGCAGGACTGTGTCCCGTGGTGTGTTTTGGGGTGTCTGTGACCTTTTTATGATTTTAGGCAGCCTCTCTGCTAATGTGTGGGGTTGTGTTCCTGTCTTGTTAGTTGTTTGGCATAGGGTGTCCAGCACTGTAGCTTGCTGGTCGTTGAGTGGAGCTGGGTCTTAGTGTTGAGATGGAGATCTCTGGGAGACCTTTCACCGTTTGGTATTATGTGGAGCCAGGAGGTCTCTGGTGAACCAATGTACTGAACTAGGCTCCCCCATCTCAGAGGCACAGACCTGACCCCCGGCTGGAGCACCAAGATTCTGTCAGCCACATGGCTCAGAACAAAAGGGTGAAAGAAAAGAACGAAAGAAAGACAAAGAAAAGAAAGAAAGAAAGAGAGAAAGAAGGAAAGAAAGAAAGAAAGAAAGAAAGAAAGAAAGAAAGGAAGAAAGAAAGAAAGAAAATAAAGTTAGTTAAATAAAAAATAAAAAAATTTTAAAAATAAAAAAAGTAAAAAAAATAAAACAGAAAGGAAGAAGAGAGCAACCAAACCAAAAAACAAATCCACCAATGATAACAAGTGCTAAAAACTATACTAAAGAAAAAAAAAGGACAGTCAGAACCCTAGGATAAATGGCAAAAGCAAAGCTATGCAGACAATATCACACAAAGAAGCATACACATACACACTCAGAAAAAGGAAAAATATATATTTATATAAGAAAAATTTAAAAAGGAAGAGAGCAACCAAATCAATAAACAAATCTACCAATGATAATAAGCTCTAAATACTAAACTAAGATATACAGATAACCAGAAACAATTTAGATGCAGAAGGCAAACCCCAAGTCTACAGGTGCTCTCAAAGTCCACCTCCTCAATTTGGGATGATTCGTTGTCTATTCAGGTATTCCACAGATGCAGGTACATCAAGTTGATCGTGGAGATTTAATCCGCTGCTTCTGAGGCTGCTGGGAGAGATTTCCCTTTCTCTTCTTTGTTCGCACAGCTCCTGGGGTTCAGCTTTGGATGCGGCCCCGCCTCTGCGTGTAGGTCGCCTGAGGGCTCTGGCTTCACTCAGGCCAGGGGGAGGGAGGGGTATGGACTTCGGGGCGAGCCTGCGGCGGCAGAGGCCAGCATGACGTTGCGCCAGCGTGACGTTGCCCCGGCGTGACGTTGCACCAGCCTGAGGTGTGCCGTGCGTTCTCCCGGGGGAGTTGTCCCTGGATCCCGGGACCCTGGCAGTGGCGGGCTGCACAGGCTCCCCGGAAGGGGGGTGTGGAGAGTGACCTGTGCTCGCACACAGGCTTCTTGGCGGCGGCAGCAGCAGCCTTAGTGTCTCATGCCCGTCTCTGGGGTCCACGCTGATAGCCGCGTCTCGCGTCTATTTCTGGAGCTCCTTTAAGCAGCGCTCTTAATCCCTTTTCCTTGTGCACCCTGAAACAATGGTCTCTTGCCTCTTAGGCAGGTCCAGACCTTTTCCCAGACCCCCTCCCGGCTAGCTGTGGCACACTAGCCCCTTCAGGCTGTGTTCACGCAGCCAACCCCAGTCCTCTCCCTGGGATCTGACCTCCAAAGCCCGAGTCTCAGCTCCCAGCCCCCGCCCGCCCCGGTGGGTGAGCAGAGAAGCCTCTCGGGCTGGTGAGTGCTGGTCGGCACCGATCCTCTGTGCGGGAATCTCTCCGCTTTGCCCTCTGCGCCCCTGTTGCTGCGCTCTCCTCCGTGGCTCCAAAGCTTCCTGCTGCCACCCCCTGTCTCCGCTAGTGAAGGGGCTTCCTAGTGTGTGGAAACCTTTCCTCCTTCACAGCTCCCTCCCAGAGGTGCAGGTCCCGTCCCTATACTTTTGTCTATTTTTCTTTTTTCTTTTGCCCTACCCTACCGGGTACGTGGAGAGTTTCTTGCCTTTTGGAAAGTCTGAGGTCTTCTGCCAGCGTTCAGTAGGTGTTCTGCAGGAGTTGTTCCCCATGTAGATGTGATTCTGATGTATTTGTGGACAGGAAGGTGATCTCCACGTCTCACTCCTCCACCATCTTGAAGGTCTCTAGCCGATTCTGCAAGTTTAGTAGTAGATTCCTTAATGTTAAAGGCTGTTGTTGTCAAAGCCACATAAAGCAGAGAAAACAGTGTCTCTTGGAGCAAATGTCTAATATGAGGTAACGCACTCAGTATCTGACACATCTCTGCACAACTCCTTTCTGCACAGTAAAGATTAGGTGTGCTTGTAATTATAACGAATTTTGACTAGTTACTTAGAATGTAGTGCACATATATAAGGTAATATTTTTAAATAAACAACAAAATAAATACTTTTATACATGTGCTTTCAGACGGCTTTGGACAAGTAAGTTAAATCGGCAGCAGCTACTAAAAAAGATGATACATCACTATAAGATGGGTTATATATCATATGATTGCATTGGGTTTTTCTTAATAAAATCAGGTTTTTTAATTGAAGTATAGTTGATTTATAATATTGTGTTATTTTCAGGTGTATAGCATAGTGATTCAGGGTATTTTTTTTTTTTTTTGCAGATTACATTCCATTGTAGGTGAAAAAAACTGAAAAAGAAGAAAAAGTAAAATATAAAAGTAGATTCCAAAATAGTACTTATGATTTCATTTCAAAAATCTATCATATATGTTATGTATGTTAGCACAGAAAAATATGGAAAATACTCATATTTTTTCCAATGCTTAAATCTGAATTGATAGGGCTAACAACAACAAAATCAATCCACATAACTAACTACACTAGCAGGAGATACATATATATTTGAAATATGACACCTAAATACATGCAAAAACCAAGGATTTGACAAATTTCAACATAGCTTTATGATTACAAAAAAGTCTCACCAAACTGAGGATAGAGAAAAGATCTATCTCAACCTGATAAAGGGCATCTACGAGAAAGCTAGAGCTAAATTATATTTAATGGTCAGACATTGAACACTCCCCCCTTAATATATGGAATAATTCAAGGATGTCCTCTTTCAGATTTGCTACTAACATTTTAATAGAGTTCTTATTTGTGTAATGAGGCAAGAAAGAGAAACAAAGGCATACAGTGGAAAAGGAAGATGTAACATTGTCTTTATTCATAGAAATCATGATGGTATAAGTAGACCATCCTAAAGAATTTACAAAAAAACTACTAGAACTAAGTAAGTGGATTTAGCAAGGAGGAGGGTAAAAGGAAAATAAATCAACTGTATGTCAATATACTAGTATCTTTAAAAAATAAAATGTTGACATAAAGATGGTTAAATTAGCAATAAAATCATAAAACAGTTAAGGATGAATTTAACAAAACACATGTGGGCCCTATCACTGAAAACCATAAAGTGTTTCTCAAAGAAAATGAAGACACTAATGCTATACAACCCAACATGGATGACCCTTAAAAACACTATGCTAAGTGAAGGAAGACAGGCACAAATGAGTACATGCTGTATGAATTCATTTGTAGGGATTTCCTGTGAAGATCCTCCATATTGACATAGAACATAGCATTAGTTTCCAGGGCAAGGTTGGGTGAGAGTGACTGCAGACAGACATGCAGGAGCTCTGGGGGTGATGGAAGTTTTCTATATGTTGAGTGTGGTAGTACTGACATGGGTATATACATTTGTCAGTTTCATACACCTGTACACCTAAAATGCTGTAACAAAGAAATGCCAGAAGAAAGAGACCAAATTGTCATCCTTTGTTGATTTAGAATATACAAGTGGAAAATGAAAAAACTATTGGATCCAGTAAGATATTTTGCAATAACATGCTGAGCAATTCCACTTTCCAGAGAAAGAGTATAAACACTCAAGGGGCCGTATCTGAGGGAGAAGGGAGATTTGGTGTGTAAGCCTGACATGGTCTGCTGCCTTTCCCTGAAGCATTTGCAAATTCATTGGTTTTAGGGTCAAAGAGACTAAGAACCTGAGGCTGAAGCAGATGCTAGAACGAAGAAGAGCTGAGAAGATACTTTAACAGCTGTGAGGGACATGAGAGATGGAAAACGTTAGTTCAGGCTTATCAAGACAGAGAAGAGAAGGACAGAGAAGAACCTGACAGTCTGAGGCACTTATCTCTTTTCATTAATTGTTAAAATCCGTCAATTCCTAAGCAGTGTAGGCTAAGAGAAGGAGAAGCCAAATAGAAAATGATTGCTAAGAGCGTCATGGGTAAAACAGAGACTTCCAGTACTAGCAGTGTAGTGAAGTGGCCATGCAGATAATAATAATAATGATGGATAATATACACAAAGATCCCAACTACTTAAAGGAACTGGAGAGTTCCCATAAGCAGTCAGAAACAGGAAGAGAGCTTATTCTCAAAAACCGCAACTGGAAATAGTAAGAGTGGTGCATTTGTAGCTTAGTTATGTAAGGATGCTCAGCGCCCTCCCCAGTGACTGAGGCAGGAAATATTAGTGAAGAATTACAGCCTCCATTGGTCAAGGTGTGAGAGATCAGAGCTTAGGACTGAAAAAGCAGCTGGATATGTGATAAGGGAAATTCTAACAGCAAGTAAGCAGTAGGAATAAGACTCAAAATCTGAGTATAAAATCTGCCTAAATCCCTAACTGTTGAAAAACTCAGTGGTGCACAGGGAAGATATGAGAGGGCTCAGTGCAAAAGTGGACAGAGCTTCATCAGGTAGTGTGAGTTTGCTGCTTTTTAACTGAGTGCATTCCAATACTGTACACAGCCCAGATAGCAGACATCTGAAACTGCACAGGCTTGATGTATCAAAGGGCAGAACATAAGCCTTGCAGAACAGCTGGAAATTAGCAAGGAAACCACAGAGAGGATTCAGCTCCCAAAATGAGTATAATTTTTACTGAAATCCATTGCTGACCATGAAATTAACACAGGCCCAGGAAAGATCCCCAGCGGACTGGGCTATAAAAATCAGTGGTTGAGCGCGGTATAAACAGAACAGAGAGATAAACAGCTACACCCTGGGAGTGGGAAGAGGGAGACAAAGTTTGAAATTTGAGTCAGACCTGCAGTACTACCACAATCATCAGAACACAACAGAATACAGAGTTGCTACAATGTATTGTCTCCAGTGTCTAGATTTCAACCCCAAATTATAGAGCATGCCCCCCCCAAAAAAAGAAAAACTAAAAAACTGATGCATTACCTATACTTAGGGAATAAAGACAGTCAATATAGACTGACTCCAAGTGAGCCTAGATAAAGAATGTAAAGCAGCTATCGTGTATGTGTTAAAAAAGGTAAAGAGAAATACAAGGGGAATATATATGATAAATGAGTGAAAGGATAGCAAGTCTCCACAAAGAAATAAAATCTATTAAGAAACAAAAATTCTAGAGCTGAAAAAGTAACAACTGAAAATTAAAATGCACTAAATGAGATCAATGGCAGATTGGGGTAGCAAAAGATAGACTCAGTATTCTTGAAAATAGAAATCACTCAATATGAAGAATTTTTTAAAAATTTAGAAATACGAACCGAGCCTCAGAGACTGTTAATATAAACTGTATGAAATATGTTCATTGGGGTTTTAGAAGAAGAGGAGAAAGAAATAAAGGCAGAAAAAGTATTAGAAGAAATAATGGCAAAACATTTTTGCTAAACATGTTAGGAAAATTAATTTATAGATATAAAAAGTGCAACAGATGCCAATCATAATACAAACAACAACAAAAAATCACATCTAGGATCTTCATAGTCAGACTGCGGAAAGCCAAAAAATAATGACAAAAATCTTAAAGAGGCAGGAAAAAATGCCATGTTGCATACAGAGAAATAATTACTGACTTTGTAACAGTAACTATGGAGGCCCGAAGACATTGAAGTGACATAATTAAAGTGTTAAAAGAGAAACACACACACACTTACCCAAGAATTCTATATCCAGTGAGAGGATGCTTCATGAATGAAGTTTTAATAAAAATATTTTCAGATAAATGAGAGCCGAGAGACTCTTACCAGCAGATTTGTACTATTAGGAATGCTGAAGGAAGTTCTTCAGGCTGAAGCGAGATCATATCAGTTGGCAACTCAAATTTACAGGAAGAACTGGAGAGCACTGAAAACTGTAATGTGTGTTAATGTAAAGTAAGAAATACAATTAAAAATGGATTTTCTTAGTTTTTTGAAAGACTTGAATAAAACAAATGTATAAACACAATATGTATAAGAATATATTTATAAACATTATAAATATTACAACAATATCACTAAAGTGAGGGGTAGTGGGTAATGAAAATATACTGTTGCCAGGTTCCATCTTTTAACTAAAATAATTTTATATTAATGCTAATTTTGTTAAGAGAAACAAAAGCAGACAGAGATATGGACAATGATTAAGAAATGGCATCTCTAAGCACAACCATGTCAGACTGGATGAAAAAAAAGCAGAGGCACCAATTACATGATCACTACAAGGAACACATTTTAAGTTATAAAGACATAAAAAGCCTGGAAATAAAGGGCTGGGAAAAGATATACCACGAAAGTACTAATTAAAATAAAGCAGGATCAGGGCTTCCCTGGTGGCGCAGTGGTTGAGGGTCCACCTGCCGACGCAGGGGACACGGGTTCGTGCCCCGGTCCGGGAAGATCCCACATGCCGCGGAGCGGCTGGGCCCGTGAGCCATGGCCGCTGAGCCTGCGCGTTCGGAGCCTGTGCTCCGCAACGGGAGAGGCCACAACAGTAAGAGGCCCGCGTACCACAAAAAAAAAAAATGTACCCATGTAATGTATTAATAGAGTAAAAGAGAAAACATCCATTCATGATATAAATTGTCAACAAGCTAAGAATACAAAAAAACTTCCTCAACCTGTTGAAAGCTGACATTATACTTAATGGTTTCCCCCTGAAATCAGGAGCAAACACAAGCATATCTATTTTTACCATCTATATTCAACATTGACCAGATAATCTAACCAACACAATAGGTAAGTAAAAATATTTTTAAATAAAGAAAGGACTTTAGAATAGACAATAGGAAATAAAATTTTCTTTAATCACAGATTAAATAACTGTGTATGTTTATCTATTTGTCTTTTCTTTGTATGTTCCGTTTCTCTTGCCATCAGTGCTCTTGCCTTCCTTCAGCTTTATCCCTTCCATCTCAATCTTCCTGACTCAGAGACTCAGAGCACAGTTACAGAAGCTGTTTTAATATTCCCATATGCTGGTTTCCCTTATTTGTCATTTCTGGGCATATTTCTAATGATTAAATTTTCTCCTGGTTATCAGTCACATTTTCCTGCTTTTTTTGCATCCTTAGTTTTTGAATTGGACGGCAGATGTTGTGAGTGTTATGTTGTTGCCTGCAGGATTTTGTTATATTCCTTTAAATACTATTGGATATTTTTCTAGCATGTAATTGTATTACTTGAAATCATTTAGATTATGTTAAGACTTGCTTATGTTTGTCAGGACCAGAGAACTTTTATCTACAGCTGATTTGGTCACAGTGCTAAAGCATGTCCACCCACAGTCCTGTATATCACAGTGGCGAACTCTCCAGTGGAAACAGAAACTGCTCCCAGCTTTGTGTGAACAGGGGAGTTTTTCTACCTTGTCTTCTCTAGTTGTTCCTTCTCTGACTTTGGACATTTCTTCTCATGCACACGCGGGTCAGCACTCAACCAAAGCCTCGAGGTCACCCCTCTGCAGCTCTCTCTGCACAGCTCCCTCCTTTATGGTTTTCCAAGTCACAGGCACCTTGGCCTCCCTGAACTCAGAGAGAATGGCAGGCTCTGTGTGGGCTCTCCTTCCACTCTCTCCAGGCCTTTAAACAATGCAACCATGGGTTGTCCCGTTTGTTTCCCTTTTTGACCAATTTTATGGTTGTTAAAGTTGTGAGCATAGGGAGGGATGAGCAGGGGAGAGTGAGGGGCTTGCTAAGTCCAGGCTCTCTTCCTTCATCTTTACTGGAACTTACTTGATTGATTTCTAAAGTAATAAAACTACAATTCTGAAACCACAAAAATTCTATAATTTGCCTGTTTAATAATTCAGAACAATTCCCAACCCACCCCCAGGTTTATAACTTGTCATCTGTGTTTTTGAAAAGTAACATGATACTTTGGTTTTTTGGGGTTTTTTTTTTACATCTTTATTGGAGTATAATTGCTTTGCAATGGTGTGTTAGTTTCTGCTTTATAACAAAGTGAATCAGTTATACATATACATATGTTCCCATATCCCATATCCCAGATATCCCAGGGATATCCCAGTATCCCTCTTGCGATACTTTGTTAATGATAACACCCTTCCCCCACATTAATTATCTTGATTTGGCACCATATTAATCTGGAGGCAAGAATTAGGTTAAAGTTAAAATTATGCATTATTAATTTCCCATAGACCTACATTCACAACTGTGTGTGCATTGTGCCTACATATGTAATAGAGAGCTATGATTACAAAATGAAAGCCCAAGGAAATAAAGGATGAAAGGGAAAGAGATATAAGAAAAGTGATAGGATTACAAGTAACAGAATCATATGAGGTGAAGTGTAAACATGTGCTTTGTGATCACAGTTTTCCACATCCTCTATGTTTTCATTTCTAATTTGGAGGTGAGCAGACCGCCCTCTAGTGGGGTAGAGAAGCATGTCAGTTAGCAAATTGCAGAGGGAACCAACAAAACATTCAGCAGTATTTTTCTCCCTCTTCTTCCTTTACTTAAGAGATTTTACTTCAAATTTAAGAGATTAGTAGAACCTAGAATTTTCAGAGTTTTACAAAAGAACTTAATATTTTATTCTCACATAATCATCATGAAGCAGATGGCACAGAAATTCATAGCCCTATTTTACAAATATTGAAGCCAAGGTTTGAATATAGCTTGACCTGATTGGTCAGCTATATTAATAACTAAATAATGTGATTAGAACTTACAAGTCTGGTGTTAGGAGTAATGTTCATTTTATCATGGAAAGAGGTACACATTTCTACAGCAGAAGGCTGCTGAGACTGTGCCTAGATTTGTAATGACAATCATCTTGCAGAATGTCTATGTTTCCCATTTGGAACTTCTCCAGACCTTTTTAGCATGTAATCTTGATCCTGATGACTAAGGTCATTGCAGAGAAATAAAAACATCTTCTTAATTTATTATATGAGTTTTAAAGTTCAAAATAACAAAATCAAATAGCATAGATATATTCCCTGAAGATAAAATTGCTGAGAATTTTTGGAAAGAAAGTTTCCTTTGTTTGAAAAAAATGCATCTTCTTAACTGTATCTTTTTCCAGTAAGTACTAGAAAACTTCTGACTTTGGGGGTGTGTCTCAGGGAAATTCCTGAGTGCCTCATCGGTTTTGTGGTATGAATTTATTTAGAGGCTCCATTAACTTTATTTTGTTAAGAAACCCTTTGACCTTATTTGTTCACTGTGGATTTTTTGTCTTAGTGGCTAAGATGGACGTGAAGGCCAACCCAATAACCTACCTTCTAATTTTATCTCATCATCTCAAAAACATATTTTTACACCTATTACCTAAAAAGAGTAATTAGAGGGGATGATAGTGTGGTTTAGTGGTTAAAGACTTGGTCTGAGAATTAAAGAACCTCTACTCCCACTCACTGAGCTGACGCTCTGGCATGGGTTAACCCTTTAGTTCCGGTAAATGCAGAGCTTTCAAAAGGAAAACTAACACTTCTTCAGAGGTGATGAGGCTAGTATTTTCCAGAATAGAACCACTATGTAATTGTCTTGGGTGACTGTAATTTATTTTGAGGTTTTGCAATCAGTGGTAGATTTTGAGGGGAGTTATTAAGAGATCATGACCTGGATGAGCAAAAAGCACACCCTCTGGTTGGCCTGGGTTTACTATTGCATGCCCGTGAAGGCACAACAGAGTCTGGAAGACTTGCTTGATTGTAGAAGACCCAGGTGTTAAAGACAGCATCAGCTTTATTTTACTTTTGGCCAAATCTGTAACGCTGTCAGTTAGTAGCATACTATTGGAGCTGCTGTTCAATCCAAAAGCACTATAGGGTTCAGAGAGGAAACTCAGAATATGCATTTCCAGACCTGCCCACTACATACCTCCAAATCCACTGGAAAAAAAGACAAGAAACAAGAATATAGAGAAGATATCTCCTCCACGCTAAAGTTAGGATAAGAGCCAAGTTCATACAACAAACTCAAGAAAACACTGCTTGTAAGTACAAATTGAACCAAGCTGAGGGAGAACATTAGGAACCTTTCAAATAACACAATAAGTAAAATAACCGTGAGAATTTTGACAGATTTTACTTGTATTCCCTGAACAGTTTTTAGATTATACAATTTTCATTCATGAAAATTAAAGAAAACATCAACTCCCTGACATAGAACATAGGACCACAGAAAGATATAAATGAGAAATTATATATCTAAGGGAAAAAAATTACAAGGAAAGATAAAATTTCAAAACATTCAACAAAACATGAGTAGAATTGACCTTGGAGAAAATAACATTAAGATATGAAATAATCAGATTAAAAAGAAGTCTTACAACTCAACAATAAACAGCTTAAAAACCCCATTTTTAAAATGTGCAAAGGATTCGAATAGATATTTCTCCAAAGAGGATGGCCATAAGCACCTAAAAAAGATGCTCAAAGTCATCAGTCATCAAGGAAATGCAATCAAAACCACAATAAGGGGGCTTCCCTGGTGGCGCAGTGGTTGGGAGTCCGCCTGCCGATGCGGGGGACGCGGGTTCGTGCCCGGGTCCGGGAGGATCCCGCATGCCGCGGAGTGGCTGGGCCCGTGAGCCATGGCCGCTGAGCCTGCGCGTCCGGAGCCTGTGCTCCGCAACGGGAGAGGCCACAGCGGTGTGAGGCCTGCGTACCGCAAAACAAACAAACAACAACAACAAAAAAAACACAATAAGATACCAATTTTCACCCACTCGGATGGCTAAAATAAAAAAGACACACAAGACAAGAGTTAATGAGGATGTGGAGAAATTGGAAACCTCACACACTGCTTGTGAGAATGTAAAGTTGTGTGGCCACATTCTGGCAATTTAATAATGGAGTTATCATACGACCCAGCACTTCCACTTGTATAGCTATCCAAGACAGATGAAAACAGATGTGCACACAAAACTTCTGCACAAATGTTCAAGCAGTATTATTCACAATAGCCAAGAGGTGGAAACAACCCAAATGTCCATCAACAGATGAATGGATGAACGAAGTGTGGTCTATGAACACAATGGAATATTATTCAGCTTTAAAAAGGAGGAAATTTTGACATATACTACACCATGGATGAACCTTATGACATTGCACGAAATGAAATAAGCCAGTAACAAAGGACAAATATTGTACGATTCCAAATAAGGTCACATTCTGAGCTTCCGGGTGGACATCAATTTTTGAGGGACACGATTCAAAACCTAATTATTTCTGTGTTAAGCAATAGTCTAAGAATATTTTCATATAATATATCATTTATTCATCACAATAACCATGAGGTAGGTACTAGTAATTTCCAATTTTTTAGGTAAGAAAACTGAGCCATGGGAAGTACACAAAGCTAAGTGATTAAGTCCGTACTGACCAGGGACCATGGTCATATCCGAAAGCATGTGACTGCTCTGCACACTTTGCAGCACTGGCTTGGCTGGACACATTCTCGCATCTTTATTCTCTTTTGCCTTCTTCAGGAATTTTTCTACTTTTCCACTGAATGATTTATTTTCAAATATTTAGTCATTGATTCTTGTTATGTATTACTTCTAATGGAAAACAATAGTAATAGTTCGAATGTCCAACGGTTTGGGTTAGTAGTAAAAGATGTCCAACAGTAGGATTTACATTCAGTTAAAAATAATTTTTTTTAACTTCAAAGACAGTACATGTTCGTTTTCCCCAAAATGGATATATAAAAGTTATAATGGGAAAAAAAATATCCCTTATCTCACTCAGTGATAATCATTATTAAGACCTTGGGGCACACATTCCCAGTCTACATATAGTTTCCTTTAAATGGGACTGGTTTTGCACACTTTCAAATAAGCCTTCAGCTGGGAAATTGGAGATCTAGTTTGCTTACTCAGTTACTCACTGGTTCGCACGTTCAGTAAATGTTTGCTGAACACCTGCGATGTGTTGGAAGTGATGCTGGTTGTTAGGGGATGATGGTGAGTGAAACCTGAAGAGTGCTGCCCTCCTGCAGTGCACAGTCTGGTGGGAGATGCAGATTTCCATAAGATAATCACATGCACGAAGGAAACAGAGCCGTGATGGGTAAGTGCAGGCAAATAACGAGGGGGAGTGTTTCAGACAGAAGACACGTCATGAGCAAGTAGTCAAGAGCTGCTGTGAGTTAGCAGTGGCTCCCAGGGTGTGAAAGGACCAGCCAGCCAGGGGTCGGGAGGTGTGCCGTTTGGACATACGGGTGGAGAGTTAGGCAGGGAACGGATCTGCACTCTCTTATAGGCAATTAGAAACCTTTTGTATTCGTCCTAAGTACAGCTGCACTCTGTCCGAGGGTTCTGAGTGAGGTGTGACATCAATCCATCTTTTCCAGCTGCAGTCTTATTGCTAGACACTCAGTTGCTCCAATTTGTACGTAAGTTGTTCTAATAAATATCACATTATTAAAGTTTTTTTCTCCTACTAATCTTCTAGCACTGAATTGTTATTTGTCCCAACTAATTTCACATTTAATGACATTTAGATATTTTTCACTATTTACTTTTTGGGGGCAATTATTTTGTTCCAACATTTGTTTTATAAACTTCCAAAATAAGACACTATAATTGAAAATTTTTAATGATATTAAAAGGTAGGAATAAGATGTTTAGAGAAATGAATAAAAATGCATCATCCCACGGGCAGTATTTATGCCTCAAGTCTCAGATGATTGTCACAGAAATAAACGATTATGATGCACCAGATGAACAAGAATTAAAACCCAACAAGGGACAGGACTCCTTTTTGGGTAAATTGTTTTTTAAACATCTTCTCACTAACCACTTTCTTTTCACAATTTTAAGTTATTTTGCAATTGGATCATCTGGAGTGGTTGGTTGGAATAATTATTCATCCAGCCTTTGAACTGCTCCTCATGGGGAACTGACCAGCTCCTGAGAGAGCCAGCCCGCTTCCTCTTCAGGTCCTTAGAACTGGGTTTTCCTGGTGGCCTGTGCTAGTTTGCCTGTGTCTGGAACTGGTAACAAGGAGGGGATGATTGGGAAGGAGAGGACAGGGAGTTTGGCTTTTTTTTTTGGAATGAATGAATTCTGAAAGTATCAGTCCTATGAGACAGTTTTTGGTACACCTGGGATTATAAACTGAAAAGCAACATTTGACTCACTCTACAGTGGAGGGACATAGCTTCTTGACGATTTGATGACTTTTATCATTCCATTGATAATTCTGAAACCCAAATTTAACCTATAGCTTCTAATCTTTCTTTTAGTGACCACTTTTTTTTTTTTTTTTTGGCAGTATGCGGGCCTCTCACTGTTGTGGCCTCTCCCGTTGCGGAGCACAGGCTCCGGACGCGCAGGCTCAGCGGCCATGGCTCACGGGCCCAGCCACTCCATGGCATGTGGGATCTTCCCAGACCAGGGCTCGAACCCGTGTCCCCTGCATTGGCAGGCAGATTCTCAACCACTGCGCCACCAGGGAAGCCCTACTGACCACTTTTTAATAGCTGTATTGAGGGTCAGTAGATTTGGTTTCTCTTTAGCCCCTGATTCCAACACAGGTTGTGAGAAGAATAAATTAACCAGGGAATGGATGAAAATGAGATTGCCGATGATAATGCAGGGAAGGAGGATCAGGACAGCTGGACTGGATCGCAGCTGTAACCAGGGTAATTGGACAGCCCTCACTGAGAAGGCTGCATGTGACTCAAGAATTGCAGAAAGAGCCTTTCAGGCAGGGGAGCTACACATGGGGGCCCCTTGGGGCAGAGGCTTGCTTGCCGTGCCGGAGAAACGGCAAAGGCCAGCAGGGCTGAAACCCAGTGTCAAGGAAGAGACAGAGGCTGCACAGTGCGAGGCCGCCTCTGTGATGGGGAGACTGCAGGAGGGGACCGTGAAGGAAACAGAGGCAGAAAGTTGGGTAAGAGCCACGTAAGACTGGCAAGGGTACCTTGGAGGTCACAGAGAGTACGCTGTGCTGTTCTGAGGGTGGTGGAAGTGGGCTCGTTGTGTCGTTAGGCAGTGTTTCAGAAGGAAAGGCCAAGCCGCTTTTTCAAGACGGCGCGTTAATCTCGGTGCGCGTTCCTAGGTAACACAGAAAATAATGCTAAAATTTGCAATCCCGCTGTAACACATAAGGGAAACCAGAGGCTGTGAGGAATCTCTGTATGTTGTAAACTAAACAGAAACAGTCTAAAACCGAAATTGTGTGTAAGACAGGGCAGAGAGAGCAGAAGTGGAAGGGAACCCAGCGGGAACCGGCAGAGGCCTTCCTAGCGATACTGCGTCAGAAGTGGTCAGACCGTTCACGCTCTCTCAACCTCCTTCTCACGCCTCCAGCCAGGCTGCAGTGACAGAGGTCTGCCTCCACCTGGGACTCGGTGGGTCACAAAGACACACGCAGTGCCCCTCAGGGCTGGTTACGGCTGGAAGGAGCTTGGAGGGCACACAGGAGACCAGCCACCGTGGTACCTGACAGATGGCTCGTGAAGAGCGTCCATCTTCTTACTGAGAAAAGGCTGGGCGAGTCACAGCAGCACACGCTGCCTCCCTGCCAGTGGGCTGTAGTAACAGACGCAGCAGGTACATCCTCATTCAACACCTACCACGAAAGTGAGACAGGTTCAACGAACTGGAGAGCTTACACCTGAAGAAACAAAGTTCCTAGTGCAGTAAAATAGAGCTTTAAAATAATACTTTCCTAAAAGCCAAAGGATGGTATCAATAAAAATGTATCAAAGGAAAATGGACACTGAAGAAAAGAGATTCAGTAAGCTAAAGAATTAAGCAAGAGGGCTTCCCTGGTGGCGCAGTGGTTGAGAGTCCGCCTGCCGATGCAGGGGACGCGGGTTCGTGCCCCGGTCCGGGAAGATCCCACATGCCGCAGAGCGGAAAGAATTAAGCCAGAGGATTTTCTCAGAATGTCATACAAGTGGATAAAGCGAGAGAAATCATGAAAGAGAGACATAGAATAAAACCAGAATATCCAACATCTAATTAAAGGCAGTGTCGGTGGGAGAGAATGTGAAAAATATATATTTCAAGAAGCAATAAAAGAATATTTGAAATCATGGAAGAGATGAATTTTCAAACTGAAAAGGCCAGTTAAGTGCTGAGTTGAATTTATAACGCCAGCAAGCCAGCCTCACCTCTCACACAAACACAGGGAATCAGTGGCAAAGTGAAAATCTTAAAATTTCCCAGAAGGAAGGAATAGGTTATTTAAAAAGCAAGGAGAAACTGGTGGACATTAAACTTCTCGGCCACACTCAGTACTAGGAGACAATGGGGTGGTATCTTCCGTATTCTACGGGAAAACAACCTTCAACATAGAATTTTAAGCTGAGACATTCAAGCCCTATTTAAAGGGTAGGAGTAAAAATGACAATATTTTTGCATGCATGGAGCAAAAACTCTATCAACTATCTACCTTTTCCAAAATAGGTATTAGAGGATGAACATCAGAAAGAAGAAAATAAATCCTTGAGGAAGAAGCATACAAATATTAGAGATTTTTACTATTTACTATTGAGACAAATGTATTAGATATATGTGTGTATCTGTCAGAATTTAAATCTGTAAACATTATAACATGTACAATTTTATACCCATATATTTAAACACATTTTAATTGCGATGAAATTGACAAAACCTAAAATGAATCATTTTAAAGTGCACAATTCAGTGGCATTTAGGCTGCACCCCGTAAGTTTTGGTACATTGAGTTCTTATTTTCGTTTGTCCCTAAGTTTCTTTCTAACTTCTCTTGCGGTTTCGTCTTGAATCCTTTGGTTAAGATTATGTTGTTTAATATCTAAATATTTAAAAATTTTGCCCAGGTTTGTTGTGGGCTGTTCAGTTAACCTTCCAGTGTTTTGAGGAATGTCCCATGCTTTTCTACCCTGAGGGAGATCTGGTAGTCCCCAAACAAGATAACATAGACACACACAGTTATTTGTGCATCCGATCTGCCGTGTTTTCTCCAGAGCAGGGTGTCAGGGTCCTGCACTGGGAATGTGGGCTGCCAGCTTCGGGATGGCTGTGAGTCGGGGTGGGGGGGACAAAGCAGTTAACACACCACAGATCTTGCCTACCACTTCTGGTGGATTCTTTGTAATTCAGGATTCAACTGGCTGCTGCAAACCTTTGACCACTTTCCAGAGTTCTGACCAAGTTGGTTCTGTTTCTGCTTGATATATTGATAGTTCTTCGGAGGCTCGGGCACCCGGAGTTGCCCGCCAGGTCATTTTTGCTGATGTAAGTCTTCCACACCCACTTACTTTTACACTGTGGGGAAATGGTAAACTTTGCTGAGAAAATATAAATTATAATTGGCTTGAGAAAAGGTAGAAAACTAGAAGAGAACCATAAATAAAGAAGAGATTGAAGTAGCAATCTAGCTATGACCCACAGAGTAGAACAAGGCTCTGGAGATTTTCCAGTTGATTTCTATGAAACTCCCAAGAAATAACTAATTCTGAGCACAGAAGAAATCATCCCATGGGAATTTGGAGAGCATACGGGAATAGAGCTTAGGTGTTAGACCGAGGAGGATGGAATTGTAAGTTTCGATCTGCTATTTATTGATGTAAATAGTCTCACACAGGATTTGGGACTTAGAGTGCTGATTTCAGGACTTGGAACGGCTGAGTTGGCTGGTCGTTGCCTGGACCTGGTGGTGGCTCACGATCAATGGCGGGGTGGGGATGGGGCAGTGCTGGAAGCTCCCTGACATCCTCCAGAGGAAGGTCTCTGAAGGCTCAGAGAGTAAGCATGTCGGACTGGATAGATCGTGTGTGAGCATCTCAACTTCCCCATCAAGTGAGATAACCTGAGAGGCCCTTGGTCTTCTTGGAGTTCTCTTGAACATCGAGGTGGTCCGTTTCCCCGGTGACATTACACTAATGGGACATGAGTGCAGAAGCTCCTCCTGGGAGTCCAGGCGCCTGAGCCTTTGCACTGCCTGTTCTCTACAAGGACACTCTTGTCCAGACATCCCACAGCAAAGCCCTCACCTCTGTTAGGTCTTCACCCAAACTTTTCTTTTTCAAACCGACCTCCCCTGATTACCCTATTTAAAACCCTATCTAATGTTACATGCATTTAAGTAAGAGCACATGTGGGGATAAAGGATGAACAGATGAACAAAATATTAAAGTGAGAAGGGCTTTCTGTGGACTGACGACAATGGTACACCATTCATTGTGGAAGATCATTTATCTAAATCTTTGCATCTAAAAACCAAAAAAGAAAAACAATCTTAAAAGGACATCATGCATCATAGTGTAAAATTGTGTATCATCTATTTTATTTATGCATAGACACGTGTATAGTGCTGTGTAAAAATGTGCCTGCCTCTTCCCATATGTGGTGTCTCTGGGGAAGGTGACAGGCAAGAAACGAGGGTGGTTTGCAGTATTCTTACAGCCAACATGGGAAAGTCTCAGTGTCCATCCAGCCTTCATCGTGGGCACTTAGATGCCTCCCATCGTTTCTATGTCTTCATCCAAGTGTCATCGCCTAACTTTATTAAGGAGGCAGAGAGGACTTGGGCGGGGGGAACAGAGATGAGGTGGGGCAGCTCAGGGACGGCTCCCCACCCCATCCCAGGACGTGCAGACTGCGTCCAGCAGAGAAGACAAGCCACGGAGATGTTCTCCAAGGAAGCGAGCTCATGGTCGTTTTCCTTTATTGAAATCAGTCTGACTATCGTAGAAAGGAAAAGAAGAAAAGATGGAAGCAGGGAGTCCTGCGCAAGGCCAGCGTGTGTCTGGAACGCGCAGACGTGATTGGGAGGGACAGACAGGGGCACCTAGAATCAGCATCCTTGCTTTGTTGTGTGGCTGACCATGGCATAATCCAGCACAGGAAATAGAACTGGGATGATCGCATCTCATTCTGCCTCCAGCCTCAATCCTTGGCCTAGCACGAAGTGCATGCGTTTTGCTGAATTAGGTGCCAATCATCACAGACTGAAACGAGGCACAGTAAGATAATGAGAGTCAGCTCTCTGCCTCTGCTCTCCATGAAGTATACGCCTTATTCCCAAGGTCTGGAGGAAAAGCTGCTTCACCTGATGCCTTTTCATTGCTACCTACAGTCTGTAAAGTGTAATGGTTGCCATTTTCCCTTCAGAGTGGTAACACATGCATTGCATTTTCTTTAAACTGTATCAGTTGAACTCCTATGAAAATAGATGATTAAATACTCACACAAACTTTTATTTTACATCAACAGCCGTCATTACATAGGCCTTGATTTATCCTACATAGAGTAAATTAAAAGTATGGAGAAATCATAGTTATTCAGGAATACAAAACAAACATCTAAATGAGTAAATTAAAAAATAAAATAAAGGTAGTATCCCCGTAGTTTAAAAGAATGGCTTTGGTAACATTAAGTGAATAAATGTTAAGAAGAATATCTGGTCCATGTCGTAATTATCAGTCAAATGGAAGAGTCAGACAAATTTACCAAAGTGGGCTATGAAGCAGCGATCTTCATAATATATTCAAAACCTTAAATTCATCTTTCTTGGTTTTTACCCATATAGTTCACAAAAATAGAAAATTTAATACATAGAAAATATGTATGCATGTATGTTTTAAAATTGCTCAGAGTAATGATACATGCAACCGTTTGGCTTCCAATCCATGCATATTTAAAGGCCAAAGATGTTGGTACAGTGTTTTAATTAACCCGACGTTCCCCAGGGTTAAACAGAAGCTCAGGGGAAGTGACAGAGACAAATGGACCCGCGGCAGCTCCCTGTCACCTGCGCGTCCTCCCTGGGACCCCGCGTCTGTGCTTCTCTCTCTGGATGCCCCGAGATTCAGTATTCCGTCATGGAAGACATGTCCCTGAAACATTAATTCCTACCGTTCATAACTCCCTTGAGTATTAGGAAGGGGAAAAATCACATTTTTTAAAAACATGGTCTTTTTTCACGTTTTCCGCATTTGGTAGCAAATTAGAGACTCTGGGTCCTCAGCATCTAGTACTCTTTGCTCGCACTTGGAGGCGGAGGGAGCATTAAAGGCGGCACAGAGAGTGAACTGGGCATCGCCAGTGGGAGCTGGCCTCCCAGCTGCGCCCCACCGCTCCCAGCGGCCAGCGGTCTGTTCACCCTGCAGAGGACAGGGTCTCAGGGCTGAGGCCGGGGGGGGGTCCCCCGAGCGCCCCTCGGTTATCCCGGGTCAGTGTGCATAGCGGTGAGCTCAACGAAAAAACAACACGAAACTTAAAAAATATCTAAAAGCCCAGTTGAGCGTGAAATTGCCACCAAAGAGGACGTCAACAACTAATAAATATTGCAGGTGATCCAGAATTGGCATGCGGTTAAACTGAGAACATCCGTTTTCATTGCGAAATAATCAGCGTCACTCTGCATAAGACTTCATTTAATTGTCTTGAACCTAATTTCATGTACTAGAAAGACCACTGCAGTAAAATTCTAAGTCAAGGTTTAACCATGTATGAGCCTTGTAAAAATAAATAAATAAATAATAAAAATGCTTAATTACTGTGATTAAAAAAAAAAAAAGACTTCATTTAAGGGACCCTTTCCTTTGAGCTTGCTGGAGACCCACGCCCTGGGGCTGTGCTGTCGGGCCCAGAGCTGGAGCGCGTGCACCCCGCCTTCCCGCAGGAAGCAGGGCATCAGGAGGAAAGGCAATCGAAAGGCAATTACCGGGCACCAGACGGGCACAATCTGTTCAAGGGACTTGTCCGCCGGCATGGGGTCCGCGTGCGCAAGAAGGACCGGGTAAGGGATCTTTCCTCAAGCCGCAGAGTTTCCCAGAGATGCCGAGGGATTCGTGCCAGGTCTCTCGGCCAGAAGGAGAGCAGGGCTGCACCTTTCCGTCTTTATTCTCTGTGCAGAAGATTTCTGATGTCCCAGACATTGAGGACCTCCATTTGATAGAGCAGCCTGCTTTGGGGATGTTGACAATCAGTATTTTTCCTCTTTGCCTTCTCCCTGGAGATTATGTTAGACAAGTAATTATTATATTAGCCAGAGTCAAGGCAAGAGAGAAGAAAAAGCAAAACAAACCTGAGTTAAAGAGAAAATACGTACCTGGGCAGGTAGCAATGCAGACATTTCTTTCTGGAGGTCCAGCTATTTCTATTTCTGTCTTTGAAATCCAGCTAATATTTTAAAAGAGGGCATACATGATTCTTGGTGTAGTTTTACTTTGTTAATTTGGCTAAAAAAACTAAAAAACTACTTTAACAGGATGACTGTAAGAAAGATAAGTTTCATTTATGCTTATCAGAGGCATTTACAAGAAACAACCTAAGTTTTGCTTACACAAACCAAGTTAGTTTATAAAATAAACTAGCTGCAAGTATCTGTTATGTGGCTTAACCCGTTTTGTCTCCATGGGGAATTTGCATACCTGGTCTCCAATTTATTTCATTTAAGCCCACCTGGAAAGACATCAAAGATAGGTTGTTGCATTTTAAAAGTTTTTGCAGAAAAATAGATATGGTATGTTCTTGTTTTATAAAATAGATTGTTAGCACATGTATTAAAAATGACCTTTAACTGGGTGTTCTTTTGCACACTGGAGACTAACGTGGTGGGGGAAGAGACTTTTAAAAACCTTTTGAATTGTATTTGTCTCTCTCATTTATTTATTATAACATTATCAGAAACAAACGTAGATTAAAAAGCAACACATAACAAGCCTAACAGACAAAGTCTCACTAAGAGGTTGTTATTATAAGTGAAGGACAGAGGTTGAATAGGGGAGGGAGATGATGACCCCTTAATGTGAGAGAAAAATAAGACTCTTCCACCTTTGAAGTCAAACCAAATAGCGCTACAGGCAAATCCTTCCATACTTTCCTCTGTTGCTGGCAATGTTTATCTTCTGGTTTGCTTTTCAAACCTCTATCAAACTTCTGCCTTGAACCTCTGATAGTTTTGGACCAAAAAGAGAACTGAAACTTCTAAGTAAGAAGTATCAGGTGTTAGACCCTGCCTGGTGACCTTCAATCACAGGGAGTGAGTGGCTGGTCCAGGTCAGGTCCCGAGCAGACACGAGTAACAATGCATCTGTACATCTCTCAGCCATGATCCTTCGGAAGTACATCTACGATGACAGCTCTCATCAGAGCGTTGAAGTAGTCGTGGTTACATCCTAGGGAAGGAACTGTGCCCTGGCACACAGAGTTGGGATGGTAAACAATCTCCCATTTCCCCGTTGATATTTTGTGAGATTGTTACTGACATAAGTATATTCCAAGTTACCAAATCGAAGGGAAGAAATAAATGAGATGTTTACAAGGATTACAAAATTTGGGGTGGAAATTCTTAGCGAAAATGCCTTGGAAGATAACAGGAGAGAGAAGCCAAAATTCTTGACAACTCAGGATGAAAACACCTCAGGAGATACCATGGAAAGAAAGGCTGGATGACCACGGTCACAGCCACAGCTGCAGTGAGTTCAAAGCTGTCTGAACAGCCAGTGTGAACCTTCCGAGAGAAAGAATTCACCTTTTCCTGATCTCTGCACATTGATTTCACATTGTTGGACCTTGATGAACATCCTTCGGTTTTAATCCACCAATGCATAGATCCAGTCTGCCAACAGGGGTTTAAATATGCAAGAGAAACCTCCTCTGAAGCATGGAGAGAAGGGTTTTCCCACTGCCAAGGAACCGGAGCTCTGTGTTTCCCAGGAGATTTTGCGGAATAGTTGAATTAATGGTGCAGTGCAGTCGTGCAGTCAGTGTGAGAGGGGCTGAAGGAAGAGTGGTCTCTCCATCCTGGATCAAGGATGTCACGGAGCAGCAGGTAGATCACAGCTCAGGAGCTCAGTGGATGAAATCCACTGCTTAACCTCAGTCTCCTAACAGTGAAACCAAGGGCAGTAGATTGGATCAGCAATGGACAAATTTTTATATTATTTTTCAGTTTAAGAAACCCCTTGTAGAAGAAAACTGTACTTTTTAGAATAAACAAAAGAGATACACTTGTCCAAGCATTTTCTCTGAAGCAGCCTGGGAGGGTCTGGCGGAAGAGCGAGAATAAATGCATCTGAGTTCTCCCAGCATCCCCACGGTTCGGCCTCAGGTCTGCCTGGGTCCACAGCCTCTTACTCAAGTGCCACTCATATTTACTATAGTTCTTTGCAGATTTTCTTAACACCTGAAAAACGGTCCCCCTTATAATACACATGCCAGTGTATTTCATACTCCAGTGTACTTAGAAAATGTAATAAAATTCAAAATAAAGAGAAATGAAAAATAAAATTAAAAATTTAATTTTGGGGGCTTCCCTGGTGGCGCAGTGGTTGAGAGTTTGCCTGTCGATGCAGGGGACACGGGTTCGTGCCCCAGTCCGGGAAGATCCCACATGCCGTGGAGCGGCTGGGCCCGTGAGCCATAGCCGCTGAGCCTGCGCATCCGGAGCCTGTGCTCCACAACGGGAAAGGCCGCAACAGTGAGAGGCCCGCGTACCGCCAAAAAAAAAAAAATTAATTTTGTTTATAATAAAACAAAATTTATTGAGTGCTTTTATATATTAAGGCATTTTTCTAAGTGTTTTTGCAGATATCAACTTATTTAACAATCTCCATAAGAATTCCGTGGATCAGGTACTATTTTTACCCCCTTTTTATACTAAGAAAGTAAGGCACAGGGATTTAAGGGTATTTTTAAGGACTAAATGGGATAAGAGCTTATGTTTTTAACACATTTAAGAGGGAAAGGAGTTAAAAAAATACACAGACACTTATAAAGAAATATTAATTCAGCATCATCCTTAAGAGATTTCCATAAACCTTATAGGAAAATATGTAGTACACATGGAAAACACTAAAATCGTTTCCGACCTAATGGTGTATGAGAACGTAACGAAACTCGGTCCAGCTCCGATGAGCTCGTTTACAAATCGAGCCGCCAGGTTGCCCTCACTCTTCCGGAAACGCAGCGTTGCCTAAAACTGTATTCGCTTGCGTCTGTCTGCCAACTCAGAGAAGCAGCTCACCTCCAAAATGCTGGTAATACATGTGGATAATGACACATGGGAAGACACTTCTAGTGCTCAGTAAGGAACGTCCGCCCTCACCCTGAGGATCCAACCAAGTTGACCTGCAAGGATGTGCCGTGGCCAGGACCTGTAGAGACTAGAGCAGGGCCCGCACGCAGAGTCCCAAGCAGCTGCTGAGACCTTCTCCCTCCCTCCCCCATCTGCTCCGTCTTCCTTCCCTTTGTCCCCTGGCTCGTGGCCTTCCATTTCCCATCAATGAATTCCCCTTTTTCCACATCTGGCTCGCCAGGGTCCACTCGTAGGGTGCCTCCTACACGGACCCCATCTCTCCCACTCCATCCCCTTCATCACCTCACCAGCCTCTCTTGAGGGGAATCCGTGTGGTGTGAATTCTACAAAATGCTGGCGGAGCAGAAGAGCACACAGAAATTGTACAACGTTCTCCTTGTCCAGTCTCATCAATGGCAGCTGTCTTGTAAGCAGCTCTTAGAGAGGCTGACGCGTTTGCGCTGCCCCTGAGCAGCCTGGGTTCACGTGCGACTTTATGCAAAGCACACCCCAACTGTACGGGAGGAACACAAACGTTTCTTAAAAGATCCTTTCTATGTTTGTTGAATGAATGATGGACAAACAGATGAGTTAAAACGTGCAGAATCACCGTGATACAAGACACAGTTAAGTACACGGATAAAGTGAAGTATAATCTTAGAATCTGCAAAACATTCCACTTTGGTTTACGTATTTTCCATAATGATATGTTACTCTATAATCAGACTTTAAAACATGTGGTTTCTCAGAATTTTATAAATTTGTATAAATTTATAAATATACAAAGTCATATAAAAATATATGTATATATTTTGTATATAAATATATACATATATATGTATATATATATGTATATATAAATATACAAAGTCAATTTTTATAAATTTGACAATAAATAAACAAGAAAATAGTTGAGCAACGACAAGTAAGACTGCAGAGATTTTTTCCCTGGGATGTACACTGACACCCTTTTTCTTTCCAAACCACATTTTGCATGTGACTCTTTTAAAAGTGTGTGAAGGAACGAAGATGGATATATTCATCTGGATATGGTCCTGCTCTTGGGGTGAGTTCCCTGATTTTTTAAAACTCTTTGCTCTTAAATCAAGTTCACCAACAAGACCAACAGAGCAAGAAAGTTTTCATAGTTGGAATCCACGTTGCTACTTTATAATGTCCTAAAAATCTTTTTTATTTCCTGATAGAAAACATTCTTAAAGACAAAAGTAAAAATCAAAGTATTGTTAGTGATTTGACCAACATATTATTCACACATTTGAAAACTAAATTAAGAGAGCAAGATAAAATAGACTAAAACGGTTAACAATCAACCTAATGTTTAACATTTTGATCTCAGTTGTTGAAAGACAAAATACATTTTCAAAGTAGAGCTGGCTGCACATGAAATTGCAGTGGGGAAATTTTGTTTTTGATGTTCTCCTTCTCCAGTTTCGACAGGGTGTTTCTTTATCGCTTGTTCTTTCAATCTCTCAGTCTGTCAGTGCCATTCCCTCTATGAAAAACTTACTCCTGGAAAGAGATTCATTTATTTCATGACTTCAGTGAACAGATATTTTAGCCAAGTATCATGCTAGGCGTTGTGGGGTGATGCAGATGTGAGCAAGGCGTCGTCTCTGTCCTTGTGGAACCTCCAGTATCACCTGGTGTGTGACCAGGGGAGGATAAGCAGAGCAAACTCAGTGTTATCAAAAGGATTATTTACAGATAGAGTGAGAGGGCGTCAGAGCAGAAGTATACTTCTGATGGATCGCAAGGAAAAATCAGTTGTACTTTGATAAGCAACTACACCAGAAATGAATGAATAAATATATTCTCAGTGTCAACACTCAATATTAAGCATTATTATTCCAAGTGGAAAGAATAGCAGGGTAAAGCAGTGGATTTCCACAGAGGTTTCTAGGAATATAAAACTGAACCTAAAACACCGGGACACGAATGCAGAAGCACTCAAGCATTGAGTAAAGCTTTCAGGTTCACGGGACGTAGAGTCTGTTTTAGGAAACCACTGACGGTCAGTTCAGAGAAAACCGGCACTATGGGCATTATGCTTTTGGAAGATTAAACGTGTAGCCCTGCAAAACGGATTGAAGGAAGAGAAAGTTTCTGGAGGGGAGGCCATTTCGAAGGCTACTGGGACAGAGCGCGTGCAGGAGGTGGGAGAAGTGTGCACAGAGCAGAGGTATGGAGGTACGGAATTCAAGGTGTCTGTGACAGAGATTAGAACGCAATGTGACGTCACCTCCAGCTTCCTACCTCTCTTTATCTGTCCTCTTCCTCGTCCTGTGTGATTTTGTTCATCAGTGGTCTTCGACATTTCAGCACCAATCCATGGAGGTCTCGCTCTGCCCCAACTGAGCATCCCACTCTGATTAAGTTTGAGGTTGGCCATCCCCTCTACATCTCCAGGTCTTGCCCTAATCCGCCACTGCCCTGCCCCCTTCTGCTCCACTGAGACTTGCAGATACATTTCCCCAGATAACTCCCCCGCCTTCAGTTCAGTAGCGTCATTCTCCTCATTCTCCTTTATGCTCACAGTTGTATTGGCACTGACTGCATATATTTATCTTTCTTTCCCTATTCTATTAGTTTGAAAGTTTTTATTAGACTAGGATGATTTTTAGTAACTAAGGCATGAACAAGCTATTATGCGCATATCTGCTCTGTGGGATAAATGCATCTTTAACTGGTAAGTGGATACTTGTAACGGTGAGAGATCAAAGTATAAAACTCCATCTTATTGTATATGTCTTCTATTCTGAGAAATATTATGGTGTTTGTCAACTCAGTCAGTGCTGTGTTTTGTTAAATAATACATTTCTAAGATTTATGTGGAATCAGATGTGAGAAATTTGAACTATAGGCTTGAAAGTTAAAAACAGTTTCTATTCCCAGAGAACCGAAAGATATTAGAAAAATCCCTACTTTAGCATCTTACTTTTTAGATATGATATTCAGCGACAGATTTGTACATTTTCTTGTACAGACATTAATTTTTTTCCTTCAGTGGAATACTGAGCCACTGCCTTAATTCCAGTAAGTATCCAATGATGAATGAATATTTTTTCTTTTTGGTGCTCCTAAAGATGTCTACACTTGCCTCAGTTATACTGCTGAGGCAATCTGGGTTTCCCACTAGCACTGGCACTCTTAATGTCTGCTTTACTTATTTTTGTTGATAATGATATTAAAGAAAAATGCAACTAAGTTTTGACTAATTGAGTAATTTCAATTTGATATACAAATATGGTAACTGTATTTAAACTGAACTGCTGGCTGCTAGGCAGTACCATCCGGCTGTGTTTTTTTGTGGGCGATAGTCTTCAAAATTTACGAAAGTTCTAACTTTGTATAAGGAAAGCCCTTTAAAAATATCAATATCTAATAACAAAATTTCAAGTTGTTAAAAACTGAATATACATAAAAATTGCCTGTTCTCTCAAAAGCACATGGCCTACGTTGTCTTGGAAAAATTTGTTTTCTAGGAATCAAGAACAATAGCTATGAGACATTTTAGCAATTATCTTATGAGAAAGAAACAGAGGCCCAGAGAGGTAGAGAGATTGACACAAAATAATGCACTTTATAAGGCCCATAACGGATATGTGTTAAACATAAAAATCTTCTCTACTTCTTTGTACTAACCCACATTGCACTTTTAAACATCTAAATTTGGTTTTTTTAGTTGTCGTAGAATACCCACCACATAAAACTTTCCATCTTAACCATTTTTTCTAAATTTGATTTTAAGCACTAGTATTTTGGATCTCTGCCACAGCGCATCAGACACTGAGCTTTGAAACGGGTACCATTTCTTGCTATGTGGACTACTGCTAGAGGGGCTCAATAAATATTTTGCCAGATAAGTAAAAAAGTATACTGGTGTTTGGGAGCTGGGAAGGAAAGGAAGAATCTGGAAAACAACTCGGAACCTTGATTTCAATTTCTGCCTAAGATAAACTCTTAAATATAACTTGACTTTTCAGTAAAACAAGTGCCTTTACGTTAGGACATGTGTGTCTTACTGGTCCATCTCAGGGTCCACTTTTAACCCCGATCCCTACTGATTTAAGTGCGTTAGGAGCACAGACAACCACCATTTCTCCAACTCCTACATCCATGGCTGGACACACAGTGCAGCACAAAGAGCCCTAAGTGATGAACTACACAACCAGGTTGTGCTTCAAGACCGTCTCTCTGCCCGTATAGCCCAAATATGTGTTTAAGATTTTAAAGTGTTAAGTTTTTCAAATGTACTAAATGTGTTATTTGTAGGTTTCTATGAATTGCAGAATACCTTCTTCTGAAGCCCTTTAACTAATTTGCCATTTTCTTTCCCCATTGGATTCTGGCTCCCAGTAAGTAGGATGTCCTTAGACATATAACATCCTTTGAGCATGCAAGGCAAGTCTTCTCTTGTCACTTAAGTTTTATTGTGGCCAACTGTTCACAAGTCAAATAGTTTTAGTTGGGAGTATTTTTAAGACAGTAAGTGCCTGTGTTTACTAAAATGTAAGAAAATCTTTGCTTCCCCACGTTAAATAAAGCCCCAAGAAAAAGTAATTTTCTTCCATTGTTCTTAGTATCTCCTAACTTGGAAAAATTACATTCAGAAAACGTTGGTTTAACGATGTCAGATAAAGTACAAAGTTTCAAAACTCATTCTGTGAGCTTAATTTATAGCTACATAAATGCTGATTCCGGGTTTGAACGCTGAGGCAGCCCGAGGAACACCCTACCAGCTGTGACAACTTGCAGGTTGGGTCCATTATAATTGAGTTTTACCTATTTATCCACTATTTGCAAGAACTGATTGAGCTGCCTCTCGATTTTACCTACACTCTGGGCTTTTAGTGCATTGAAATTACAGTTTTGAACTGAAAAATACCATAAACAAATTAATCTTTTTAGGAAGAGGCGATATATACCGGCTTGAGCGAAACAGCTTGCAATTTTTATTAAATATTTTAAGTGCTTTACAGCCACTGGATTGCATTGGATTAGACTGCATTTCAGAGTCGTCTTTTTTCTCTTAAATCAAAAATTGTTACCAATACCTGATATTTTTAATTAGCTTCTGAAGTTTTCTGCTTCCTTTTCGAAGAAAGGTGTTATGGAGTCCTCTTGTTTATTCTACTCAGCCAGACTCAGTAAGGCATTGTTCTTCGTTCTTCTCATTTTTCTTTTCCTTTATTTTTCATTTTTATTTATGCTTTTTTTTTTTTTTTACAAAACCATCCTTCCATTGTCTTTAAATAGACTTTATGTTTTGAATAGTTTTAGATGGAGACAAAAATCGAGAACATAGTACACGGTTCCCATACGCCCTGCACACTGCTTCCCTGTCATTATCTCACATTAATGCGGTACATTTGTTACAACCAAGAAACCAATATTGATACATTATGATTCAGTAAAGTCCTTTATTCAGATTTCCTTAGTTTTAACTTAATGTCTTTTTCTGTTCCAGGATCTCATCCAGGAACCCTCTGTACAACGAAGTGTCACGTCTCCTTAGGCAGACGTGACACTTCAGTTAAATTTTGTGAAAGTTGTATGCATTGTGTTTAGATGAATTTTTTTCAAATGAATCCAATAGTCCCAGCACCATTTGTTGGAAAGACTGTCCTTTCACTATTGAATTGCTTTGCTCCTTGGTCAGAGATCAGCTATATTTATGTGGGTCTGCTTCTGGGCTCCCTATTCTGTTCCACTGATCTATTTGTCTATTCTTTCACCAATATTGCACTGTCTTGATTACCATAATTTTATAGCAACTTTTTTTTTTTTTTTTCGGTACGCGGGCCTCTCACTGCCGTGGCCTCTCCCACCGTGGAGCACAGGCTCCGGACACGCAGGCTCAGCGGCCACGGCCCACGGGCCCAGCCGCCCCGCGGCACGCGGGATCCTCCCGGACCGAGGCACGAACCCGCGTGCCCCCGCATCGGCAGGCGGACTCCCAACCACTGCGCCACCAGGGAAGCCCTATAGCAACTTTTGAAGTTAATAGTGCCGGTCATCGAACTTTGCTCTTCTTCAGGGTGGTGTTGGCTATTCTGGGTATTTCCCCTTTCATTATAAACGTTAGACTCATTTTGTCGATGTCCGCAAAGTAACTAGCCAGTAGTTTGATTTAGGATGATGTGAATCTGCAGATCAAGTTGAGAAGAATCTTAACAGTGTTGAATCTTCATATCTATGAACATGGAATTTCTATTTATTTAGATCTTCTTTGACTTCTTTCAGGAGAATTTTGTAATTTTCTTCATATAGATCTTGTACATATTTTGTTAGATTTATACCTAAGTATTTTGGGGGGAATGCTACTATAAATGCTGTTGTTTTAAATTTCAAGTTCCAGTTGTTCAGTGCTGGTGTATCGGAAAGCAATTTATGTTTGCATATCAATCTTGTATCCTGCAACTTTGCTATAATTGCATATTAGTTCCAGGAAGGTGTTTTCCCAATTTCTTTGGGATTTTCTACATT
The DNA here is from genome assembly GCF_003676395.1 of Aethalodelphis obliquidens. Lineage (NCBI taxonomy): Eukaryota > Metazoa > Chordata > Mammalia > Artiodactyla > Delphinidae > Aethalodelphis > Aethalodelphis obliquidens. The sequence continues at coordinate 32,179,138 of NW_020837960.1, read as the reverse complement.
GATCTTTTACATGACAGCTTTCTGCTCTAATTTTTATTAGTTCTTTTTTATACGTGCTCTAGGCATAAATTATTCTACTTTCCGTAATTCTCTAAAATAGAAGTTTAGATTATTGATTTTAAAATTTTTGTCTTTTTTAATGTATGTATTTAATGCTATAAATTTCCCTCTAAGCAATGCTCTCGCTGTGTCTCACACATTCTGATAAGTTGTATTTTAAATTTCATTTAGTTCAAAATTTTAAAACCTTTCTCTTGAGACTTCTTTTTCCATTGTGTTATTTGGAAACGTGTTGTTCAATACCCACATGTTTGGGGATTTTCCAACTATCTGTATTGATTTCAAATTTAATGCCCACGTGATCAAAGAACATACTTTGTACTATTTCTATTCTTTTAAATTAGTTGTGTTTCTGGCCTAGAAAGGGGTCTATCTTGATGCGTGCTCCACGTGAGCTTGAGAAGAGTGTGTGCTGTGATATTGCTGGATGCAGAATTCTATAAAGGTCAATTAGGTCAAGTTGTTATGGTGCATTTCACCTCAGCTGTATCCTTGCTGATTTTCTGTCTGCTTGACATGTCAATTAATGAAGAGGAATGTTGTCTTCTCCAGCTATAATCAAGGACTTGTCTGTTTTTCCTTGAAGGTCTGTCAGGTTTTGCCTAAATAGAGGCAAAATCCTCTCTGGCATCTTGATTCTCTCTTGCTAGGTGCATACAAATTAAGGAGTGTTGTCTTCTTAGACAATTGACCTTTATATCATCATGCAATGTCTCTTTTTCCTTGTTCTGAAGTCCACATTGTCTGAAATTAATTCGACTGGCCAACTTTCTTCTTATCACTGTTAGTATGATACATATTTCCCCACCTCTTTACTTTTCACTTGTGTCTTTAGGTTTAAAAAGGGTTTCTTGTAAACAACCCGTAGTAGGATCTTTTTAAAAAATCCGCTCTAACAACCTGTCTTTATTAGTGTATTGAGACCACTCACATGTAAAGTGGTTATCGTCATAGTTGGATTCATAGTTACCATGTTTGTAACTGTTTTCTATTCACTGTTCTTCTTTCTCTTCTATTTTCTGCCTTCTCTGGCTTTAATTTAGCACTCTATATGACTGTATATTCTCTTGGCTTGTCAGTTATACTTCTTTCAAAAAAAATTAGTGGTTTCCATAAAGTTTGCAATATATGTTTATAACTAATCTAATTTTATTTTCAAATTACACTGTACCACTTCGTGAGCACTGCGGGTGCCTTACAGCAGAGTATTCCCATATAAAATTGCTGTCTTTATCTCCAGTTTATCATATGTTATAATCAATCACACAATACATTGTTGTTATTATTACTTTGAGCAAACATTTATCTATTAGATGGATTAAGAATAAAATAAATGATTTTACTTTACCTTCTTTCCTTCTCCAATTTCTTTTTTTAATGTAGATCTAAGTTTCTGACCTATGGCATCTCCCTTCTCTCTAAAGAACATATTTTAACATTTCGTGCAGGGCAGGTGTGCTGGTAATGAATACTCTCTTTTTGTTTGTTTGAGAAAGTCTTTACTTTTCTTTCATGTTTGAAGAGTAATTTCTCTGGATGTAGAATTCAAGGTTGGTGGGTTTTTTCCTTTGAACACTTCAAATATTTCCTTCCATTCTCTTCCTGCTTGCACAGTCTCTGATGAAAAGCATGCTGTTATACTTATCTTTTTCCTCTATAGATAATTTTGTTCTTTGCTTTATTTCAAGATTTTCTCCTTGTCTTTGGTTTTCTGCAGTTTGAATATGATATGCCTAAGTGTAGGTTTTTTGGTATTTATCCTACTTGATATTCTTTGAGATTCCTGGATCTATTCTTTAGAATGTCATTAATTTGGGAAAGTTCTTAGCCATTATTACTTCAAATATTTCTTCTGCTCCTTTCTTTCTTCTCCTTTTAATATTCTATTTATGTGTATGTCACATCTTTTGAAAATACCCCACTGTTCTTGGATATTATGTTCTATGTTTTCCTTTTTCTCTATTTGTATTTCAGTTTGGAAAGTCTATGATGACATGCTTCAGGTTCACTGATTCTTTCCTCAGCTATGTAGAGCTTACTGATGAGCTCATCAAAGGCATTCTTCATTTCTGTTAACAATGTTTTTGATTTCTAGCATTTCTTTTTGATTCTTAGAGTTTTCATCTCTCTGCTTACATTAGCCATCTATTCTTGTATGTTGTCCACTTTTTCATTAGAGACATTAGCATATCAATTAGTTACTTAAAAATCCTGATATAAAATTTTCAAAATCTCTTCCATTTGTGAGTGTGGTTCTTACGTTTGCCTTGTCTCTGCTGATTGTGTCTTTGCCTTTGAGCTTGCATTGTAATTTTTTGTTGAAAGCTGAACGTGGTGCACTGAATAGAAGGAACTGAGGTAACTAGGCCTTTGGGAAGAGTTTTTGTGTTTATCTGGGTAGGACTTAGGCTGTGTTTACTGTTTGGTGTAGAGGTGGGTGTCAGAGGCTAGAGTTTCCTCTGGTGCCCACGTTTTTCTCTCCCATATTGTCTGGGTTTCCCTGGAGACTCCTTCTCAAATAGAGTCTGAACTTTGTAGCTCTTTCAGTTTAAGGCACTCTTATTATTCAGGATCCCTGTTAATTGCTGGCAGGCAGTGGGGGAAGGAAAGCAGTCATTAATTTAATGATTAACTTCAGTCTTTCTGTGTCCCTCAGCTGTGATTTTCGCAACCATTTCTTAGCTTTTTCTCTCTCCCCTCCTTAGATGAAACGGGAAGGTTAGAGTTGACTGGAGTTGGGTAATTGCCTTTCTCCCCAAGTGAGACAAGGCTCTGGTGAAGTCACTGTCCCTGGGGAGTAAACACTCACCATAGAGAAAACACCGGGCACATTTCAGAGTAGTTGGTGTTCTCCTCCTCATGCTGCAGACAGACGTGATTTTTCTTGGCACCTACCATGAGAATCTGCTGGGTTCCTTCACTTAAAGTCCACGAAAGGATGGAAGTCCCCCTGGACTGCAGCCCCAGGAGTTCCTCACCACCAGTCTAGTCCAAACTCAGCCTCCAGCAAGTCATCACATTACCACTCGAGTATGCCTGCTGGTCTATGCCTGCAGTGCCTGCTGCTCTGGGCAAACTGATCTTGGCTGCGGTCCCCTGAATTCAACTGAATCTCCAGACTTCAGGCTGGCGATTAGCCCTGGAACCTCAATTCTCTGATGGGTTCAAGAAAGCCTTTGATTTTCAGTTAGCTCAGATTTTCTCTTGTTGTGAGGACGACAGCAATGATTTCCAAGCTCTTTACATGTTGGCACTGAAACTGGAAGTGCTCTGCACATTTTTTTAATGTACTATTTTTCAAAGGCACTGGCACTGTGCTTAACATCTGGTTACTAGATAAAAACTGTGTGGTTAGGAAAATATTTTTTCAAGTATAAGGCTGAGAGATCAATCCATAAAACTTTGCACACCTGAACAAGTGTTCTGTGGACAAAGATCCCTTTAGCAATTGGGGGGTGTTTTTTATTCTCTGATATTGTACTGCTCCTTTTTTTCTTTCTTTTTTCTATTTTTTTTTTTTTTTTACCATGCCACAAAGCTTGCGGGATCATCGTTCCCAGGCCAGAGGTCAGGCCCGAGCTCCTGTGGTGGGAGCTCAGTCCAAACAGCTGGACTAACAGACAACCTCAGACCCCAGAGAATATTAATCGGAGTGAGGCCTCCTGGAGTTCCTCATCTCAGCACCAAGACCCGGTTCTATCCATTTGCCTGCAAACTCCACTGCTGGACATCTCAGGCCAAACAACCAGTAAGACAGGAATACAGCACCACCCAAAAAAAAAAAAAAAAGAAAGAAACAACAAAAAAATATGTTACAGACGAAGTAGCAAGGTAAAAACCTACAAGACCAAATAAATGAAGATGAAATAGGCAATCTACCTGAAAAAGAATTCAGAGTAATGATAGTAAACATGATCCAAAATCTCAGAAAGAGAATGGACAAAATACAAGAAACATTTAACAAGGATCTACAAGAACTAAAGAGCAAACAAATGGTGATGAACAACACAACAAATGAAATTAAAAATACTCTAGAAGGAATCAATAGCAGAAGAACTGAGGCAGAAGAACGGATAAGTGACCTGGAAGATAAACTGTTGGAAGTAATTGTCAGGGAGCAGAATAAAGAAAAAGAATGAAAAGAATTGAGGACAGTCCAAAGACCTCGGGGACAACATTAAACACACCAACGTTTGAATTATAGGGGTCCCCGAAGGAGAAGAGAAAAAAGAAAGGGTCTGAGAAAATATTTGAAGAGTTTATAATTGAAAACTTCCCTAACATGGGAAAGGAAAGAGTCAATCAAGTCCAGGAAGCACAGAGATTACCATACAGGATAAACCCAAAGAGAAACATGCTGAGGCACATAGTAATCAAACTATCAAAAATTAAATACAAAGAAAGAATATTAAAAGCAGCAAGGGAAAAGCAACAAATAACATACAAGGGAATCCCCTTAAGGTTAACAGCTGATCTTTCAGCAGAAACACTGCAAGCAGGAAGGGAGTGGCAGGACATATTTAAAGTGATGAAAGGGAAACACCTACAACCAAGATTACTCTATGCAGCAAGGGTATCACTCAGATTTGATGGAGAAATTTAAACCTTTACAGGTAAGCAAAAGTTAAGAGAATTCAGCACCACCAAACCAGCTTTACAGCAAATGCTAAAGGAACTTTTCTAGGCAAGAAACACAAGAGAAGGAAAAGACCTACAAAAACAAGTCCAAAACTATTAAGAAAATGGTAATAGGAACATACATATCGATAATTACCTTAAATGTAAATGGATGAAATGCTCCAACAAAAAGACATAGACTGGCTGAATGGATACAAAAACAAGACCTGTGCATATGTTGTCTACAAGAGACCCACTTTTGAACTAGGGACACATACAGACTGAAAGTGAGGGGATGGAAAAAGATATTCCATGTAAATGCAAATCAAAAGAAAGCTGGAGCAGCAATTCTCATGTCAGACAAAAGACTTTAAAATAAAGACTATTACAAGAGACAAGGACACTACATAATGATCAAGGGATCAAACCAAGAAGAAGATATAACAACTGTAAATATTTATGCACTCAACATAGGAGCACCTCAATACATAAGGCAAATGCTAACAGCCATAAAAGCGGAAATAAACATTAACAAAATCATAGTAGGGGACTTTAACACCCCACTTTCACCAATGGACAGATCATCCACAATGAAAATAAATAAGGAAACACAAGCTTTAAATGACACATTAAACAAGATGGACTTAACTGATACTCATAGGACATTCCTGCCAAAAACATTAGAATACACTTTCTTCTCAAGTGCTCATGGAACATTCTCCAGGATAGACCATATCTTGGGTCACAAATCAAGCCCTGGTAAATATAAGAAAATTGAAATAATATCAAGTATATTTTCCGACCATAACACTATGAGACTAGATATCAAATACAGGGAAAAAACTGTAAGAAATACAAACACATGGAGGCTAAACAATACACTACTAAATAACCAAGAGATCACTAACGAAGTCAAAGAGGAAATCAGAAAATACCTAGAAACAAATGACAATGAAAACATGACGACCCAAACCCTATTGGATGTAGCAAAAGCAGTTCTAAGAGGGAAGTTTATAGCAATACAATCCTACCTCAAGAAACAGGAAACATCTCAAATAAACAATCTAACCTTACACCTAAAGCAGTTAGAGAAAGAAGAACAAAAAAACCCCAAAGTTAGCAGAAGGAAAGAAATCATAAAGATCAGATCAGAAATCAATGAAAAAGAAATGAAGGAAATAATAGCAAAGATCAATAAAACTAAAAGCTGGTTCTTTGAGAAGATAAATAAAATTGATAAACCACTAGCCAGACTCATCAAGAAAAAAAGGAGAAGACTCATATCAATAGAATTAGAAATGAAAAAGGAGAAGTAACAATGACACTGCAGAAATACAAAGGATCATGAGAGATTACTACAAGCAAATATATGCCAATAAAATGGACAACCTGGAAGAAATGGACACATTCTTAGAAAAGCATAACTTTCCAAGACTGAACCAGGAAGAAACAGAAAATATAAACAGACCAATCACAAGCACTGAAATTGAAACTGTGATTAAAAATCTTCCAACAAACAATAACCCAGGACCAGATGGCTTCACAGGTGAATTCTATCAAACATTTAGAGAAGAGCGAAAACCTCTCCTTCTCAAACTCTTCCAAAATATAGCAGAGGGAGGAACACTCCCAAACTCATTCTACGAGGCCACCATCACCCTGATACCAAAACCAGAAAAGATGTCACATAAAAAGAAAACTACAGGCCAATATCACTGATGAACATACATGCAAAAATCCTCAACAAAATACTAGCAAACAGAATCCAGCAGCACATTAAAAGGATCATACACCATGATCAAGTGGGGTTTATCCCAGGAATGCAAGGGTTCTTCAATATATGCAAATCAAGCAATGTGATACACCATATTAAAAGAGTGAAGGAGAAAAACCATATGATCATCTCAGTAGATGCAGAAAAAGCTTTTGACAAAATTCAACACCCATTTATGATGAAAAACCCTCCATAAAGTAGGCATATAGGGAACTTACCTCAACATAATAAAGGCCATATATGACAAACCCATAGCCAACGTCGCTCTCAATGGTGAAAAACTGAAACCATTTCCAATAAGATCGGGAACAAGACAAGGTTGCCCACTTTCAGCAATATTATTCAACATAGTTTTGGAAGTTTTAGCCACAGCAATCAGAGAAGAAAAAGAAATAAAAGGAATCCAAATCGGAAAAGAAGAAGTAAAACTGTTACTGTTTGCAGATGACATGATACTAAACATAGAGAATCCTAAAGATGCTACCAGAAAACTACTAGAGCTAATCAATGAATTTGGTAGGGTCGTGGGATACAAAAGTAATGCACTGAAATCTCTTGCATTCCTATACACTAAGGATGAAAAATCTAAAAGAGAAATTAAGGAAACACTCCCATTTACCATTGCAACAAAAAGAATAAAATACCTAGGAATAAACCTACCTAAGGACACAAAGACCTCTATGCAGAAAACTATAAGACACTGATGAAAGAAATTAAAGATGATACAAACAGATGGAGAGATGTAGCATGTTCTTGCATTGGAAGAATCAACATTGTGAAAATGACTCTACTACCCAAAGCAATCTACAGATTCAATGCAATCCCTATAAAACTACCAATGGCAATTTTCACAGAACTAGAACAAAACATTTCACAATTTGTATGGAAACACAAAAGACCCCGAAGAGCCAAAGCAATCTTGTGAAAGAAAAATGCAGCTGGAGGAATCAGGCTCCCTGACTTCAGACTATACTACAAAGCTACAGTAATCAAGACAGTACGGTACTGGCACAAAAACAGAAATATAGACCAATGGAACAGGATAGAAAGCCCAGAGAAAAACCCATGCACATATGGTCACCTTATCTTTGATAAAGGAGGCAAGAGTATACAGTGGAGAAAAGACAGCCTCTTCAATAAGTGGCATTGGGAAAACTGGCCAACTACATGTAGAAGAATGAAATTAGAGCACTTCCTAACACCACACACAAAAATAACCTCCAAATGGATTAAAGACCTCAATGTAAGGCCAGACACTATAAAACTCATAGGCAGAACACTCTATGACATAAAACACAGCAAGATCCTTTTTGACCCATCTCCTAGAGAAATGTAAATAAAAACAAAAATAAACAAATGGGACCTAATGAAACTTAAAAGCTTTTGCACAGCAAAGGAAACCATAAAAAAGACGAAAAGACAACCCTCAAAATGGGAGAAAATATTTGCAAACGAAGCAACTGACAAAGGATTAATCTCCAAAATTTACAAGCAGCTCCTGCAGCTCAATATCTTAAAAACAAACAACCCAATCCAAAATGGGCAGAAGACCTAAACAGACATTTCTCCAAAGAAGATATACAGATTGCCAACAAACACATGAAAAGATGCTCAACATCACTAATCATTAGAGAAATGCAAATCAAAACTGCAGTTAGGTATCACCTCACACTGGTCAGAATGGGCATCATCAAAAATTCTACAAACATTAAATGCTGGAGAGGGTGTGGAGAAAAGGGAGCCCTCTTGCACTGTTGGTGGGAATGTAAATTGATACAGGCGCTCTGGAGAACACTATGGAGGTTCTTTAGAAAACTAGAAATAGAACTACCATATAACCCAGCAATCCCACTACTGGGTATATATGCTGAGAAAACCATAATTCAAAAAGAGTCATGTACCACAATGTAACACAATGTTCATTGCAGCTCTATTTACAATAGCCAGACATGGAAGCAACCTAAGTTTCCACTGACAGATAATGAATAAAGAAGATGTGGCACATATATACAATGGAATATTACTCAGCCATAAAAAGAAACGAATTTGAGTTATTTGTAGTGAGGTGGATGGACCTAGAGTCTGTCATACAGAGTGAAGTAAGTCAGAAAGAGGAAAATAAATACCGTATGCTAACACATATATATGGAATCTAAAACAAACAAAAAAAAAATGGTTCTGAAAAACCTAGGGGCAGGACAGGAATAAAGATGCAGACGTAGAGAATGGACTTGAGGATATGGGGAGGGGGAAGGATAAGCTGGGACTAAGTGAGAGAGTGGCATGGACATACATACACTACCAAACGTAAAATAGATAGCTAGTGGGAAGCAGCCACATAGCACAGGGAGATCAGCTCGGTGCTCTGTGACCACCTAGAGGGGTGGGATAGGGAGGGTGGGAGGGAGACACAAAGGGAGGAGATATGGGGATGTATGTATATGTATAGGTGATTCACTTTGTTATAAGGCAGAAACTAAGACACCATTGTAAAGCAATTATACTCCAATAAAGATGTTAAATAAATAAATAAATAATATATATATGTAATATCATATATATATTTTTTCTACCAGAGGGAGGGTATCTGTATGATCACTGAGATCTTCCTGTTTTCCTTTTGATCCCACTACAGATGATAAAATACGCTGGAGCATGAGAGTAGCTACTTAAGGGGCTGTGGCAGCGAGAACTGAGCAGCTCTTCTCCTGTAGCCAGAAACACCCTGTGCACATCTGACTACATACTGAACTCACCCCACAGCCTCGTGAAGCACAGGTGTTGAGGAATGAGACAAGTACAAAGAACAGTCCTAAGTGCGTCCAGACGGTCTTCAGGACAACTTGGACTTAATATTTTCAGTATTTTTTAGAGCTTTAATCGCCATAAGTAGGGACCATGGTATCTGAATTTTATAGGTAGACAGAGTCCATGGAGGACTTCTAAACTCACACATTCAGTCATAGATAATAAAATCAACCTAAATACATATGAATTTCAATTGTGGGTTTTCACGTCAGATGGTTAAGTCAGCATCTGAAACCTGAAAAATGCAGGCTGCGTTCCGTAATCAAACCTATTGATTTCACTCACTCTCTATATCAAGCCTTCTTTTGTCTCTTTCTATCATGTTTTGTTCATGTCCTGTAGACAGTGTGTATGCTGGTTTTCTATTTCCTAGAAATGTGTCTTTCGAGTCCGATTTTGCCGTTATGAAAACCAAGAAGGACTTTAGTCCTGCACAGTGTCATGTTATTTAAAAACCACAGAATATGTAAATAAAAATCATCACCACCATGTATAAAGGCAGGGAACAGAGACATTACCGTCCAATAGTAAATTCCATCATTGTTTGCCTGTTTGTTTGTCAAAGCCTTTATGAAGCGTGCTACTTTCGGGACTGTGTCCACAAGCTCCAAAATGACCTAAAGACGAAGCGTGGAGACCAGGAGGGAAGCAGAGAGAGGTGGGGCCCGAGGCCCAAAATACAGGGGGTTAATGCAAGGAGGACCTGAGTCCAGAGCGGAGGCTTTCTCACCTCATAAATTACCATCCTGATGTACATTCAATACTGGCGAATTCAGTGCACAAGTCATGCAAAGAATGTCCGTGGGTGGGGAGGGCTGACAGGAGGGGTCAGGCAGCAGTGTCTGCGGCTCGGCATGCTTTGTTAACGGCCCCAGATTTCAAGCAGATACGAGGACATTCTTCACATACCTGAGAGCGCCGGGTGCTCCAGCACACTGTTTCCATCTCTAAGTGGATCTCGAAAGCTCTTTCTAACTAAAACGCTGGCAAGGAAACAATCCCATCACTACATGTCGCTGTCATTTTGTCTTTTGGGTGATTGGTTGCAGACGCTGGTTCGAAAAAATGCTTCGGGGTCCTCGTCACCCCACCTGCCAGCCGTCCACACTGAGCCACCGACTGGGAGAGCAGCCGCTAGGCCACAGTGATCTGGCTTCTAAACTTACGTTTTCTTACCTCCACTTACCGGTGCTTATTTTGTAAAAGAAATGTCCGAGGGTTTTAGATGATAGTATAAGGCAATAATGGATACCTTAGATAACTTTATTAAACATAGATTAAACTTTAATTATAGAAATACAAGGAATTGTATTTCTATAGGAATATTCTATGTTCTTATAGAAATACAAGGAATATCAAATATACACAAATTCAGGACAAAGTTTAATTCAAAATAGAATTGGACTGGGAGAGCAGGAATATTACTTAGTCTTATCTTTAACAGAAATAAAAAATGAAGGCTGTGACAACTAGATGTTTTCTTAAGTGAAGGAAAGTCTAAGACTAATTTTTTAAAACGTGAATAGTAGATAACCTGAAAAGTTCCTTGTAATAAGGCTATTGTATTACTTGTGGAACGTATTTCAAAGCATGGCATTTTAATATTCTTTACAAGATATGACAAACAAGGGTTTTATTTTTGTTATTGCTATATAATTAAAAGTTGTGTAAGCCAGGAGGTGTAATCGTATTACACTGCTTAACTGTAAATGTTATTAGTCATATTAATGTACACTCTGATTACTGATTTATCAAAAGGGAGATATACGTATTTTGGAAGAATGGGAGGGGGGTAGTCTATGGATATGGAGGACTATATAAAATAGATTAATTCTCAACCTGAATACAGGCAGACCCCGTTTTTAAATTTATTGTGCTTCACAGGTAATGGGGTTTTCACAAGTTGAAGGTTTGTGGCAACCCCACATGGAGCAAGTCTTTTTCCAACAATATTTGCTCACTTTGTGTCTGTGTGTTACATTCTGGTAATTTTCACAATATTTCAAACTTTTTCATGACTGTTACGTTTGTTATGGTGGCTCTGTGATCAGTGACTTTACTGCTACCCCTCCCTGAAGGCTCAGATGATGCTTAGCAGTTCTTAGCAATAACGTATTTTTCATTAAGGTATGTGCATTGTTTTATTAGACAACATGCTATATTGCACACTTAATAGACTACAGTAGAGCGTAAACATAACTTTATTTGTGCTGGAAACAAAATTATGGTGACACACTTTATCTCAATACTCACTTTATTGCTGTGGTCCAGAGCCAAACCCGCAGTATCTCTGAGGTTTGCCTATATAAGGAGAGTAAGAGATATCGTCTAAAAGCTAGAAATCAAGAAAGAGCTGTCTGTCCAAGCATTTATTTGGGAATGCTGTGGTAAATTACATTAGAAACAGCTGAAAGATAGGAAAGAGTAGAACAAAAATTAGGAGGATGGGCTAAGGACCATCATTTTTCTTAGACAATTATGTTTTTTGTTTTTGTTTTTGTTTTTTGCGGTACGCGGGCCTCACTGTTGTGGCCTCTCCCGTTGCGGAGCACAGGCTCCGGATGCGCAGGCTCAGCGGCCATGGCTCACGGGCCCAGCCGCTCCGCGGCATGTGGGATCCTCCCGGACCGGGGCACGAACCCGTGTCCCCTGCATCGGCAGGTGGACTCTCAACCACTGCGCCACCAGGGAAGCCTGACAATTGTGTTTTTAATGATCACTGTCAGAGTGCCACTTGAATACATGCACATTATTACAGTTACAAAATTTTTAAAGAAATTAAGTCCTATTAAAAAAATTTTTTTGGTATAGACTATAGCAATATTTCTCTTCAGTTAATATAGAAAAGTAGAAATGAGAATTAGCCAACCTATTATTTCTTGCCAAAATATTAAAACAGCGCTGAGAACAATCAAAACTAAAGAATATCGCCTGCAATTCTGCTTTCCTAGTAAATAAAACTATCGTCATTTTCCCATCCAGACTTGTAAAAAACTTCAGCCTATTGATCAAGACTGAAACTTTGAGACATGCTATCTTGGTATGAATCCTGGTCGTATCTCTTATTTTGTGATTTGAACAAGTAAGTTAACCTACTTAGTGGGCACATACATCACTACATTATTTAAAGGTTGAATAAGATGATAAGTGTAAAACACATACCTTGTGCCCAGCACATGTTCAGGTTAGGTAAATGTTGAGTTTTCTCTTGTCCATGGCTGAAATCAAAGCGTGGGCATATTTTTGCATCTCTCCACATAAACTCAATTCAGGAGCCACTTTCCAGCTTCCGACACTGCCGTGCCCTCATCATGCCCATCCTGTGTTCCGCTAACTGCTACCCATTCTTTAGAAATGCCTTCACTAGTGGCCCCTACGCACAGTGATTCTCCCTCTTCCGTGTTATCCTCTGCAGCATCCTGCTATTTCCTTAACGACACTACCATGCAAAATAATTATTTCTGTGTGTAAGTATTTCTTCGGTATCTATTTGTGTCTGATAACAGACTTTTAACTCTTCAGGGCAGGGAGGATTTCTCTCTCAATCATTATTATAACCTCAGCTCTGAACACAGTGTTTGATACGTAGTAGGTGGTCAGGATACGATTGGTTCAAGGAGTGACCGACTAGTAACTGTGGTGTGACTTTCCGTAGGTCTCTGAACTGTTTCTTTCTTCACTGTCTCCCTTACTATCAGAATACTTCCAATTTCAGCATCTTCCACTTACTGGCAGTACGCTGAAGAATGCTCTAGGAATAGGGATTGTTCTTGTTTGGGATTATATATGTTTAATAAACACACCAAAGTGTGAAGATCTCTGTCCCAGTTCTCAGATCTAGTCTTATATGACCACACTCCTGTAATCACCGACTCAAATCGGTGATTCAATGTATGTCTGAATGTTTAAGTGAAAAAATACACCAAGACCATCCATCAGGCAGTTACGAGGCTTCCTCAAGCTTAATTCCACTTTACAGCGTTGCTTTTCTTAATCCATCTTCCTAGTGGCCAAATACTTTGTACAATTGATGCCTCATCTTTTAAGAGGAGAACAGTACAACATGGAACACATTTGTCCTCTTGGGTTTTTTTTTTTTACAGTTTTATAATATTTTCTAAATGCCCATATTCCACTTGATACCTTCTCGTTGAAAGCACACTTACTAGAAATATTTCAAAAAATCTCCTTTTGCAAGTCACCTTTTTAGGGAAGCTTTCCCTGGTTATTATCTAAGCCTGACTTATCCCTGGTTATCATCTAAGCCTGACTTATCCCTGGTTTTCATCTAAGCCTGACTTAGGTCCCTTCTCACCCAGGCATCATTGCCATCATCACCAATATCATTCTTATTATCACCATCCTGTAAAAACTGCTGAGAGCCTGTGTGTGTGGCGTTACACTAAATGCTATACGTGTACTATGTTGTCTAATTATGCAAAAGCAAGCAAACCTCTAGTCACAGTGACAAACCCCTAACCTTGGTACATCAGGTCAAACGAGTTGTTTGACTTTGCCCCAGTTTCAGTTTTATTTAAGCTGGTGTAAAGCAGATGGTTTCTTTTCCATTTTGGTGGAAGCCTAGAGATTGAGTATTTGTTTTTCAGTACTGGATTAAAAAAAATTTTTTTTTTGTTATTGATTTTTTACTGAACTGTGTATCTAGATGGTGGCTGTCAATTAGCTTTGATAAATGGGAATATATATACATATATTATATATATACAATAAACCTATATATTTATATAGATATAAATATAATTACTATATTATATTATTATATATGCAATACATACATGATATACATAAATATTAGATATGATTATCTACCAAAGCTAATTGATAATAATATATACAAAATACAATTATATAAAACTATGTATGTATTAAGGTATCTATACACATGTACAAACATATACGAACTTATATGTATTAATGGTCTATTCACATATACCTTCTCTCATGATTCAGCAAAGGCCATCATGAAACAGAGTATTTAACTCAGAAATGAAACTTGGGTGTGAACTCGTACACAGGGAACCCCCGTTACTGACTTGTCACGTTACTGAACGTCGTCTTTTCTTTCTTGAGTCGTGATAACGCAGACCTGTCCTCTAATGTCGTTTCAGTGTCGCTTTTCTCAGAAATAACTACCAGCAAGGCCGCATGGATTCAAGGTAAGTCTTCGCTGTAGCAGATTATATACTAAAAAAAACCCTAGCATTATAGTTTTTCCATTTTTCATCCTTTTGAAAGCCTTAATATTATTGCTATGAATGTGATTGTATGAAGCTATAAATTCCTCACTTAATCATTTTTAAATCTCTCTGACTGTGACCAGGAGTTGGAAATACATAAATGTTAACTTTTATGCTTTTTTCCATGTTCCCAAGCCCTGCTCTTCTCTTAAAAACTGTCATCTGTTACCTAGTCAAAGGAAAATGGATAAGAAAAGCTTACTGTAGTCCAAGGAACATTCCTTTTTGCATGAATTTCCCAACTTTAATAGGAATGTAGGCTGACTGACAAAACTTGGAGTTTTCAGAAACGGCAGGACTGAGTGGGAAAGGACACGTCCCACCTCCTGCTTTGCTTCTCCCCAGCGTCAGTGTAAAAATATCTGGTTTGCAATCTGTGTTTGGGTGCACTCCGTCACCAGAAATATTCCTCTTGGGACTCAAGTATATTTCCTTCTGATTGTTTTATAATTTCGAAGTCAGACTCAGTTTTCATGGCTTTTTATCCCAGGTGAGGATAGGTAATGCTTGGGTCAAAAATGCACCTTTTTCATAAAAGAAAGGACAGACGCCCTGGCTTCAGCAGAACTGTTTTGCTCTAAGCACCTTTCACTGAAGTTCGGCATAGGCGGACCATCAGGCTGACAGCAGGAGTTGCCAATATTTTGTTTTGGTTCTTTCAAGGTGGGAGGAGTCTGGCTTTACAGCTTACAGGATTTCTTTCCAGCTCCTTCTTTCTCTAGTATAAGATCTTGGGCAACTACTTGCTTTTCTTCTTAGCCTTCCTAGTTTTCTCATTGGCAAAATGGCCATAATCACACTTACTGCAGGGGTTTCTACTGATGTTTCGAGGTCTAAAAGGAATAAGGTTTTTATGTCACATCGCAAATAGTCAAATCAGTCCTCGGTACGTAATATCGTCAAGCGGTATGATACCTATGGTTTCCAGACTAAGTTTGAATGATGATTTTCATATTTGTCAGAACTCTGAGGAAGGGGTTGACTCCAGGACGCAGGCAGAGAAAATACAATGTAGACCTGGAGCATTCTGTGTTACTAGAGAGTGAAGTGCTCAGGAGAGGACAGGACGTATTACAGGGGCACAGAGGCCGACATGAGAGAGCTCCCGATGGCCAAGCCGGGAATAATTTGAACAACAGAAATAAATGGAGTACTGGATTACCGCCCACAGGATAAAATAAATAGCCATGAGTCCAACATCCTGGTGTAAGTACATAATTGAATAAATAATGAATAGAGAAGAGGGATATCTCTTCTTTACAGAGTTCCAGTTGATGAATGTAGAAGCAATGAGGAAAATACAAAGTCAGCACTAGAACACCACAGTAATAGTTGTTGTTGGCCAGATTCACCAAATGGTGTGAGTGAAGATTTAAGGAGAAACAGAATCGTTGCGTTCCTCGCAAAGTATCTCTCCCAAGATATTTATTAATTGCAAAGGGAAATCTTTATAATGGAAAAAGCTACAGACACCATCTTAACTAAGTAATCAAGGTAAATATCCCTGATGATAAAACATCTCGGCATCATATACCCTCAGGATGTCGCACTGAGAAAGGCCCATCACTTCTGTGATCTCCTTTAAAAAATGGACAACTTCAACATAATAATAAAAAAATAGGACAAACCCCAATGAGGGGACATTCTATAAAATAACTGACCAGTACACCTCGAGTGCCAAGGTTCTGAAAGACAAGGAGAGATTAAGGAAACGAAGGAGGTGAAAAACTAAATTCAGTGTGAGCTCCTGCGTTGGATCCTGGAACAGAAATACGGACGTTAGTGGAAAAATACCAGTGTTAACTGCTTAGTTTTGGTAATCGTACTATGATTATGTAAGATATTAACACTGTGAGGGACCAGGTGAAGGGTGTAGGCAACTTCTTTGTAAGCCTAAGTTTAATTTTTTTAAATAAGAAGTTGAAATATCTGTTAGGACAAAGTTGTCATTCTTCTTTGGGAATATATCTAGCCATATCACTGAAATTGCATATTTCTAATTTATTACCAATAATTTTACAAAGTTTTGGGAGAAATTCTCTGAATCTATCCCTGAGTACATGCCCTCTTTCAGAGCTAAATCCTGTTGCCCTTCATCAACAATATTTTAATTTGGGGGCGGGGGGGTAGGTCGACCTCTGGGTCACAGAATGATTTGAAGAGAAGCAAACCCATATGAAATCATGAACTAGAATGAACTCAGAGATGGTACCCAGGAATTGTCTGGAAATCTCTGTGAAAGGCCATCAAGAGGGCAAAGAGGTTCAGGATGGAATGAACCCCAGACTCTATGTACCTTTCTGTTCTTCAGACTCTCGCCGCACTTTCCTCATCTGTTCAAGGAATGAAAAAGCATGTGATTTCCCTTCAGAATGAGCCTTGTGTGAGAAGCAGCCTCGTACAGGTCGGAGCAAACATCAGGGTCCCCGAGCTGAGCACAGCACTAGTGACCATCAGAAATGCAACAGGGCCAGGCCCAGGCATTGATACACTACAGGCACACTCATTGCAAAACGATGCAAAGAACACACATATCTTTAATCAAAATGAAACACTTAAAAAACATTTTTTCATTTAAACAACTCCACCATCTTGTCCCAACCGTCACAGAACTTCTGGGTTTCCATACCAGGAAAACTTTTTAAAAGGAAACTTTGAGACTCTGCTAGGCACATCAAAAATGGTTCTTTTATGGTTCATTGTCATTTAATTAGACTAACAGTGTTTCTTAAATGATACAGTTTTTGCTTTTTATTATATCCAATGCATGGGATTTCCAGTCAAAGTAAGGCAGGTGTGCCCCGCCACTGAGGTGCTCATTTCCCTGGTGACGGTTGGGCCACGGTGCTCTGGTTCTGACCCTCTGCAGCAGGGTCTGCATCTCAGAGGAGGTGTCATAGTGCTGGGCAGGCGACCTCTGCCTCTGCTGTCGACTCGTAACCACGGGAAAATTAATGCTAGGATGGGGGTCCTACATAGAACGTCTTATAAAGACATTTAAGATAATTTTCTTATTTTTAAAGAATGAGATCTAAGAATAAAATAAAAAATAATATTTCTTTCTAAAAGGAGAATTGTTTGAAGATCCAGGAAATTATAAATTAAATGTCATGTTGGGCTCCTGTTTCCCAGTGATTAAAGGACTTGGCTGGAGACGCCCCTCTCCTCAACGCCCCCCATGTACGGAGAGACAGGTTCTGAGGGTTTCCTCTCAGCTCTTCCAAGTACCCGGCACGTGCTCTTCCTAAAGCTTAAACGCAGTGAAACTTAAACTTTCTGGATCGTAAGCCCCTCTCGGAATATGATGAAATGTGTTGATTGTGGGAGAAAAAAGTATATACACAAATCACCCCCCATCTTGCTTACTATTTCCAGTGCCGCCTAGATCTTGTGAAATCCACCCCCCGCCGCCGTGGACTGGAGAGCTGGGGAGAGTCCAGTTTTACCTATGCAAACAAGAGTTCTCTTTTATTGTGTATTTTCCACGTGCTTAGCATGTGTTATTTTGTCTAATTCTCAAAATAATTCTATGCATAACTGAGGCAGGTGCAAAATGAAAATGCAGGACCCTTGGTTTTAAAACCGTAGGAAAACAGTGCTTATAACGACACTGAAACACAGCGCTCTTTCCTTTCTTCCTGGGTCTCTCACCTGGGGTTTCTGGGGTTCTTTTGTTTGCGACGTCACGCTGCCCTCCTCCTGCACAGGCGTGCCCAATGGGCATGCAGGGCCCCCGCGTGCGCACAAGGCCTAGCTGGGCCCCTTTCCCTCCCGCCGGGTGGAGACGCCTGTGCTCTGGCTTCAGGCGGACGAACCTCGTGACCTCGAGCCCGGCATCCCACTTCCTAGGGGCCTGGGGTCAGGACCGGGCTAGAAGGTCCTCCCGTGGACCACGGCGATGCCCGGCCAGCGCGCCCCAGGACTCCTCCATCGCCCCGCCCATCACCGGCGGGATGCGCACAGCGTCGTCACCCTCACCCCGAGGTTGGCTGCAGCAGTGGTCCCTGGGTGGCACGGAGGGGGAGGCCAGAGGGGACCTCGGGGGGCCGTGATGGGGGCGCAGGCAGCTGAAAGCCTGTCCTGGGGAGAGGGGAGAAGCAGCAGTGGGGGAACCCCTTGTGAGCTAAGGCCCCGAGCCCCCCCTCCCATGCCCCCTTGCCCCACTGAACTTCACTTAAGAAACAGATTCAGGGGCTTCCCTGGTGGCGCAGTGGTTGAGAGTCCGCCTGCCGATGCAGGGGACGCGGGTTCGTGCCCCGGTCCGGGAAGATCCCACATGCCGCGGAGCGGCTGGGCCCGTGAGCCATGGCCGCTGAGCCTGCGCGTCCGGAGCCTGTGCTCCGCAACGGGAGAGGCCACAACAGTGACAGGCCCGCGTACCGCAAAAAAAAAAAAAAAAAAAAAGAAACAGATTCAGAGATGAAATTATTAAATGTCAAGACACTGGAGGTAAAGAAGATCAGGGTGTTTAGGTAACGGTCCAAGGCACAGAGAGTAATCGCGGAGCAGGGATTCAAAGCCCGGTCTGCGGGTTCCAAAGCCAGCTCTTCAGCACTCAGGCACACAATGAGGTGGTGAGGACAGGTGTGGACCGGCAGGGACCGAACCTAACGTGCTAAAGCACAACCACCTGTACACCCACGGGGAACCGTCAGCCCACGGGAGGACCTCGTTAGTTTAACAGGAAAGAGCTAAATCGGACTGGAGTTCTGTTTCTTTGACTTTAATATTTGCTTTTTGTTGCTTTTGTTATTATAATCCTACATAATGGCCTGCCTCGGGGAACTCTGCCCCTCTGCCTGAGTGTTAAACTAACGTGCCTCTGTTCAGCTCACAGGGAGACGTCTGACCCCGTCCATCCACCTGGGGATGGCCGCAGGAAAGAAGAAATTAACACATCCCCTCCCCTAGGCTGGCCATCCCATGGGACCTCTGCAAAACTATGGCCTTTTTACTTTACTTCCTCATCTCCTCCCTGTCTCTGTGCTGTAAAGGAGACTGGCATCCAGACCCCAAAAAGATGGTTTCTCAGAGACACTCGTCTGCCATCTCCTCGGTCAGCCGGCTTTCCGAATAAAGTCATCTTCCCTGCCTCAGCACCTCGCCTCCGATCCCCTGACCTGTCGTGTGGCAAGCAGAGCGAGCGTGGACTCGGTAACTTGAGGACCTAGGGAGACAGAGGTGAAGGACAAGGCATCCTCAGTGTTCGGGGTTCCAAAGAGGAAGGGGTGGGATCGGGCAGGGCCCCAAGCAAATGGGAGGTGGGCAGGAGGGGCGGACAGACAGGGCCCAAGGGGCCTCCTGCCGCACGCGTGTAGAGAACAAGGACAGGGCCTGAGAGGCCACCGGAGGCCCCTGCCGGAGGCTCAGGAATCACAGTCAGCCAGGCTCACGGCCCTGAAGCCAGACGTCACGAGAGGCAGCAGCACCCGAGAAGTCTAGCTGTGAAGCAAAAAGAGTGTCCGAGACAAAGCACTGGAGACACCACAGTGAAAGAACCAGCAGGTCTGGGTGACAGAGTGTGTTTGGAGTCAAGGCAGAGAGCCAGTCAGACCAGGGAAGGATGGATGAGGCCTTCGGACGGTCTGAATAATAATCCTTTCCAAAACACAAAAATCACCAAGCCCCACTGAACTTATTCATTCGGATTTAACTGTACAGCAACTTGCCTGTACTGGCCTCACCTAGGCACTTTTTTCCCTTTGAGTCTTGCCGTGATTTCTCCATATTGCTAAATACATCAGGCTGTTTCTGTAGCAGCAGCGTCACGCATCGAACCCAGACTCCCTAGAGAAGCGAGTGGAGATGCAGACTCATGCATGATTTGAGACGTCCCACATGATGTCCACGGGCGCTCAGACAGCGGGGTACACCTGGCTTTTTGCTAGGCTACGTGTTTCGCTGTATTTTGTAACAGAGAGATGCCTCAGGCTACCCTGGCACCTGGACGAAGCTGCCCGGTCAGAACAGCTGTGGGCACGCAGCCTCCATCTGTCCCCCGGGCCCGTCCATCCAGGCTGGGAGGGGTGGCCTTGGAGACGATATAAAACAGCCTAACTGTAGCTGAAACCAGCATCTTTCTTGCATAGAATTTATTTTATGCTTCTTTCTTTCAGTCAAGTTTGTGCATTTTCTGGTATAGAATGTCTCTAACAAAGCATTCTGGATGATTGCTAGTCCATTCACGGAGTTCACCTTTGCCAAGTCAAATTTACCCGTTTCAACGGCTCCACCAAAGTGAGCTCACCCTCAAGAAGTCCCACCTGCTCTTGGAAGAGTAGTTGCCGTTAGCATAGAACTCTGCCTTCCACCAAGCATGTGGGGCACCTTCTGCACTAGGACAAGGCCCTTCTTCAGCCGCCCAGCTTGGCTTTGCCCTCCACTTCCTGCCCAAGGGGAGAACATCGCTGCGCTGCTCACCAACAGATCTGCACAGGAAAGGGAGCTCAAAACATTCACTTTATGATTTTTTTTTTTTTTTTTTTTTGCGGTACACGGGCCTCTCACTGCTGTGGCCTCTCCCATTGTGGACCACAGGCTCCAGACGCACAGGCTCAGCGGCCATGGCTCACGGGCCCAGCCACTCCGCGGCATGTGGGATCTTCCCGGACCGGGGCACGAACCCGTGTTCCCTGCATCGGCAGGCAGACTCTCAACCACTGCGCCACCAGGGAAACCCTAACTTTATGATTATTTTTAAATTTATTTTTTATACAGCAGCTTCTTGTTAGTTATCTATTTTATACGTGTTAGTGTATACATGTCAATCCCAATCTCTCAGTTCATCCCACCACCCCCACCCCGCTTTCCCCCCTTGGTGTCCATACGTTTGTTCTCTCCATCTGTGTCTCTATTTCTGCTTTGCAAACCAGTTCATCTGTACCATTTTTCTACATTCCACATATATGCGTTAATACACCATATTTGTTTTTCTCTTTCTGACTTACTTCACTCCGTATGACAGTCTCTAGGTCCATCCACGTCTCTACAAATGACCCAGTTTTGTTCCTTTTTATGGCCGAGTACTATTCCATTGTATATATGTACCACATCTTCTTCAACATTAACTTTAAATAGCTCTGATGAGATAGACAAATGTAGACACTGCTCTTCGCAAAGTTTCACTCATCAACCACGCACACGGATGCGCATACGGATACCGGTTAGCCAGCTGAGGACCAAATAAAGGAAAAAACGTGGTGGTTTCAAACTCTTTTTATGCAGATTTCAGAAGACGAAATAGAGTTTCATAAGAGTACACTAGTTTGCTAGGTCTGTCATAGCAAGGTACCGCAGATGGGGCGGCTTAAACAACAGAAATCAGTTTTTTCACAGTTCTGGAGGCTGGACGCCCAGGATCACATGCTGGTGGGGTTGGTTTCCTCCCTTCTTGGGCTGTAGAGAGCCCTCTTCTCTCTGCATCTTCATATGGTCTTTCCTCTGTGTGTGTCTGTGTCCTAATTTCTTCTCTTTATAAGGACACCAGTCAGATTGGATCAGGGCCCCACCCCCATGACCTCATTTCACCTTAATTATCTCTTTAAAGGCCCTTTTTCCAAATAAAATCACATTTTGAGGTCCTGGGGGGCAAGACTGTGACATGAACCTTGGAGGGACACGCACATTGTGCAGCCCTCGACAATGGGCAACTGTACTTTGTGAGACAGGACCCCCGATGCGAGCCTACGAGTCCGTGCTGAGCGTCGTGTGCATAGTTCAAGGGTGAGTGTCAGGAACACGACTGATTCGACTTCGTATGGTATCTCACTCTGGAGAAAAGACTCTCATTTGTTTCTGTTTTCCATCACTCAACTAAATCTTAATTGAACACCCATTATGTACAAAACGCTGTTAACTGCAGCACAGCTAGAAAAGGATTCAAAGACATCTGAGGTGCTCCCCATTCTCAACACAATTCCACATCTTCCTTGAGAACCGATGAGGTTATGTGGTTCGTATATGGTAAACGCCAGAATGCACACTAGCCCTTAAGACAGTGACTAGTGACAGCTGTAGACATTCCCTATAGGTTTTGAATAAATATTTTATGCATAAATATAATTATCTTACAGCATTTTGCCTTTGGTACCTGGAGAGGTTAAAAGGGAAGCTGGTTCTTTTGTTCAGAACGTTTCTTTGTGACATTTTTCCAGTGACAACTGAGGCTTTAGGAGAAAAGACAAGGCTTGGAGTGGCCCTAAAGTAAATGACTAGTCACGCTAGAGCCTCACCTGGGGGGAAATTTGGGAGAATTTCTGTGCAAATCAATCATGGGGAATTGATAGGGAATCTAAGATCGTATCACGTTAAAAACAAAAAGCCATCCATCCTTTGGCTACCTGTTAACTCTTTATTAGATGAATGCATTTGCTTGGTCACAGTTTACAGATCTTTTTCCCCTGAAGACAAGAATTCTGCAACTTTAAAAAAACTTTCTCTGTGGAAGATTGAGTGGAAACAACAATGTATTACGTTTTTTCCCCTTCACATGTTATGAAAAATACTCTTTCTAGATTGATAGCCAACACTTCACTCTTTAATCCTTCTGGATCCAGCTTTGTGCCAAGTTAGAAACCTTTAAACACGTTTGTTAGCAGTGGCCTGGGCCGGCTGGCTTTGAACTGCTGTCACACTCCCGGGGCTGTAATTTCTACGAACCTGCCCCTCACACAGGCTTGCAGAGCGCTGCCGCGAGCCTCGTGTGAGACAAGGAGAGTCATAAATAACAACTGTGTGAAGCCCTCCAGTTTTCATCCATCGTTTAGACTTAATACAAAGGCATTTCAGAAGTGAGTCCTATTACCGTCTGAAACAATGCAGGCCTGCGGTAGGTCTATTTGAGACAAGATTTTACAGCTATGTCATAAAACATATCTGAGTAAAAACACATGGTTTCTTGATCGTTAAGATTTTTCCAACTGAATGGGCCAAACTTCACAATACAGCAGAACTTAATGTTTGCTTTGATACCTGTAATGAACGGCCCAGTAATCCCAGAAGGCCATGAATTTTAACGAAAGATTAACCGTTTCCTACAATCTTGTGCACGTTCACTGAAACACACGAATAAACCTCTTTTCCGGATTTAGCCTCAAGGAAAACATGCCCACGCGTGTGGGCTCAGGTCCATTCAATTCGCTCCCAACAGCTTCTATCTGCTGATGTCAATGCTGATTTCTGGTCCCAGATCCCTTCTTGGTGATCACAAAAATGTTTTCTCCAAAAAGATAGCGCCAACTACCTCGAAAAGGGACCAAATAGTAGATAGAGCAAATCAGAGAAACCGCAGGTCTGGGAAATGTTAACCGAAGTGATTTCCTGAAATTCCTTATTTCAACTCATTACAGGGACACTGAAAAGGATCTGGCCATAGGCAACACGCACCTACGTTTCAGGTTCAGATTAACGGCCGGAGTTCAATTTTGGTTAAAGAGAACACATTCATCCCTCTTTAGAGTGGTTTTCCTACTGATTTGTTTTTAAAAGCAGCCACTGCGAGCACATGCCAAGATGCGGTTGTTTCTCCCTGACACCCAGAGTGGCTGAACCGTCCGAGCGCACCTTTTCACAACCAGCCTCCTCCCCACGCCGGACACTGGCGTTGTGGACACGCGGCAGCCACGATCCACAGTGCACACGAGCTGCACAGGCCCCCAGCGCCAGGCGATAGAGAAGGGCAGGCGCGGTGCAGGACGGCGCATCTCTGGCCAGGGTCCCGGCAGCACGGCCCTGCCCACACCTCGCCCAGATCCCAGCTTTGGCTTCATGGTTTCTGATTCAAGCAAGTTCTGGGAATGAACCAAAGGAGGGAATCATCCAGTTAGTCCTCGAGACGAAGTGTTTGTAATGCTCCCTGGCTTATTCTGGGTTCTTAAGTTACATCCTCTCCCGGTGTGCTTTTCTGGCCGTGGGTGGCCTGGGTTGGTCACCAGTGGTCCACGCTTGGCAGAAATGCTCTGCCCTGCTCTCCACCGCCGTCCGAGAGGTGGGGCTCCCCCGACCCAGGACAGGCAGGAGAGCGTGGAATTTCAGGCGTTTACACACTTTCTTGGGTTGGAGCTCGGTTTCTGCAGCGGACTCATGCTTCACCTGAGAAACTGTAACAGGGAACAGCCAATCCTGACTCCATGTTGGATCTGTTTCTTTCCTTTAATGGCTGCTTCCTGTTGCTTTTGTTCCCTAAAAGGATATAGTCTATACATAAGGGCCTTCCCCGGGGAACCCTGCCCCTCTGTTAAACCAAAGCGCCTTTGTTCAGGGGAACATCCGGACCCTGTCCACCTGGGGATGGCTACAAGAAAGAAGAAATGAACACATCCCCTCCCCGAGGCTGGCCATTCCAGGGGATACTTGCAAATTGTATGGCCTTTTCACTTTACTTCCTCGTCTCCTCCCACTCTCTGTGCTGTACAAGAAACTGGCATCCAAACTCCAAGAAGATGGTTATTTAGAGACATTAGTCTGCTGTCTCCTCGGTCTGCTGGCTTCCCGAACAAAGTCATAGTCGCTGCCTCAACACCTCATCTCCCGACGTACTGGCCTGTCCTGTGGCGAGCAGAGCGAGCTTGGATTTGGTAACAAACCAACCCAAACAGTGTGAGAGCATCGCACCCACGGACACGCAGCCAAGAAGATGGTGAGCAAATCACTCTGTACATTTGAAGCAAACAGGCTACTTGAGGAAGGAACACATTATGCCTTTATGACTGGTCATCAGTAAAGAGAACTGATTTTAGATTCCACCAGATTACTTAAAATTTTATGTATCGGGACTGAACACATATGTCATTAATTCCCAAATAACATTTAGCTTTTGTGATTGAAACAAGAATAGCCATGAATCTATATTACTTGGTATTATCCACCAGACACTGTTCTAAGTGCCTTACCTAGACCACACACCAGCCCTACGAGGGGGGCAGGACACTGAAGCACCCCCGGAGCTGACCTTGGGTTCAGACAGAAGTCAAATGCTACACCCCAAAGTGAGATCACAGATATAATATCCATTGCAAGGTTTCTTGAAAACGGTAACTGCTCAAAGCATGTTTGCTACCAGTAACGGTACTAAAATTGCAGGGAAATGAATTATTCCTGCTACCTTCCAACAACTTTGCTCAATATTTATGTGAAGAAACATAATATTCAACCTGCTTCAACTAGATAAATGAATGTGGCACATGATTTCTGAAGTTTCATCTTATCTCCCTGCCCACACATTTATGAGCGGGCAATAAAAGCTTAAAGTTTTTTGAGCTACGAAGATTTGGAGGAAGAAGAACAAAGGGCGTTATTTACTAAAGCTACTTCGGCAGTAAACTACTATCATAAGTAGGTGTACTCAGATTTTTTTCATCTCTTCAAACCAAATTTGGCAATAGAAGTTGTTCAGTGTTAGTGGCAGTATTAAATTGTACTGATTATATGTGAATCAGAGAAATATACACCCCCAAATGGCGTTTTCAATAATCAGAGAAGTATTTTATATGCAACAGGTGGAGAGACTGTAAAATGCCTGTCGGACACCCAAGGCGTTGCCTATTGCAGAAATCACAGGCTTTGGGCCTGGCCCAGCCAGCTTCAGATTGCTCACTGTAGATGTGTCCCTGGAAGGTTTTCTCCACCTTCTTAGCCTTCCATGTTCTCATCTTTGAAAGGGTGACTGGGTGGATTAAGAGGTGATGCCTTTACAGCACCACACAGTGTCTAGCATTTACCAAACGCCCAGTAGGTGGTAGGTTTCCAGAGTCCACATGTTCTTGTGGGGAAGGAACCTTTCCACGAGCAGAAGACCAGCGATGATGTCCCCTTCCAGGCTATGTTCATAGGTTTGTTTGTTAGGAGCGGAATTGCTCAGTTTTTGGGGGGGGGGGAGGGGGCAGCTGTGTGAGGAGGGTTTGCCCACCTGGGCAGCAGAGTGGAGGGGGGAGGGGCAACAGAGTGGCCGCACCAGAGGGGCATCACATCACTGTCTTCCTGCACTGTCTTCTGGCCATCAGCTTTGCATTAAGGCTGAGAATGAGGGGACGGGGTGGAGAAGAGACACACGCAGGCTGTGTGGGTTGAAGATAGGGATGTGACAGAAAACAGAGCAAAACTCTCTAGAGAAGATGATCAAGGAGGCAAACTCAGGAGGAAGGCCTGTAACCCGGGTCCCTCTGCTGGGGCTTCTCTGCTCCCCTCTGCTTTCCCAGCTGTCCGTCTGCCTCCCAAAATCTGAGTGAAAAGTCTCTTACTTACAGTTCCCACTAAGAAAGCTATAGTATGCATCCCACCCTTGCTGAGCAGTGAACACCTAACTCTTAAATTGTTCACATTCTTACTTGTAGTTCTTCAGGTAATTTAGCAGATACTTATGGTGTTTCCCACTGCAAAGGAAAACAAGACTTTTGCTGGAAATACGAAGCTGATGAGGCATTGCCCGGCTGACCCAGGAGCTGGCAGCCCAGCATGGGAGGTTAGGTCGAGCGCAGAAAGAGAGAGCACAGCAGAGACGGGTGGATAGTGCACAGAAGCAGAGGCCAGCCCGCGGTGGGCAGACGGACATCCTGCAAGAGGGGCCCCTCCGCTCTATCTTAAGTAAAGGGAAACTGGGGGAGGCACGCCTTACAGCATTCTCTCTCTTTCTCTCTCTCTCTCTCTTTGATTTGGTGTGCAGGCATTTAGAGCATACTTGAGGGCCTCACCAAAATCAGGGAAGTACAGAGCAGACAGAGAGAAGGAGAGAGTGCTTTCCAACACAGCCTGTCCAAAATGACACGTGCTTCTCAGACACAGAACTCTCCAATCTGTAGTGACCGCAGAGAACTGTCCACAATAAACAGACCCTGAAAAGAATTGCAAACCCTCCCTGGGCACTGTTCCTTTGCTCAATTAAGACCTGGCATTCATGTGACAGATGCCCTGGTCAAAGGACCAGACTCCGTGTGCCCTGGTGGAGGTGGCCAAGGGCACGAAGGGCTCCCAGGCCCCCCCCGCCCGCTGGCGTCTCAGGCAGGGACGGCTTCAAGGAGCGGGGTGGACGGAGACGGCCCCGCGAGGGTCAGGCCTGAAAGCAGAGTGGTAAGTTTTCTCTGTTTCTGTTTAGTTTAATACACGCAAATGTCCAGAAGCGAGGCCCACTTCTTATTTTCCTAATAGTTTCAACCGCTGTGTCCTCTCACGGGGGCCCTGGAGGAACATTCTGTGCAGAGGAGCACAGCTGTGTGACAGGAGGGAAGGCGCTGGGCCAGCTCCACTTGGTCAGTATCTGCAGTCTCCCCAGATCCCCAACCCTCCCCAGCCCTTAACCGTGTATGTACGCATGGCTATGTGTGTGTGTGCAAGCGTGTACATGTGCACACGTATACGTGTAATCGTGACGTTTGGGATTATAGCCCGGATAAACCTAAAGGTCACAGTCAGCATCATTTCAGACGCTCTTTCACTGATGACTCATTTCATTGATGAGTGAATTCCGCAAGTGGGGAAACTTAGCCTGAGACTTGGTGTGGTCCTCAAACGCTGCAAAGGGGACGCGGGGATAGAATCAATGATTTCGTACTCTGAGCCTGCCCAGCCCCTCCCTCTGCCAAATTACAGAAAGCCAAGGAAAGAGAGCATCCCCCCCGATACACACGTGGGTGCGTTTCTAATTCCTCTTGAATCCCAGCAGGGCTGGTTCTGTTCAGTGTCCTGTCACAGTAACGATCACCCAGGTTAAGAGAGAGCCCTCTCCAAGACACGATGCTATTTACATGAGAAATCCATCTTGCAATGTGTGACATTTTTTTCCATTACAAAAACTGCAGCTCGCGGTATGAAAACGGCTGATGAGAGGGTTTAAGGGTGGCGTGTGAGCTCCTGATAATAGCACCACCCATTCCGGCGCCACTCAGACCTGAGCACGTTGCATGGGGCATCTCCTGCATCCAGACGGGGTGATTTAGTTATTTTTAGCCAGCCCTGGTTAGATGGGAGGCGGTGCAATGAGGGATATCACCCAAGGTGACCCCCGCACCGTAAACAACACCTCCTCCTGGGCCGTGCCGGCTGGGGGGGCTCCATCCACTCCCTGGGTCCCTGCTGCCTTAGAGAAGGACTCACCCTGCCTGTGGGACTGTCCCTGCCGGGTCACGAGAGCCAGGAGCGGACTGTCGCAAAGGGCATCTCGTTCGGTCATGGTCACGGGGTTCTAAACAGGAAAGGGACTTGTACTCTGTGTTCCCTTGCAGTCCTTGGAATTTTTCATCAGTTTTTGAGTCAGCCTGAGTCTGTTCTGGAATTCGGGAGACTTAATCGTGCTGCCATGTCAAGGAATTATTGCAGATGTCGACATGATCCCTTCTAAATGAGCCTTTACATTTTCGAGAAATGCCTTCCTTTGAAGGGAGGGTGCCCACGAGGACCCCAGTGACCTACATATTTGTGATTCCCTAAGACTTCAAGCCAGCTCTTGGCACCCCACCAGGAATCTTTGGTAGGAAAGTTTTGAGCTAGATACTTTCATATAATAAATTCTATCTGACAATTCGGGCACTCCCTTTCATGACCACATCTCCGCTTGCCAGGCGGGTACACTGTACAGAGTCAGTGGGCCCAGTACCCACCCCGGGCCCAGGAGTTACATGTGCTTTTTGTAAACCATTCTTTTAATGAGTTCAAATGAGACTGTTTCTAGTTACATCTCATATAGAAAATGTACCTTTTTTTCAAGTAAATGCCTGCAAATTTATATGAGAGACACGTATCACTAGTAAGAAGATTCAAAAACCCAACTTTATACGATTCGAATTTTATCAGTAATTGTGAACCGTTTTTATAAAATGCTAGCTAACCTTTTTCTTCTTTTAATGTAAATATAGTTGCTGAAGAGGAAAAACCATGGTGTTTAGCCCAGCAATTTAAAGATTGTCCCCTTTGATGTGTTCTAAGTATGGAAAGCTTTTCTGTATTATACCCTTAACGCAGAGAAAAGGCTGTTAGAGAATCCTTTATCCCAGCGGAGACCCAGTTCACGCTGCAATTGCCTTTCACTCCGCAGAGCCTAAAGAGAGATGGAAATTTTATATGGCCTGATGTCAATCAGGGATGTGCCTTGTGGAGCATCTAGTTAAAATAGCGAAGTTAAAGACCTTGCCTACTCTTCTTAACTGCGGCTGTAAACTGTCTGCCCAGAACTTCCCTCCGTGTTCAGCCACGTCTCCAGGCCCCACTCCTCTCTTTCTCTGAAGTCTTCTTGCCCAGAGTGAGCATGGAGGAGCCGGCCTCTGTGCATCACCTCTCCTGTACTCACTCACTCACTCATTCATTCATTCATTCTAGTCATTCGGACATCCTTCTCGACTTGCTGGCCTGACCCAGGCACTATTTCAAATGCCACGTTGAACAGAGCCAAGAGTGCGGAAATCCTGGCCTGATCACTTACAAAATACGAGAGGTTTGGGCAGTTACCTGACTTAACCTCTCCGGGCCTCCAAACAGAGAAGGGAACACGCTTACCACACGTGGCTGTAGATATTGATGGGGAAGGTAGCTCTACCTTCCCGTAAAGCGAAAACGCAACACCCGTACTTGTACGTTTTCCTTTACGGTGGTGCTTTCAGCCTTCCTACGAGTCTTCAAGTACAGGATCGTTTTATCCTCACGCCAGCGTTGTGAGTAGAATTTATTATCTCTCTTTTCCCAAGAACTGAGGCAAAAGGAAGACCACAGATGGGCGGACTGTCCCCCCAGTGCTGTCCCAGCACAGGTCCTGCTTCTGGACCATACGCTGGCCCGCGACGTCCGTCTTGCAGAGCATCACGTAATGACAAAAATAATGTTAACGTCAGGAACCACCCGTTCATAGCCTTGAGATCATTTTTTTTCTGTAGGAGACAATTATCTGTGGGTTCCCCGAAGTGCCTGGAAAAGTACTTTGATACAAACCCACTGATGCCAGAAATCCCAATAGTAACAACTAATTCCTTGAAGGTGAACATTGACCTTTTCCTCTAATATTTATCAGAAATGTACACGGGCCTAAAAGCGGAAGCATATTTAGTCTATAATTCTTCAGAGCATGTGATTCTGTCAGCTTCGCCCTTGAAAGAAAGAAAGCTGGGTAGAGAGAGATCTGGAGCACACTTTTGGGTCTAGGAATTTTCTGTAATACCTTTATGACTTAAATATACTGTTTATAGCTTTGTTTAATCTACAGAAACACTTTGTTATTAACCCAAAGTCCCCATATTAGGAATTTAAAAAATAAATCATGTTATACTCATAAATTGACTTATTAATAAACAATTAAAATGGTAAAGAAGATTATTATAAAGGGGAAAAGATGGCCAGTGAAGGGGAAAAGGAAGAGACCTCGGGACTTGCCTGGTGGTCCAGTGGTTAAGACTCCGCACTCCCAGTGCAGGTTTGATCCCTGGTGGGGGAACTAAGATCCCACATGCCGCACGGTGCGGCCAAAAAATGAATAAATAAAAGATAAATAAATAAAATGCACACACCCGGTCCTTAAAAAAAAAAAAAACGTAAAAAAAAAGAAGAGGCCTTGGGGCAGGAGGAAAAGACAGCAGTGAGGCAGAGAGGACCCACAGAGCACGGCCATTTCCCTACACAGACAGAGTTCTCAGGGCACATCATCTGACCCAACCAGGTCTACTGAATTGAATTTACACTTTGATTCAAAAAAGCAAAAAAGTTTCTGCCCCTAAACCTATACTTGCCTCTTGACAGAGGCTGATCCTTTCAGGATAGCACCGAGGGAGGCATGAATTCCCTGTGTTTTTTATTTTAAGGAGGTGCTAACATGCAGTTTAATTATAAGCACTTAAATTCCGGTGATGTCAATGGCCTCACCTCCGAGGGACCCCAGGGCAGGGCCGCAGGACCTGGAGCGGTGACCAGTCCACAGGCACGTGTGGATTCAGCACACAGGCCTGTGAACGTGGCCGGGAGCCTTTTAGGTAACGTCTAGGAACAGCTGGCTTCAATTCAAGATTTTGTGGAAAGAGCAGAGTAGGGGATGGAAAGTTCTGAAAAGGTAAGGAGTCAAGTTCAGTAGACACAGCACAGGTTGTGGCTGAGAGTTCAGAATTCTCTTCTGCTGTTTTAAACTAGGCCCATGGAAAAGTCCAGCTGACAGACCAGTTATTAATGGGTTCACTACGTTCCAAACAACATATGGAAAACTTTCCTGTAAGAAGAGAACAAAGTATGTATTATTTTATTTTTATGTTAGAGAGAGGTTTTTAAAAAATTGTTTTCCGTATTCCAAAACGGAACATGTTTGATGCAGAAAACTAAGTACACTGAAAAACAAATACCGATAAATTATTAGTTTATAGACATTTATAACATATCCATATTTTAATTTTAAAAATATAGAAAGCATTTTTTTTTTTGCAGGGTTGCTGCATTGGGTCTTCGTTGCTGCACATGGGCTTTCTCTAGTTGCAGCGAGTGGGGGCTACTCTTCGTTGTGGTGCACGGGCTTCTCATTGCAACGGCTTCTCTTGTTGCTGAGCAGGGGCTCTGGGCGTGCGGGCTTCAGTAGTTGTGGCTTGTGGGCTCAGTAGTTGTGGCTCGTGGGCTCTAGAGCGCAGGCTCAGTAGTTGTGGCGCACGGGCTTAGTTGCTCCGCGGCCTGTGGGATCTTCCCGGACCAGGGCTGGAACCCGTGTCCCCTGCATTGGCAGGCGGACTCTCAACCACTGCGCCATGAGGGAAGTCCCATATTTTTATTTTATAATAATCTTCTTTGCCATTTTAATTGTTTATTAATAAGTCAATTACAAGTATAACATGATTTATTTTTTAAATTCCTAATATGGGGCCTTTGGGTTAATAACAAATTGTTTCTGTAGATTAAACAAAGCTATAAACAGTATGTTTAAGTCATAAAGGTATTACAGAAAATTCCTACACCCAAAAGTGTGCAAGTTTTGAATGCTCTGAAGGAATCAGCTACATGTTGCAAAGCAGCTTTTCCCAAAGTCCATAGTGAATGATAATTAATGAGAAATGATATGAATAATCGCCCACCTTCCCTTGCACTTTGTTCACCCTTTAAATTATTTCATTTCAGCACCACAAATTAGATAGGAAAAGCTGATATTTTTTTAAAATTTTGAAACAATTTAGTCTTATTCTCCAAATTGCTTATTCATTTCCTTTGGTCTGTTTTCTACTGGGTATCCAACGTTTTCCAATTTATTGCTAGGCTCTCTTTATATTCTAAGTAATTAAGCCTTTGTCATGTATATTATTACTTCATTATTTGATTTCGAATTTTGTTATGGAAAACTTACATACACAGAAATTTTAAATATGCGTAGAATAACATATATAAATATTTTCTTGGGAGTTTTACCTTTGATAACACGCTTATTTACAAAGGTCTTCCCAACTCCAAGAATGTAGAAATAATTTCTTGTACTTTCCTACACATAAAATCCATGAGGAAGTTTATTCAATAAGAGACAGAAGCCTTACCTTTGGAAAGTTTTGAATAGTTAATCAGTTGCCTCAATATCATTTGTTAAATATTGTCTGTTTTCCCCACTGATTTGCTAATTCTTGCAGTATACTAAATCTCTATATACAGCTTTTTAGCACATTTATTCTTTCAGATGAACTTTGAAATCAACCAGTAATTTTAAATATCTTTGAAATTTTGAGTAGAATTGTGTTAAGTGTATAGATTATTTTGGGGAGGATTTACAATATGTTTCTGTATTCAAGTATTACATCTTTTAGGGGAAGTTTTATGTTTTGTGTTTATGTTTATGATAAGATGACTTTTTAAATCTAACCAATTAGCTTTTTTGGAAATGTATTGCTTATTGCCAGAGGAAATCTGATCTGGTCCCCATAGTTTATGACTCTTTATCCCCAATAAGGATATTATATATTATGCTACTTAATTTGTAACCAAGACCATTCTGAGTTTTTTTTTTAAGTTTTGATTGATTTTAATTGTTTTCTTAGTCCAAATAGATAATTGAATCCTCAGAAAATAATTACCAATTTGCATCCACCTTTTCTTTTTTGTTTGATTAACTATGACAGTAAGAAACTCTTTAAATTCCAAACTCTAATGTTTCACCATTTAACATAAGTCTGACATTTTAGGGATTCTTCATCAGATGAAGCAAGTATATCGTCCTCTTCTTTGCTTAAGTGTTCAACTAGATTTTGCACACTCAATGTTATTACCTGTCTTTAGGGGATTCTGCTTGATTCTAAAAACTTTATGACAATATCTACTCTCCACTTTAAACTTTTAGAAATAGCAGTTTAGAAATAGAGTCCCTGAGTGTAGCTGGGCACACAACTACCACACGACGGGCATTTCCCAGCTTTCCTTGAAATTAGCCCATGTGGTTAATTTCAGGGCAGTGGGATGAGAGCAGAAGTGAAGTGACAACATTTGTCTTCCTGCCTTAAGGGCAGCGTCTCTGTGGAGACATTTTTTCTTTCTCCAGTGTTGGACTGGGTTAGTAATAAGCAGACCAGCACTCGGAACAAGAGGTGGAAGTTACTGGGATTCCATAGTGTCCAGCCTCCTGGTTGAAAGCCTGGGTTATCTCAAGGGTCAGAGCAGTTGACCAGTCGAGACCACTGTTTTCCCCTAGACTGCTAAGGAAAGGACATAGTATGTGTGATGTATACATAAATTTATATTAATATTTGCTTATGGTATGTAAATGTATAAATATATTATATATTCACGTATATATTTAAGTGATTGTGTTTTAGCATCTCTTTCTTATAGAAGCTTCGTCTATACCATACCTAATACACACATCAATTAACGTAGTCATACGTTTTTGTCTCTTTTGATCTGGAAGAGGCTGGTGTAATAACCCTTTAGTGTGATGTTAGATTTGGTTGGCTAATACTTAGAGTTTTTATATGCACTTCTGTTAAGAGACTGGTCTGTATCTGAGAGA
The DNA here is from genome assembly GCF_003676395.1 of Aethalodelphis obliquidens. Lineage (NCBI taxonomy): Eukaryota > Metazoa > Chordata > Mammalia > Artiodactyla > Delphinidae > Aethalodelphis > Aethalodelphis obliquidens. Next base: position 32,144,694 of record NW_020837960.1, on the reverse strand, counting down.
AGCGGATGGAGTAAGAACCTGGGCTTTCGGGCCAGACTTCCTGGGTTTCAGTCCTGTTGTCTGTTTCTTGATGGCTCCAAACCTGAAGATATTCACCGTCACTGTGCCTCAGTTACGTCATCTGTGAAACTGGGAAAATCACTGAACACTTTCAAACAGCTGGTGTGAGGATGAGATAAATCAGTACGAGTAAAGTGCTTCAGACAGTGCCTGGCACAGAGCAAGCGTTCACTGGATGCGATTATTAGTGTGAGCGTGTGCGTTTTTGTTGTTGTTTTGTCCTCAGGTTTCAGTATCTGGAGGACCCGACTTACTCTACTGGATTAATTTTAATTTTTGTTTCTTTTCCATTTTTCTCCGCCGTGGAGCAGTTTAACTAGTACAGCCATCACCCATTTTGTGAAAACAGTTCTTTGAACTCTTTTGATTAATTCTAAGGAAGTTGTTCTACCTACAATGTTTACATCTTTTCCATAAATTACTTTACCTCTGCCACTGATCTTATTCTGGGATTGGTTCTTCTTAGACATTATCTCCTCTAAATCTTCACCATGGGGCCAAGGCTTCTGGAAAGTCGATATATGCCTGAAACAGAAGTCCCCGGATATCTGCTGCACAGGTCTAAGTCCGCACTACAGTGAAACCACGGTGACCGTCCAAATTAATCCCTCAAACCTTCCGTGCCTCCCCTTCACTAGAGGCGCGTGGCTGGTGAACAAAGTTCCCCGTTCTGTCTGTCCCCAAGGACTGTGTGATTGTCACAGGGCAGGTGTGAGCTCGATGGGGCTGGGTGAGGAGAGACAGGTAACATCGCTGTAGTTTTCAAGGCTTGTGCTCCCCTGCACCTTCCTGCCACCCACCTCAGAACTATTGGAAATGTCTGTGTGTTATAAACTTTATGTGAACTATCGGTAGCCAAGACACGTCACCCTACTGTCAAGGAAACAACAGTTGAAATGATCAGAACACAGGAACAAGCATTTACAGTTGCCGTGGTGGACTGAACTGTTCCCCCCAAAGGTATTAAGTCATAACCCCCAGCACCTGTACATGTGACCTTACTTGGAAATACTCTTGTAGATATAATCAAATTAAGATGAAGCTATACTAGACTAGGGTGTGGCCCAAATCCAACAGCTGGTGTCTTATCAGAAAACGAGAGGCAGACACCGAGACCCAGAAAGACGGCGGGAAGAAGGCCCTGTGATGGCAGAGGAACACCGAGGACTGCGGCCACCCCGAGAAGCCACGAGACTCAAAGATCCTCCCCTAGAACCTTCAGAAGAAAACCCTGCTTCCGAGAATGGCCTGCTGACATCTTGATTTCAGACTTCTTGGCCTCCAGAGGTAGCAAGAATAAATTTCTGCAAAGTCATCCACTCTGCAGTAATCCATTGAGGCAGCCCGAGGAGATTCATCCAACTGCTAAGAGGAAACGGAAGAGCGTCAGCCTTTTTCCCCCACAATCCATATGCTTTTATTTTGCTCTTTCTCTTGTCCTATTGCCCTGAGTACGAATTTGATTTTGACTTGGGGGAAAGGTCTTTAATCACCCTCCATTAAGGTTGATATTAAGCTTTGACTCTAGGACGTTACAAAAGAGAAAGAGCATATTAATCCCCAAGTGTGTAGAAGGAAGTAATTAATGCAGATAAGACTGGAAATAGACAAAAGAGAAAACGTGCAAAGCCAACATCAGCTTCTTTCAAAAACTAATCAAAGTAATAACATTAATGAGACTCATCAATGAAAGAAAAAGCACAAATTAACAATATCAGATACTTCAAATGTTAAAAAGATATTAAGGTGATATGAAGAAAAATTCTATGCCAATAAATTTGACTATATAGATTAAATGGAAAAATGTACTGGAAAAAGTTGATCAAAGTGACATAAGAAGAAATGAAATGTCTACAAGTCCTTTATCTATTAGATATATTGACTAGGAAATTAAAAATCGTTCGATAAAAAAGGTTTCAGGTCCAAATGACTATACTAGTGAATTCTGTAAAACTTAAGAAGGAGGTAGCACCAATCTTACACACACATTTACCGAAAAAAATGATGCTGGAAACATCTTCAACTGGTCTTATTTAGCAAGAATAACCGTGATGCCAAAATACGGCAAAGACATTACCAGGAAAGAAAATATAGACAAATATCCCCCAGGAGCACAGGACCAAGCATTACTAACAAAATATAAACATACCTGATCCAGCAAAAGATAGTACATTATTACAACAGAGTTTATTCCAGGTGTACACATGAATTCACCATTTAAAAATCAATCCTCATAATTCACCTCACTAACAAGCTGAAGTAAAAATTTAAAAAAGGTGATGTCACTTGATGCAGATAAAATTCAACAGCCAAGCATGATTTTTAAAAAAGAAAAGCAGCAAACGAGAACAAAATGAAATTTCCTCATTTAACAATAAGGCACGTCTAAAGTTACCATTGCAGTTAATAGTGCCTCCTTTACCGCTTTACCTTGTGGTCGGAAGGAGAGTGTTTGCTCTCACCATGTCTGTTCTGGGACTTCCTGTCCCAGTCGGTGCAATAAAGCAGGATGCAAGAGAGCATCCCAATGGGAAACAAAGAAGGAAAACTGTACATCCCTAAAGATGGTGATTGTGTATGCAGGAAAACCTCATGGAAAATACAAAATGAGGAAAACACCAAAGTCCTAGAACCAAACAGTAAACTTAGTAAGGTCGTAGGATTTCTAAAAAACTTTTTATTTTATATTGGAGTATAGCTGATTTACAATGTTGTGTTAGTTTCAGGCATGCAGCAAAGTGATTCGGTTTTACATATACATACATCTATTTTTTTCAGATTCTTTTCCCTTATAGGTTATTAGAGAATATTGAGTAGAGTTCCCTGTGCTATACAGTAGGTCCTTGTTAGCTATCTATTTTATATATAGTAGTGTGTATGTGTTCATCCCAATCTCCTAATTTGTCCCTCCCCCCAACCTTTGCCCTTTGGTAACCCTAAGGTCACAGGTTTAAAGGGTCAATATACAAACTTCAAATACATTTCCATATAATAGTAACAAAACATGTGAATATAAAATTGTAAAAGAAAATATCACTTCAAAAGCATTACAATGTCAAGACCTAACAGATAGGGACGAATCTTAGAAAATGGGCAAAAGAAGACATGCAGGTGCCCAGTGAGCCAATGCAAAAGTGCTGAACGTGTCTGGCCATCGGGGAAAGAGCAGTTAAAGCCACAGCAGGTGCCCTTTCACACCCTATGGAAGAAACGAAGGCAACCGGGCCTCGGCATCTCATTTTTGGCGCCTCCATGGAATAGTACAGATCCGGAGGAGGAGACTCCCTTCCCAAAGCAACAAATGTAGGACGGGGAGAAAACCGGTCCACATGTTTGGGGAGCAGGATATTTGCACAGAAATGCATTCCAACCCTTGTTTCCACCTCATTCCAAGGGTTCGTTTCAGCTTCCAGGAGGAAAGCTTTCCAAACTAAAAATAAAAGTTGCCTGCATTTCTACAGAGGTTTTAGCCTAACGTTCTAATTTACTGCCTTCAGTGCCCTTTAAACGTCACGGTAATGGCAACAGGAAAACAGAAGGGAAAAAAAATGAGTAAAGTGTATTTTGGAAAATTCTCCTCTTGTATAACCGTGTCTCCACCAGTAGCTTTGCCGCGGAGGTGGGTCAGCGGTGGGGTTGGCAGTGTATTGCTGGGAGCTCCATGGGGACGAGGCCAAGATTAACAGGACTTTGAGAAACAATACGCCTAATCTCACGGTGACCCTCCCTCACCAGCATCCTCCGCACTCTTCGAAATACGCCTTTTGATTTGTCTTTCATTATAAAAGATGATGACTGCATCTAGGAAACAGGATGGATTTATCCTAGTACATCGTAATGACAAACACTGCCAGATTCTGAGGCTTCTGAGGCTAAGTGGTGTCCGCTGCATGGGTTCCACCAAAGAACTGAAGTCTGAATTCAGCTCATTTGAAAACGTCCTCCACATGGATATTTCAAAAGCTGTCGTTACTCCCAGGGCTTTCCTTGAATGTAAGAAGTAAGTTACTAAATCATATTCGTGTGTATGAGATGACCTTATCCCTACCTGAGGGCGCAGGAAGACAGATATAAATATTCGTCTACAGACAACAGCATGCGTTCTTAGTTTGCTTTTAACACGTGCATTCGGAGAACTCAGGAGGCCCACCACTGTTTTCCAGCAACAGTCCTAAGTATCAGTACAAGTAAGCCAACTGTGCATCTTTCTACTGGAATTGGTTTAGCAAACAGAAATATTTTTAGTAGAAAAGTATCATAAAAGTGTCACAGCCATTATGTTGCAAATGCAGCTAATTTATTGTCTAAGGGACAGATTTCTCCCTTACTCATAGAAATTCCATAGAAATTTATATTTTTGTGTGTGTAGGTACTTTGAGTTTATAGCCTGGATCTTATCTCACAGAAAGAAGCACTAGGTCTTGGAGGTTTGCACATGGGGGTAATGATATTCATGTTAAAGTTACCAGAGGTTCCTGAAATTTTCCAGAACTTACTACCGAATTTTTGAGGTGACACATTTGATTCAGCCATTCATTCATTTAAATACTGGATGACCTCAGTCCTTTGAAGACCGGGGCAACGCAAGTGTTCCATCTTTTCCACAAGTCAGGAGAGGAAACACAACGAAACCCTGACGAGGGACTTAGCTGCAGTGACGTGCATGGCGGAAAGAACCTGGAGAAAGCGCGTCATCATAGCCCGTGTGGCGACGGGCAGAGACGGGGCAGGCAAGTGAAGTAACCAGGCCTGCCCTGGCCTGCCTGTCCTCTCTGGTCTTGGGACCTCCCGGTGCAGAGGCCATCACGGGACGCCCGTCCCGAGGAGGTCTTTGTGCTCTGGGCTGTCCTTGAGCTCGCATAACTTGCCCTGCCTCTTGGAGATGCGGGGACCTGGAACATGTCTCCTGTGTCCCACACCACCTATGGCCATTGATTTCGTTGCGACTGATGGTAACCTTCTTCTCCCCTCTGCAGAGGGAAATGCTCTAAGGCAGAACAAAGTGGACGTTCTTGGTTCCCAAGCCTTTCCCTGAGCAGAGGTGGAATGCAGAAAAAGAGGAAGAAGGTATTTGAATACAGAATTCTCCTTTTTAGGGGCAATAACCAGGTTATCTCAGACTCCTGGAATTGCCTTTTCTCTGGCCTTTAGGTCCTTCCTTCCTCCCTCCCTCCCCCCGCCTTCCTTCTTCTTCTTTCCTTCCCTTTCTTCCTTTCTCTCTTTTCTTCCTTTCTTTCCTTCCTTCCTTCTTTCTTTTTCTCTCTCTTTCAGTCAATCTTTTTTTTTTTTAAATTATTTATTTTATATTCATTTTTGGCTGTGTTGGGTCTTCGTTTCTGTGCGAGGGCTTTCTCCAGTTGCGGCGAGCGGGGGCCACTCTTCATCACGGTGCGCGGGCCTCCCACTGTCGCGGCCTCTCCCTGTCGCGGCCTCTCCCGTTGCGGAGCACAGGCTCCGGACGCGCAGCCTCAGTAACTGTGGCGCACAGGCCTAGTTGCTCCACGGCATGTGGGATCTTCCCGGACCGGGGCACGAACCTGTGTCCCCTACATTGGCAGGCGGACTCTCAACCACTGTGCCACCAGGGAAGCCCTCAGTCAGTCTTTAAGAGTGACTTCAAGTCCATAATTCTCTTTCTAGGAACCCCCTAAACTAACAAGGAATAAACCTTTCAACCAACACTTTTATATACAAGGCAGCGTGGTACCAGGGCAAGGATTTCATCACCTGGAGCTTTGACGACAGATTCACTGATGTCTCTCTGGGAAGAGTAGCAGGATTCACTTTCCCAGTCACAGAAATAACACAATATGATTCGCTCTGGTCCTCCTCCAAAGGCCGGCCCCTCACTGCTTCCTGATGGGAAGGAAGACGCTGTGGGGTGACGTTCCCCCTTTCCCTGATTCCCGCTCTCAGTAGCCTCTGGGGGGGACAGAACACACCCACTCGGGACTCTGCATGAGCTTCCTTTCTGGAGTTTCTGCTCCAAAACAATTGCAATGATAGAATATCAAGCCCAACTATACCTGTTTACTGCAGTGAGCCCACCACATTTGGAAAGGATATTAAATAACAATTACGTTTTCATAAATTGACTTTGCAGGAGAAGGATTAGATATTTAAACTATTATCACGTCCATGATCTTTCAGATGAAAACTTTCACTTAAAAAAGGAAAGCGATCTCATCAAGGGCCAACTGTACATGTTTTTTTAAATAAAAAAATTTTAAAGGTGAAAACATAATACGAAATTATAAAAGCTTGAATAAATATATCTATGCATTGGAGATCCATTGTAGGTACCGACATATGCTTTGTATTTCACAAAATAGATGTTGTTAGAATTTAGATATGCAGGGTTGCCAAAACTGCACGTGTTTCCTTAGAGACCTTTTAAAAGCAGAAATCTAATTATACAAAAAATTTTAGGAAAATAATAATGGCAATTTTAAAGTTCCAGATGTTAGAGTCTTTAAACCAACTAGGCTAGACGAGTGTCAACAGTATGGTTTTCTTTCCCCTTTCAGAACCTTGGTCTCTGAGGGTGAACGGCATTGCACCACCCAAGGCACGGGTCAAACAGCTATTTATCCCCTGCTTTACTGATACAATGTAGTGCTCATAACGGTGAATCAAGTGCTACCCATTATCACAGGCAATCAAGAAAATTAAACCTCCTTAAAAATCATTTACACAAATACAAAGCATTTCAAACTTAAGTGACGCTGTCATTATTGTTGTTTTTCCAAGGTACGGCTAAGTTCTCTCTCTCTGGCTGATATGTCCAAGATGTCACTGACAGTGGCAGCAAGACCACCAGATTGGTTCTGATTTTTGTGCTCCACCTGTATGTCTTTCAAAATTAAGTATCTGACATCTAATTTTACTGAGATGTGCCTTTTCCCAAGTATCTAATATCCTAGAGAACTAACGTAAAAGTCATCTCTTGTCCATTTCCTGAGAGTTTGCCTAAAAAGTGTAAAAACTGCACCAGGGGCTTCCCTGGTGGTGCAGTGGTTAAGAATCTGCCTGCCATTGCAGGGGACACGGGTCCGAGCCCTGGTCTGGGAAGATCCCACATGCCGTGGAGCAACTAAGCCCATGCGCCACAACTACTGAGCCTGCGCTCTAGGGCCCACAAGCCACAACTACTGAGCCCGCAAGCCACAACTACTGAAGCCCGCGCGCCTAGAGCCCATGCTCTGCAACAAGAGAAGCCACTGCAATGAGAAGCCCGCGCACCACAATGAAGAGTAGCCCCTGCTTGCCGCAACTAGAGAAAGCCCGCACGCAGCAACGAAGACCCAATGCAGCCAAAATTAAATAAATAAATAATTAAAACAAAACAAAACTGCACCAAAGCTAGGTTGACCAGCCCGAAGTGTTCTTTGAGACAGCGTGGGGGAAGTTCCAGACCTGCCCTTCTCATGGAGGAGCGGAGCCTCAGCAGAGCAGCTTCAAGGATCTTTGCTGGAACACGCGTCCCGTGCGCTCTGACCTCTCCCCTTCATCATCTTGTGGATGCTCAAGACACTGGAGCCAATGCTCTGAAGTGCCCGACTGCCTTCCCGCCTTAGCACTGGCTCAGAGCTAACCCAGGAAAAAGGTGGCTTCTCTCTAGACAAGCAGGAATCAGCAGAAAGTAGACAGAGTGAGAAATAAAACACCCCCAGGGGCATGTCTCTTTCTCCTCCAGAGGCCACCCAAGGTCCTGCGTGGCCTTTGTACATCTCCCGTCCCAGGACTCCTGTCCGCACAGAGGCCCCCTCCCACCGTGATCTCAGAATCCAGCCCAGATCTTCTCTGATGGAAATTCCAAAAGGACCTTCCATCCTGAAGAAGTTGCTTGAGGAAGAGAGTGAGTTTTCTCAGGGCCTCTGGCCAGGCTCACAGGAGCACAGCAGTAGGTAACAAGCTGGCTTAGCGTCAGTTGCTCTGAGGGTAACGCACACCCAGAGAGATGCTAGGATTTCTCAGAGGATTTGCACTTGTGTCGGGTGATTGCAGGAGAGTTTAAGGTAGCGAGTCTTTCCTTGAGGTGTCAGGAGGTACAGGTGGCCGCATGATGGGACCTCCTAAATCCCACCTAGAAGCTGGGGGGCCTGGACAGTAATGATTAAACAGCGGCCGTCACCCGCCCTGCGTGGGAGGGGAGACGTTTGGTCACTTCCGCAGCTGGACAGGGTCTGTGTCTATGCTCAGATATCCTTCGAGTTGTCCTGTTTGTCCTGATGCTTCATCGCCACAGAACAGCCTTCCTGACATTGAAATGGGTTTACGGTCAACAGGAGAACACCGAGGCCTTGCGCTGAGCGCCAGTCCAGTTCATAGCAGCACAAAGGACTAGCTGACAGCTCCAGGCCAGCTCCTGGACACCAGGACTGCCTTTCTCTCCCTCAGCCCGCACATTTGGCCAATGCAGACAAAGGAGGCCACTGGACACACTCCATGCTCCTCAGATGCTCCGCGTGGGGACATTTCACTGTTGCTCGCCGGGGCTGAGATTACTTAGAGGACACGAACCTCATCCATTCCAGGAGATTTGCTGGGTTCTTTGATATGACAGTAGCTGCCCAGTAGCCTGGAAGATTCTGCAAGGGACACACCAGCCAACTGGAACAGAGGCAGTTATCAGAAAGGAAGAAAAATTAGTCCTCAGAATGAGCCTTGAAACCAGGGGCCTAGATTAGAAAACCAGACGAGGAGGCCAGTCGGGTGGTCTTGGGAAGCCAGGTGACCTTCTCGCAGCTCCGTCAAGGGCTGACGATCTTGCAGTTGGCACCAACAGAACAGTGTTCGCTAGAGCGTGCGTTTCCCCAGGGCTCAACAAGGGCCAAAGACCGACGGTGATTCTCTGCAACAACTCTGGCTAATGCTTGGGTTTTAGACTCTTCTTAGCGTCAAAGGCAAGGTTTGGACAAACGTTGCAGTTGCGGTGTCCCTAACTGAGAATTGCGCTGGACTTGGTGTGCACGAAGGCTTATCTCAGCTGTCCCTTCTGGGAGTTTTATAAATAAACCTCATTTTGGAGGTTTTTGTGTAATTTTTTCCATGCAAACATGATCAATTGGAGTGTAGATAACTGTAAGTGTTTGCAAATCTCTAACACATATCCTGAATACACAGGCTAAGTGTGTATGAGGTATAGGTGCAAACCTGACGTCTGTGTAGGAAAGAATGATCTGACGGTGCCCAGACTGTTTGGGGAATGTCCGGCTCATTTATCTCAACAGGAAGAGGCAGATTTTGTGTCCCTTTATGAGGACACATTTTTTTGAGTCAATTTAAAACAGACAAAGTGTCCCTGAAGTGAACAAGTTAACCATTGTGGCCAGCGCAGCTCCAATATTAGCGTTTTTTGGGACTGGCTAACTCGTGTTGATAGGGTTGTAATGACCTCAGCGGAAATGTTTTGATAATGTGGAGGTTAAAGTTCACTTTGTAGAAGACTGAAGGTTGATATTCATGTGAGGGAAACTTAAGAACTAAAAGGCACCCGTAAAAAGACCGTCTAGTCTCCAAAGTGTGTATAAGAGCAGCTATCCGGTGGGGTTGTCAGATGCAGCAGACAGGTACTCAGAGAAGCCCCTGTGCGCTGGGAAAATGTGCATGAGAGCTTTGTGAGTCCTTCAGCAGGAAAAGGAGAGAGACCCCAGGGGATAAAAATATAGGATGATGATAAGGGAAATCACATTAGGGTCCTAAAGGGGGCCATAATGTACTAATGGGCAAGGTCAGTAGTGGAGCAAAAGCACAGAAGAGTGCGTGGGCCAATCAGAAATAGTCTGATTCCATTGTCTTGGGTGGAAGGCGTCTGCTTCTGTAGTCAGTGGCTTCTGGAGAATTCCAAAGAACCCTTAGTTTAGGGTCTTTCAAAGGATGGGACGTCTAGTGTCAAGGAGAAGTGCTGCGTGTTGGTTAACGGGTACACACCTTCACTTTGACTGGCAAGTCCGTTATTCAGAGAGCATCTTCCCTCAACACTCACGGGCAGCTTCTCTGATGCTTCTACAGACATGCTGAAATGTTTCCATGAGCGGGTGGGCGTGCAGACAGCACCAGCAAGACCTCCTACAACTGGCTCACCAGCATCAGGCCGATCCCTGCTCCTGTGGCTAATATTGTGACATGTCTTAATTTCATTCTATTCTATCATCGCTGTCTTTTTAGGTGATCATACAGCATTGCAAGGTTTTTAAATTTGCCATTTATCTCATAGGAGTGCTTGGATAGGTCAGGAGATCTCTTGGTTTCTAAATCAGGTTGAAATGAGGGACATACCCCACATCCTACCCACCATCAACATGAATGTACATATTTTATCTTTTGTCAGGGAATTAACCATCTGAATTGATTTCATTTCTGTGACAAGTTTTTATTTTAGGGGTAAATTCAAAAGTATCTTGTTTGGCAATTTTCTGTTTTACTTGTTATGTGTGATTTGTTGACAAACAATTAAATCGCCGTCATCCGAAGGCGTCTCCGGGCAGTTTGTGTAGAGTTCCCAAATCTGGGTCGTTCCCGGAGAAAACTACACAATTGTGGAGTCTTTGACTTCATGTAAAGGAAGGAGGAGGGATGGGTTTGACAGTGATGTGTGAAGGACAAAGCAGTGATATTTTATAGGAAAATGAAAAGTGGTGAGCACTTCTTTTTCTTCTTGTCAATAGACAAGATTTGCGTAGGAATCCCACTTCGGTAGTTATGGGTACTCAGTGACTTACTTCCCACGCATATGTGCTTGTCTTTAACTGCGAGATTTAAGAAAAGGATGAGACTCAGGAAGGATATAAGGGAGTTCTCGGCACATATAGTAAAGAAAGGTAGACCCAGGATGACCAGGGTGGAATTTTAAGACACAGAATGGCTACATTACCATCTTACGAACAGAGGCCCAGAAGTTAATATAGAGGAAGAAAAAATAGGACTGGCTTTGTTATCCTGGTGACAAATATCACGCATGTGAGTTTGTGTCAGAGCTGTGGGACATCTAAACGTGGTAACTAATCTCTGGTTTGCTTGTTTTATATTTTCTTTTAAAATCTCTGGTGGGCTTCATCTTTTCCCGAAGTACAACAAGGGTATATCTTAAGTGACCCACAGACTCACTTCTCTGAAAGACAGGAAGATAGAAAAAAAGCTGTGGATCTGGAGAGGAGAGAAGCTTCGGTCAGCAGTTGTGAGGTGGGCACGTGCACGGGACCTCAGAAGACAAGGAGGCTCCCTTCCCAAGTCCCTGTGCCAGCTTTGGCGCTCACCATTCCTTCAGAGCTCACTCCAATTTTCTCACCACCATGCGGTCCCAATTTTCAGGCAAGAGATGCAACCACCATTGGTTTAGGCTTTTGTGAGAGCCTGCGATCTTTTACCGGTGTTTTCATGGAGAAATGATTCCAAGTTCCAAATATAAGACTTCTTCGAAGCTTCTGGAAATGAACCCCAGGAACTTCTAGCCTCCTTCAGCTTAGCTTAGAGGCTAAGCGGCGTGGCTCTTCTGCTTGTTTTATCTCGTGGCCAAGAGGAAGTCACCCGTGTGGAGGAATAACAGTCAGCCTTAGTGACAGTTATCTTACGATTTCTAGGGCTAAAAGAAGAAAGATTTTCAAACCTGAATTTTGGGGAGCATTTTCATTTGTTTTAGATCTATGAGAGGTAGACTGATCAGAGACTATATGTCTCACAAGCAGGGTTTAAAATGTTGCATTTCAAGAAAAGTTGACAAGAAACATTCACATTTTCCCTGCCTGTTTTAAAACATCATTATGGGCTCTTGTGATTTATGGCCTCTCTTGTCATTCTGGCACCTACAATGGATAAGATCATTAAAAACTTTTTTAAAGCTTTTATTTATCAGAGCCATGGAAAAATGACATTCCTATTAGCTTTAGTTGGAAAAGTTAGCAAAGCATGTTGTAACTCATTCCAGGTAATATCTTTCTTTTGTATAGCTATTACCCAGACCTATCTAAAGAAACAGTTGAATGTGAATTATTTCAAAATCAGAATAGTCTCTGTAAAATTTGAAATGCATTATGCGCCTCAGGTGCTGACAGCGAAGCCCATGCCAAGCATTTGATCCACGGATACCCGTTTTCCAAGTTCTCCAGATCCTTAGATGTGCAGCTCTTCCATTTTTTTCTGTGGCCAATTTTCAAATAGGGGATCGGGAAACAGTTTAGAGATCATAAATCACACTGATCGTTGGGAAATAAAAAGGGTTCCTTTGCTTCTTCAGATGTGGTTCCACACGTTTTTACAAATCTTTAAGCTAAATCAGAAATCCAGACGCAAAATTATGGTGCTTACATATATCATGTCTGTGACGTTCCACGGAGGAACGTGGGGCTGGAAGACCTGACCAGGCTATAAGCTGGCATAAAAAAGCTCAGGTCAACACTGCAGAAAACAATGGAGAAGAGTTTAAAAGTGAGTGTGGTTCCACTGCTGTGTACATGTCTCACTAAGTGACTAATTCAGCCAAAATATAGCATTCACTGCACGTGATCATATTAAAGAACTATTGTATTTGCAACTTACTCATTAAACGGACCTGGTAATAGTTTCATTTTTACTTTAAAAAATTCCAGTCTTTCTGATAGGACTAGTGACTGCCTCCCCTTTATTTTTACGTGTCTTTATATTCTCCCACTGTTTTTTAAATAATAAAAATGAGTTACTTTTCTAATCATAAAAATACATTTAAAAATGCCTACACTGTCTTAGAGACACTCTTCACATCTTCCTGTCTTCTCAGCTGCTCTGCTCACGTCGGCGTCTTCTCCCTTGACCTTCCTCTAGCACGTTTTTGGGTGTTTTGGTCGTGTGTACTCCTCACTTGCTATAAGTCACTTTCCTTCCCAATGAGGCTGCAGGAGGCTTGACCGTGGGGATCATTTATGTGCTTGTTGCTTCTCAAAGTGGCAACGCAACATTAGCACAAAGATGATAATGATGCCCTTTAAGATTTCTTTTTTTAGGGCTTCCCTGGTGGCGCAGTGGTTAAGAATCCACCTGCCAATGAAGGGGATACGGGTTCGAGCCCTGGTCCAGGAAGATCCCACATGCCATGAGGCAACTAAGCCCGTGAGCCACAGCTGCTGAGCCTGTGCTCTAGAGCCCGTGAGCCACAACTACCGAGCCCACGTGCCACCACTACTGAAGCCCACGTGCCTAGAGCCCATGCTCCGCGGCAAGAGAGGCCACTGCAACGAGAAGCCCGCGCACCGTGACGAAGAGTAGCCCCCGCTCAACACAACTAGAGAAAAGCCTGCGCACAGCAACGAAGACCCAACACAGTCAAAAATGAATAAGTAAAATAAATAAATTTGTATAAAAAAAGAACAAACTAATCCCAAAGTTAACACAAGGAGGACTATAATAAATATCAGAGCATAAATAAAAAGAAATAGAGAACAGAAAAACAATAGAAAAATCAACAAAACTGAGATTTTTAAAGATAAAGTTGATAAACAGCTAGACTAAGAAAAAAAGAAAACAAATAAAATCAGAAATGAAAGAGCAGACATTACAACATATGACAGAAATAAAAAGAATCATAAAGGACTATTATGAACAATTATGAGCCAAGAAATTAGATAACCCAGAAGAAATGGATAAATTTCTAGAAACGTACAACCTATCAAGACGGAATCAAGAAGAGATAGCCTAAATAGACCAATAACAAACAAGGAGATTGAATCAATCATCAAAAGACCTTCCAACAAAACGGAAACAAAGACAACAGACAAAAACCTTCCAACAAAGGAAAACCCAGGACCAGATGGCTTCACAGGTGAATTCTCCCAAACATCAAATAAGAACCAACAGCTACTCTTCTTAAACTCTTTCAAAGAGTAGGAGAACACTCCCAAACTCATTTTATCAGGCCAGCAAGGGTTCACCCAAAAAATCACGTATAATAACGTTGGTAGGAGCTTTATTTCTCTTAGCTAAAAATCTGGAAACAACCTCAAATTTCAGCAACAATTTCAGTAATCAAATTGTGTGTGGGCGGGGGGTTAAAATTTACTTTTAAAAAATTGATTTTATTCTTAGAACAGATTTAGATTTATAGAAAATTTGAGAAGATGGTAAAGTGAATTCTCATATACCCAGCACCCACTTTCCCCTATTGCATCTTACATTGGTATAGTCCATATGTTACAACGAAGGAACAAATACAGCATTATATATTTTAGAAACTTCATAGTTTGTTAAGATCTTCTTAATTTTTACCTAACGTTCTTCCGTTCAGGACCTATAGTACGTGGAGTCATTACAGCTCCTGTGGTTTCTCTGAGTTGTGATAGTTTTTCAGTCTTTCCTTGTTTTTTGAAGACCTTGACCGCTTTAAGATGAGGTATTTTGTAGGCTGTCCTTCTGTTGGAATTCATCTGATGCTTTTCTCAAAATGAGGCAGCAGTTATAGGTTTGGGGGAGGAAGATCGCATAAGTAAAGTGCTATCTCATTGCCCCCGATCAACATACACACTGTCAACATGACTTATCACTGTTGACACTGACCTTGATCACCTGGCTGAGGTCAGGTTGTCAGGTTTCTCCACTGCAGAGTTACTCTTTTATTCCCCTTTTTCACACTTGACCCTTTAAAAGGCAGTCACTCTGCACAGCGCACACTAAGGAGTGAGGAGTTATGCTTCCTCTCCTTGAGGATAAGGTAAATTCCAGTATTTTTACATAATGGAATATTCAGCAATAAAAAAGGAAAAAAACACACTACTGATAAAAAGAACAATGTGGTCGAATTTCAAAAAACATTATGACACATGAAACAAGCCAGGCAGAGAAGTGTACCTCCTGTAGGATTCATTTATATGAAACTCAAGAATAGACAAAAATAATCTATGGCCACTGAAATCAGAAGGATGATTGCCTCCAGGGAGGGGGCCTGATCATAAAAGGGGCACCAGGCAATTCTCGGAGGTGATGAAAAGTTCCATGTCCTGATTGGGATGCATTCATTTGTGAGAGTACAGTTAACTGTAAACTTAAGGTGTTGATTTCACTTATGTAAACAATACGTTAACTGAAATATTACACTTAAAAAGAGTCTTTTGCATTTATTATCAAATAAGTAATTAATGGTCTTGGTAAAAGCAGCTTCAGTACAACTGTTGGTGCAGAAGATTTCCTGGATCTTTTTTAATCAATACTTTTTAAATTGAAGTACAGTCGACTTACAGTGTTGTGTTAATTTCTGCTGTATAGCAAAGCGATTCAGTTATATATATATTAATTCTTTTTTTATATTCTTTGCCATTATGGTTTATCATAGGATATTGAAGATAGTTCTCTGTGCCACACAGTAGGACCTTGTTGTTTATTCATTCTATATATAAAAGTTTACATCTGCTCACCCCAGCCTCCCACTCCATCCCTCTCCCAAGATTGCCTGAATCGTAAATTTCCCTAAAAGACCTGCAGTAATAGAAGGGAGTGAGTGAAAGACCATTACTTATTAAAGAAAGATCACTAATTAAACTCGAGAAATTAGAAAAGGAAGACAGAGGACTAAAGATTTACAAAGGAAAATAAACTGCATGAGCGCACAGTAAGAGTGCTGATCTCATAAAGGAACTAAAAATAGAGTTTACAGAGTATCCAACTGCCACGGCAATCCAACTGAGGGGAAAATTTAAGGAGATGGCTGACGCTCTTGCAGCAGGCTTACCTCTAGACCACAGACCAGCAATTTTAGTCTGTCTTACATCTTTTTATAGTGATCTCTGGAAGTTTGCTAAGCCCTTGGAACTTAAGCCCTAGTAAGAAGTAATCCCTTAAATTTTAAGACTTTTCAAGGACACACACACAGGTACTAAAGAGCTGTAATTTTAAAAGCACGTGTAAAAGAACATGTGAAACAATAGAGTGTATAACACAGAAGAGTCAGCACAGTTCTCACATGATTGTCTAGTGAGCTGGTGGCTGCATTTTATTTTGTCTGTGTAATTTGAGAAAATCTCTAGGATATTAATGAGAGAACAGAGAAGATCATTAAAAGAGTAGAGGGGAAAAAACTTCTCTGAGAATAAATTTGGAAAATTATCCATCATGCCGTAACAGAGAAATTGTAAAAGCCACTCTCTGTTGGAATACAAAAAGAAAATATTCTGCAGAAGAAATCAGAACCTCAGAAGAACTATTTAACCTCTCCTGGAGCTCTGGGTAGAAACAGTATCTTAGAGAAGACACAAAGGCACTTACCGTAAAGGAAAAAAGAACAAGAAACAGGACCTTTACTTTGTATATTTGTCCTTGGGTGGGAAAGGCATCAAGATTCTTAAACAAATGTTTTTCCAGAATCTTTATATTAAATCTAGAACTATAAAAATAATAGCTCAAAACTGGGAGTTTAAAGCTCAGATATTTTAAAATCTTCTTCTTCAAAAAAAACCTTTTTTTCTAGGACTATTATTATTAAAGCAAGAGCCAGACTCTGAAAGACTAAATTAAATGGAAAGGGTTGTTAAAATATGTACATGCAGGCAATCACAGATTCCAGTGAAAAACAGAGAGAATATGGATTTTAATTACATCGAGTTTAATTAAATCCTCCTTCCAGCACATACTTTTTTCGGCACTCATTCATTCTACAAACATTTACTGAGGACAGATACTGTTCTGGGTACTTGGTTTTCAGAGATGAACAAACAAAATCTGCTGTCAAATAACTCACTGTCTGCATTTTTTCTGGATTTATTTTTTTTGAAATAGTATTATTTCAAGACTGGGAGATGGATAAGATCTTCTCTTAGAATTCCTTCTAATCACATAATTTTGTTAAACATCTTGTTGCCAACTCAAGAGATCAGCATCACTAACTCATCTGCATTGGTAAGAGCTTAAATAAATATATAGTTATTGTTGGGCTTTGAGAAAGAATATTGGATTACATACCTAGGGAGCTAAAGCCAACATAAAGGAACATTTATGTCTCTGTTCTCCTATGGCATGGGGTTTTGATTCCAAAGAACTCCTAAGCTTAAGCTATTTATTTAAGCATTTCTCCACTATCACAACATCAACTGGTTATTGCATTCTATGTGCCTATGATTCTTTCACTATTAGATGCATAAGTATTTTAAGATGTTTCAAGATAAACCTGATGTATTTAGGTAACTGAATGGTTACTCAGGTAACTGAGGTTGGTTCTCTCTGTATCTCCAACTCCATCTCTAGAGATAGAGGCAGAGAGAGAAATCTCCAATCAGGAAATGGCAGTGGAGCCTTTTTAGTCCATGAAACCAGGTAATAATTTTTGTTGTAGATACTGATTTTAACCGATTGCTTTTAACTACGAATACCAGTTCTAATGTGCGAAGTACAAGTTCTAAGTGGAGAATAGGGAAATCGGTGAATCAGATCTTTCCATGAGACTCAAGGATTGAATTTTGTCTTGATTCTTTCTGAATCTGCCATTCTTATTTTAGCTGAAGTTGTTTTACCTTGAGTGGAATTGAACTGGGCGCGCTTAAGACATTTTCCGGCACCATAATTTAGGATTCATTGAAATTCTTTACTTTGTTTTCTTAAATTGTTTCCAAAAATAACTTCAGAGGCCATTAGGTAAAATCAACAAGAATATTCAACAAAGAAATAATTGCCCCGAGTTCTTATGGCCCGGCTGCGTGGGGCGGGGGCAGGTTTACACACACACACACACACTCCACATAGCTGAAAATGCTTCAGTGATTGGTCATTGCTATCAAATAACAGAAAACAGCTGCACTTAGTAAAGTAACAACTGGACTGCAATTGTAACCCTAGCTTTTCATTTGATACTTGGTTGGGGGGATGGGAACCTTCCACCACATATGATACAAAAATATGACCAGCGCCATGATTACAAAATTAGTGAAGCGGTGAAATCGGGCACTTGCCGGTTTTTCGTCTTGCAGTCTCTTCCCTCTGCCCCTTTTGGTCCCATATCGTTTTCCCAAGGTGACGTCAACAAGTATCTCCCCCGGGCACGTGGCCTATCACTTAGGAGGTACTCATATTTGGTTAAGAAAATGCATAAGTGATCTTTTTAAATGCTCATTATTAACATCTCTAGGAAGTTTAACAACTTTCAGCTTAGAATTGAGGCAGCTAGAGCAAAGGTGTCATTGGCAGGATCACACAAGCTGACGTTCCTTCACTGCATGTAGAGTCTGGGGCTGACTCGGTTGGTTGAGTTCGGGTGCTCAGACGAGGGTTCCAGAGCCTTGCCCACCTCTCCTCCCTGACTGCCCCAGCTGCTATTCTCTGACCACACTTCAGCCAGCTTCATACCCTCCTTTCACCTCGTGGTGCTTGAAAACACAACACCCATCCCAACAGCTGGAAGAGAATTTCCAGTGAGGGTTCTGATGGCCAGTCCGTGTGGAACACCATTCCCTGGACACGGCACGGCTGCCCTGCAATGGACAGCATTCCCCCCCAGATGCTGTCTCCCGGCAACCATGGTTACTACCTGAGATTCACTCACTCGCATGGGACCGAAAACTATCTTAAAGCAAGTAATGCAAATAAGAGAACTGATTGGATATCAGATCTAAGGGTATGCTGAACACCGAAGCCTCAAGAAAGACAGGGGTGTGTCTGCACTGCAAAAGCCCAGGAACCAAGGGCTTACATGTTTCCAAGAGCCTTTCCACGTTTTGCCAGGTCTGTTTTCATAGCAGCTGAATTCTCTGTTACGGCAAACTGCCCTTTTCTTGTAGTGGGAATCACGGAAACATGGGGAAAGCCCAGGGATAACCACCATGGTAAATTCTCACACCACCCACGAGGGTAAACACTGTTGAAACTTCTAACACCATAGATTAATTTTACTTGTTTTTAAACTTTGTATAAATGGAAATCGTATAGAATGCCCTCTTGTGTGTCTGCTTCTCTCAGTAAATATTATGCTTTTGGGATTCTTCCGTGCTATCGCTGTTAGTTGTAATGTATTTGTTCCCATCGCCATATAGTATTAACTTGTCTGAATATAAAAATATTCTTTCCTTTGTTCCATTGTTGATGAAAATTTGGGATTGTTTCCCATTTGGGGCAAATAACACTTTGATGAACTTTCCTCAGGGGAAGTTCACACATAGGTACACCTTTCTTTGGATATATGCCTAGGTGTGCAATTCCAGGTGAAGAGTGTTTAGCTTTACTGGACAATGCCACCCGGTTTTCTAAAGTGGTTTTATCAGTTTATGCTCTCCCCAGCTGTGAATGAGAACTTCAGTTCCTTCACTTCCTTGCATACTACTTCAGGTTTTGTTTTGTTTGGTCTGTTTGTTAATTCTGGTAGGTAGGGTTATCTCATTGAAGTCTGGTGTGCATTAGGTCACAGTTAACGAAGAAATCTTTTTATTTGCTTATTATCATCTCGCTGTATCACCTACATTTACTGATTTTATTTAGCTATACTAGTTTTTTTTAAATAATGTTTGTCTACTATGTTTTCTATCCATTCTCTTATTTTTCCTTTAACGTTACATATAGGGTGTGTACCCTTCAACTGAAGGACTTAAGGCTATGTAAGTAACGTGTAGTTGTTTTTCTGTCCAGACTGGTAGTCTTTGTTTTTTAATTGGAGAATTTAGGCCATTTACATTTACTGATATATTTGGGTCTATAGCTCACGTTTTACTGTTTGATTCATATTTTCCCCATGTGTTCTTTGTTTCTATTCTTTCTTCTTATCTTCTTTTGGATTAATTGATAATTTTTTCGAATACTGACTTGCATTATTTTTACCATTTGTATTGATTACCACAAAGATTTTTAAATTTATTTTAGAACAATATAATCAGTAATTTTACTGATGTATATTTAGTTATAATTTGTTTTATTATAACAAATACTGCATATACATTGGTTATAATATACTAATGTGTAATAGGTACTTTGCTTCCCACACAACTCTTTATTCCTGGGAACTTTTAAAAATTACATATAGCTTCTTCTCACCCTAATGTTATCATACATCTTAGTGTTTTATATACTTTAAGTCATCATACTAGCTGATAGGTGACATTTTTATTGTTTTACCGTGTTTGTATTTTCTCATATGTTTCCACTTTTTGTTACTCTTCATTCTTTTTTGCATTTTCACGTCTCCATCTAGAGGGACTTTTGATCTTTCTGAATGGCTCCCATTTAGGTTTAGTTTAAAGCAGCTCTAGATGAAAAGAATTATTTTGATTTTTGTTCACCATAACCCATATCCTTTTTACTTTTTTCTTTCTATTTTACACCTGTCTTTTAGTCTTGAAAATGTTTGCTAGCTTATTTTCTAGTTCAGTCAGTCTCTTCTGCTCCGCTCTCGCTGTTGGGAAGCCTGTCTTTTTTTTTTAACATCTTTATTGACGTATAATTGCTTTACAATGGTGTGTTAGTTTCTGCTTTATAACAAAGTGAATCAGTTATACCTATACATATGTTCCCATATCTCTTCCCTCTCGCGTCTCCCTCCCTCCCACCCTCCCTATCCCACCCCTCTAGGTGGTCACAAAGCACCGAGCTGATCTGCCTGTGCTACGCGGCTGGGAAGCCTGTCTTTTGACTTCTGAATTCCAATTTTACATTTTTCAATTATAGGATTCTTACTATTATTTTGTGAATTCTACATCGTGTCATCTCCATTCTTGAACATGTTAATCATGGTTGTTTAAGATCTGTTTATCATACTTTCATTAATTGGGTTATTTGTAAGCTAACACTATTTTTTACTCTTTTCAGCTTTTTTGGTGTGACTGTTAATTTCTTATTGAGAATTAGATTCTACCTAATCTAAGGAAGATTGTTATCCTCCTCCAGAAAGGTTACAATATACCCTCTGGTGGTGAGATTCAGTCAGGGTGCATCATTTTCATCTAATTTAGGACCAAGACGACTGTGAGCTGGGTTGGGTGTTACTGCAGGCTCCATCTCCATCCTTCACTTATTCCTAGAACCTTTCTCCCCAGCTGGCCCACCTCAAGGCCTGGAGTGTCTAACGGAACCTTTCTGCTTCACGGTGCTTGAATACCATTGTTTTTATCTCCAGACATTTTCAGGAAATTCTATTATGTTTTTCAGTGGCTTTACGCTGAGCCTCTTATCTTCTTAAGAATTCAGTAAATGCCTCTAGGCAAAAAAACATAAACTATAATACATCTCTAGGTCTCTTCTGTCACTGGGAATTTAGCTTCTCACATCCCAGCTGTTTTGAAGTCCCAAACTCCAGTTTCTTTGTCTCCAGTCCTCCAGAACTGCCAGATGCTCTGTTGGTGCCTTATAGAAGCATTTCTCTGCCTGCAGCTTTGGTTCTCGCCTCTGGACAAATTGAAAAATGCCCAGACAACAGTGACTCTGGGGAAGGTCTGATGCACCTCAGAGGTCTCTCCAGGACCTTGATCCTTCCATTTCTCATCGCCCTGACAGCTCTCCAGTGTACTCACATGGTTTCATCCAGTTTGTCCTCAAGCTGGAGTGTTGGTCTGCTGCAAGCTCCTTCATGATAAATGGAAGCAGAAGTGTCAAGGCACATTTGATAAATAAAAATGTGTACTTCTTGCATCCATTACTGTTGTTAATAGGTTACCGTCTTTAATTCCAAGGAACTAAAGCTTCTACACCATTTCATTAGACAAGAGTAAGTGCAATCCGGCAATCAGCTACTCTCTAAGTCACCCAGAAGTGTTGGTCAGAGTCAACCAGCAGCAAAACATCCTTGTCTTTTACAGACGTCGTTATATTTGGGGTTAGACACTAACTTTTAGTAAGACACACGGCTTACCTCAAATGCAATAGCTTCCTGTGATCACCTCATTAGGTCACCAGAACTGCTATGAAAAATGAAGTTCAGCCTGTTTGTTTGTTCACTTTTCACATGGTAAATTTTGGACCATCTACAAAGTCAGATGTGTAATCTTTGAATGTTTCAAATACATTTCATGCCATTTTTATCAATGTGAAATATGCAGTTTTCAGTCAAAATATACTAATCCCATACTGCTCTATTTATCTATATTTAAAACTTTATATTCTTTAAAGACATATGGAAGAAACTTCGTGCCCTTTATTTCACATTCCAAAAGATTTCTGAGTGTAAAGATAGTTCTATTCCATCAGTGATGAACACATAAAATATATAAATAGGAAAATATTTTCCATGTTATATTTTACCTAACGTGTGTTCACATAGTATTAAACGTTTCTCTTTGGTATAACTGGTCTTATCACTTTGAGAATTTATGCAAATGTCATTGAATGAATTCAGGTGCTTGAAGCTCTATTTTAAGGCAACCATGTGATATAGCTGGCTTAGTAAAATGTGGTTTTAGTATGAAAAAGCAGAAGTCGAATGCCAGGACGAGAGAAGTGCTGAGCCTGCTTTATTCTGTTGTGGTCAGGACTCACCTTGATTTTGGTGTCCTTTTTAAACCTCTCTCAAGGGCAACATCAATGACAAGATAGTATATAGTGTCCCTAGGACAGTGAATGACTCTTAAACCATGTTTGTGTGGAATAGTTCACAGGACCAAAAAGAAGCTAGTACATGTCAAGGGACAAATTTTCCAATATTGGGACATCTCTGACATGGAAGCATAAGAGGAATTCTTGGTCTTTAGGAAGAAGAGAGGCTCAGGGTCAAAGGGTGAGCAGGATTGACTTGAGATTTATATGAAGAAGAACTTTTTAATAATTGGAGCAATACTGTGGTGGGTAAATTAATGCAGGAAGTAGAAAAGCATAAAGCACTAAAGATGTTCAGTGATTTCTTGGGGATGGCATCAAGGGGAGAGTCTAGGTGATTTCTAAAATTTCTTCCAACTCTAAAACTATAAGACCCAGCAATGTCATATAAAGTCAGATCTCTGCTTTCCTTTCCCATTTAATAACTTAACATTTATTTACATGGAACATCAAAATTGGTTTTTCTTTCTTTCGTAATTTGGGGGAAGGATTGGAAATTTGAAGAAGAATAAGCTCTCTGCACAAAATTTTATCATGATGTAGTATTTAGCTCAAATTTCTGCTGTCTGGTCATTTCTATAATCATCAGTAGTAAAGGACACAGGACTCATGGCTAAGATCTTAAATCAAGCGAGGTTTCTGCCTCCTGAAAACCAGGACAGCCTTTCCTCCTGTTTCCCTCAGATTCTCCTTCGGAGACGTCACCAGAAGCATGTTTAACACTCATATTTGTACCAACATCTGTTCAGGAGGATCCAGGAGTTATCTAAAACATCAGAAGATTTCTGTCCTGTGCTCCCCACATCTGTCTGAGCCCTCACCAGAACTACCTGTAATGTCCATATTTCTACCCAGTGGTCTCTTTAGGGCAATCTGCGTTTCTCTCTACCTTGCACGTCAAAACCCTTCCAGCCTCTACCCACTACCCAATCCCAAGACCAATTCCACATTTTTAGCTGTTTGTTACAGCAGTATCCTACTTCCCGGTACCAGAATCTATGTTAGTGTCTCGGGGCTGCCGTAAGTAAGTACCACAAATTAGGTGGCTTAAAACCACAGAAATGTATTCTCTCACAGTGCTGAAGGCCAGAGTCTGACCTTCCCCAAGGGGTCCTAGGGAGGATCTGTTCCATGCTCTTGGGTTGCAGATCCTCAGCTTGTAGCTGCATCCCTCCACTGTCACGTGGCCCTCTTCCCCGCGTGTCTCTGTCTCAGTGCATCTCTTCCAGAAGGACACCAGTTACTGAACTGAGGACCACTTAATCCAGTATGACCTCATCTTAACTAATTATATCTGCAAAAATCCTATTTCTCACATAAGGTCACATTTGGTGGAGACACTATTCAACCCACTACACGGGTTCTGTGTTCTTTGTGGGCTGTAGTGTGTCTGATCATCCTTATAGTTCCAGAATTAGCAGTGGCCGGCACTTGAAGGAAGGAAGGAAGGAAGGAAGGAAAGGGGAGAGAAAGGGAGGGAGGGAGAGGATGTTCTCAGTCACTAACTCTGTCAACTGGGACCAGTTTAAACCTCAAAGTTGAGATGAATACATTAAATAATGCCCACTTCATCGGAGCATGATTTAAGATTGAGCCTCGAATTTTGATCCTCCTGTTTCGCCACATAACTGTTTCCCATTAATCTCACTGATTGTCTCCAAATCAGCTTGAGGACACCGTCCAGTCCACCCACGGAGATGCAAGTTTGCCATCTGTGGTTGAGTTTATTCTATTCCAGTAGGATTCTCATCACATCCTTTCTTCTAGTTCTTCTCACAAGAGAAAACCCTCCTCGACCACCCATATTTCTATATACTCAGAGTGTAGCTGTGTGGCCTTGGTAAGTCACTTAACCTTTCTGTGCCTCTGTTTCTTTACCTGTAAAATGGTACAAATAAGGGTACCTAAAACATAGGATTGCTATAAGCGTTAAACAAGTTATCATTTATAAAGTGTTTAAGGCTGTGCCTGGTACGGAGTAAATGCTGGGTATGTGTTTGCTAAATAAATTGTACTTCACGGCGCTGAAGAAAAGGCAATGACGTTTTTCTGTAAATGAATTAGGACGCAGCCATCGAGTGCCCAAAAGGCTCTGGGTGTCTCTCATCGTTTTCTTCGAGACGTAGCAGCTGAGAGCTGGTGTCAGCGATAGTCACTAAAGGCAGCATGTTTCTCATCGTTTTCTTCGAGACGTAGCGACTGAGAGCTAGCTGGTTTCATCGACGTAGTCACTAAAGGCAGCGACACGAAGGAGAATTTTCTGAGCAGCGTTTTCCTGGCTGAGCTTAAAGGTCGGCTGCTCAAACACTTCTGTTTTGGAGATACGACACTTTACAGCATGAATGGAAAAAACTGCCTGGAAGCTAGAGTGTTTTTTTCTTTTTTACGTAACACCCACTATGTGTACCTTACATTTCATGGTTTGCAGAATGTTTGCTTTAAATAGTAATAGGGCTGCAGAAAGCCTGCCTGATGTGCCTCCTGATCTGGGAATCGCAGAACCTGAGAGAGCTGGCGGCCTGTTGATGGCCTTCCTCGGCTTCTGCTTTGCACACTTACTGGAAGGGCTGTCAAAGTTGGCACAGCTTAAATGTCATTTTTTTAAAATAACTGAGGATCTAAAGGCAGGCTGAGGTTGTGTGTGTGTGCACGCGTGTGCACGTATGCGAGCACGTGTCAAAAAATGAAAGAGTTTAGCAAATATCTTCATTTGATTAAATGTGAAAATGAACTCAGACTTCACTTAAAATAAGTCGCTTTTCTCAGCCTCCTGTAGGACTGTTTCAACTGAGTTCAATCAAGGTGACACTTACAAGCTGGGACCCTGCCAGGTAAGAATGACATCACACGAGGAATGTTCTTTGGCTGTAGCCCTGCCTCTCCTACATCCTTACCTCCCCTCCCCCCGTTTTGTCCTTTGCTAGAACCTGAAATCTGTTCTTATTCCTCTTGGGAGGTCCGTTTACGTTGAAGGCACATCTGGCTTAATTAGGCTGACAGCTGCTCCAGGTACCTTGGACGGGGTCCAGGCATCACATGCATTGCCATGAACTTGGCAGTTTAACCTTTCATAAGCTCATCCTTAGGCTGCAAATGAACTCGAGAGATGTGCTTTTATTATTTGTTACTACATGTTCATTTTCTACCTTGCTACCAAAACTGTCATCGGAGAGACCACACTACAAGGCAAAAGGGGCTCTTCCCTCGTGCCAACTGGTGAACAGCAAGGACCCAACTACCCAAACCTGTGAAATCTGGGCGGAAAAGCGTAATAATAAGTGGTCCAGGGCGGTTCTGGGGAAGAGGCTGAGAAAACAATTCCCCTTTCAAGGCCCACGGCTTGCGTTTGCTTACATAGAACCTTTAGGCAGTAAAAGAGTGACTACAATTATTGCCGCTTTGGTCCCAGCCAGCAGAGAAGGTGGTCTTCGGACGCCCCACACGCAGTGACGGTCTCATCCGCACTCCTGTTCCGCCAGCAACGGGGTGACCGCAAGGTTGGCACATGAGGATGGGATGGGCCGGGCTGCTGCAAAGCCACGCAGCCTGTGCTTGAAACTGCCTGCATTGAATGCCTTTGCAGTTGCTTTCATCGGCGTGCACACAGCTTTATTCCAGGAGAGCTCCATGCAGAAAAGCTGAGAACAACAACTGCTCTAGTCACCTCCGCCCCAGCCCGAGCCCAGATTCATAAACGCAAAGGCAATTCCAGAAGGCCCTTGCAAGGAAAGATGGTTTGCCTTCTCCCACCACACGCGCTCAGAGAAGGAGAGCGTTTTATTTAACACATTGCTGTTGGCCTTGCCGGAGGTTCAGCTAATAGAATATTTGGTTCTCTGGGGGGTTTCCTTTTCCCAAAGAGCCACACTGTTGGCCTTCCAGGGGACAAAGGGAATCTTTCGAAACGGAAGGTCCTTCAGTTTGCCTTCTTCCTCGAGCTGACGTTTTCTACCATTACAGTTAACTTGTCTTTCTCTCCCTAACAATTCACCTCTACTCTGATTGGTCCCCGGAGGTGCACACGAAGCACCACGCCTCCTCCGGGAATTTCATGTTGAAATGCATTTTGTCTTACACGATAGGCCCAGCCGTACATTTTTCACACGCATGTTTTTGTGAACTTGACTTCACCTTTAGATTTTTTTTTAATCCTCATTTTCCTGAGGGCACTTTTTGTGAAATTGATAAAATTCCTAATCTGTAGCATGTAATGGGCGAGTCCCATCAAGTGTGGGTTCCTAGGATTCTCCCGAAACTTAAAGACTTGGGGAAGGGAAAGAAGGCCGTCAGCAACGGACGATGTCCCTTAACACTGGGAAGTGAGGCTCAGCACACGGCGCGGGGATCCGCTTCCGTCTGGGGGGCCTCCGCACGTCTTCCCACGCCGGAGGAGAGAGGCTTCCCGCACGCCCAGGAACTCGCATCAGCGGCCTTCTCCGCCAGGGCAGGGCCAGCCAGCCCCGGGAGCCCTCCACCCTGACCCTGACCCTGACCGGTCCAGCGGCGCACCTGCCGGGCTGGAGGCTGGGGCCCGTGCATCTCAGCAGCGGGATGCGCTTTGAAAATAAGAGCCGACGGTGCGTGTGAAGAGGGGCGCAGGCTCAGTGTGGGCTCCCCCGAGGGTTCCCGGGGCCTGGCAGTGCTTCGGAGGCTGGGGCGGCTGCGGCGGCTGCCCGAGGTCAAGCCGGAATGGGTGCCAGGATAGATCTTCCTTTCCGGACAGAAGCGGGCACCCGAAGGCCACTAGGGGCTCAGCTGTCTCCCTCTTTGGCCCAAAGTCCACGGCTGCGGCTCCCAGCTGGCCAGCCCCATGCTCCACCCGCCTCGTGCCGGGGAATGACCAGCCTTGGCCCCCAAAGCCAGCCCGCCACGGGAGAAAGCGCCAGGACGTCAAGGATGCCCGTAAAATCCCAAAGACGAAATATTCAGGTCGCTCATTTCAGTACATAGCATATATAAATAATATTTCTTAGAGATGCTTAGCTACAATTTAAAAAATATATATATATATATATATTTTTTTTTTTACCAAAGTATGTTACCTATCACTATAAAGTTGCTCACAGTGTACAGATAGGAGTAAAACAACAAAGGAACAAAATGAGAAAAAGTTTTATCAGATTATTTTTCTTGCCCCGCCAGCCAATTAAACGGACGGGAACATTTAACATATCAGATTTAAAAAGTGCACCAGCAACTGGCTCTCATGGATGCTTTGATCCACTTCCTAAAACAGACAAAGAATAAAATTCCCAGTTGAGCAAAAACAAAACATCAACTTTCAATGTGATGGCAATAAAATCTGTGCTTCTTGATCCAACGCTATCAGAATAACTGATTTGTTTCTTTACTTTTTCAAATCTGTGTACAAGTCAGGTCAAATGTCTGTTTTAGTTTATATAACTATTAATAACCATACAATAAAATTTTATGATGTAATGAGACACCATGCCATGAATGTTAGTCATAGCCGTGCACCATGCATTTCTGTCCACGGTAACTCACTCGGCACAGCGGCTGGCTTGTTTGTAACAACCCCTCTTGACAACTGTAGTGCTGCCTTTTCCCCGCATATTAATTAGTACATGGGACAGAGGATAACGCCATCTCTGGGACAACAAAGCCTTTCATTCCCCTGAGCCTCTGGGCATCCACTTGGCTGTCTTTGTAGATGCTTTTTCCTCGCTGATTAAATGAGAAAAATTCAGGCCACTTTCTGAGTTCCAGTGAACCGGGAGGGGTAATCCAGCACCCGCTGGAAGGCCGCTCACACCTCCCTGGCTACTCTGTCCTCCCAGCCCGGGAGCCGACCGGGAGCCTCACCTCATGCAGAGCTGCTCCTGCTGGGTTTCAGAGCCACATCTTCATCTTTCAGATTTTTCAAAAAGGCTTGGATGGTCAGAGCTCACAAGTAAGTACAAAGCATGTAATTTAAGTCTGAAAAACATGTTGATAGTAAAAAAAAAGTTGGCTATTTGACTTAACTTTAGCTCAAACATCCAGCTATTTGGAAATGTCTGTTTTTGACTGAATTGCTCCTCTCATCCAGGTGTTTGGCATTTTGTAGACAAGGATTAAGTGCCCATATTAGCATATACTGTGTCATATCCCTGGAAATTTGGGCAAACTAAAAGAAATTGGCTTCTTTCTTAGCATAATCAAAATAAACTTTTCTCATTTCGTTTATAAGGTCACATCCCAAAGGGGAGGTGGGTTCCATGGAATAGTGGTTTTCATCCAGTTGCTACTTGTTTCACTCCGGGGTAAGGATTTCCAGCGAATAAGACACGTGAGCTGAGCAGTCGGGGCCCGTGGAGCTGCGAGGCCCCTCAGGACGCTGCGCGTGTCACCTCCATGCAGGCACGCGGCCTCCGCTGGCCGCCCCCAGCTGGTCCCTGGGGAAGCACCTCCCAAAATGTATAGACAATGCAGATGGACTCTCAGCCTCGGAAGTTTCCCTCATTAGAGCTGAGGGTGTGGGAGAACAGAGCCTGGAGCCCTGGCCACAGGCAGGGGCAACAGGCGGGGCTGCGCCACGCCCCGCATACTCCTGGGGGCCCGGCCGGTGCACGGGTGGGAAGAGGATGCTCAGGGATGGAGGCCCCCATGCGAGGAGCTGAGCTCACGTCAGAGCCGAAAAGCAAACCCGCCGTGGACTAAAGCATAGCATTCGTTTGCCCTCTCCTTGCTTGTTTTCTAGAAATTTACGGACGTGGGATACTCTGGGCCAACCCGCTGCAGGTCCAGGCTGGCAGCTGCTTCAGTAAATTCCTCCAGGGAGGTGGATCGGATCCTGGTACGGACGATGACACCAGGGTGGAAGAGAAGTTATTGACAGGTACGCACAGAGACAGCAGGAATGTTTGGAAACAAAGAAAAATTCCCGCAGCCAGCAGTTTCCGCCCTGTCTCTTCCCAAAGCCCATGCCAGTGTGGGTGTCGCAGCTGACTCCTGGGGAAGACAGAGCGTACGTAAGCCCTTTCCACGAGATCACAATATCGGGGGTGAACGCGGGCAAGGCCAGCTCTCAGTGCCCTGCGGGTATGAAATAAACCCTGGTCTCCAGGTGTGGGAAGCCATTTTCCTATCAAGGTTCAAATCAGTATTTTTCCTGTCAGGCTTTTCTGAGGTCAGGAGTTCGTACAGCCTTTGTCGTCACCGTACCCTGTGTGCGTCACACCCAACAGAAAGAGCTCTGGCTAGACGTTTAACCAACCAGGTTTTTTTGTAAAGATCATATCCAAATTTCACCAGCTTTGGGATTGGGGGAAAATCACTCAACTTTGAGTATTTCTTTCAGTTTTCTATAGTGAAATAACAATAACACCCACAATTCAGAGTTGCTAGAAGGAGCACATGAGAACACAGATCTTCGGAGCTTTGCAAACTCTCAAGTATAGGACACAAGGCCGGGGGGTGTGCACCTCGGCCTTGTGGGCCACAGGAAAGCATGGGGACGCAGGCCTGCGGTGTGGGCAGCCTTCGGAGGCTGTGTGCCACAAGGTGGAGGAACTTAATTTGCATTTGACAAAAATGTCCTTCAGATCAGCAGGTAGAGAACTGAATCTAAGGGGCGGGGAGGCCTTTAAGAGGCTGCTGAGGTGTTGGTACACAAAAGGCAGAGAGGCAGTGGAACTAGGGCGGTCCTGACGGTGAGATGGGCGTGGTCAGAAGTAGCCTGTTTAAGACACTCGAAGCTCCAAGAGTCAAGTGCGTTTTCACAGCGCGAACGGTGTGAACTTGGGAAGACAGAGTGAGAAACAAGTTTGGGAGCAAAACACAAGAGAGTCAGTTTGGCACGTGCTCACTGTGTTACCTGCGCGCACCTGGAAGGGAATGTGAGCTGGCGGGACTCTGAGTCTGCAGACCACGGGGGACGGCAGGGCTGAGACGCGAGTTCCACTTGTCAATAGAATTGAAAATGATGGTTCCTGGGAGCACTCAAGCTTCAGGGGCAGAGGGGTGGATGGCCAAAAAGGGAAGATGGCCAGAGACTGGGCGCCAGGGTCCCCCGGCACCCCGAGGGCAGGAGCCAGCGCCACGGGGACCGGGTCAGCTGCGGCCGTCCCTGGAGGCCTTCCTGACTCCATCAGTTCCTGGCAGAGTCAGGCTGGGATTCCGTGCAGGGCTGTGCATTTAGCCAGGTGCCACCCACTCACACTAGGCAGTGGACCCGTGCGGGCAGGGGCCGCCTCCTGGTCGTTGCTCCGGATCCTGAATCTGCCCCAGGAAGATGGCAGACTTTGAAACTGGTGTTTGTTGAGCACAGCAAGACTTGAAAATCTGCTTGAATATCCTAAGATTTGATCCCATTTTGTAAGTAACTTGTGTCAGGAGAAGCTTCAATTGCATAATAGGTGGGGTATGTGTAAACGCTACTGTATCCGTAATGCCTGGCCCTTGCTGTATCCGGGGTGCGACATTTTGCCCTCAAAATGTATATAAAAAAGATACAGCACGGAGACAAAAAAAGAGAAAAAACCTCTCTCTCTGCCTCTCTCCTCTGTCCTTTGACTTTTGCAGAGCTGTGGCTGAAAAGAAATCCTCTAAGACGAAAGCTACCAATTCCAATATCTCACATTTGGGTCATTTTCCTTCAGTTTTAAAAACACTGCTGTAGCCTCCCCTCCGCTCCCCACTCCCAGCCATATTCCTAACCTGCCGCAAGGCCAGCAACACCTAATGCAAAGCGTCCGCGTCAGAGGGTGGCCACGCATGTTCCTCACCGCCCCCTGGACCGTCCTGGTGATATCTCTCTTGCATCTCGCATCTCCTTATTGGGTTTATAAGTTACGTGATCTTTCGCTTTCTGTGTCAATTTCCTGTTCTCATTTTGCAAATTCAGTGCCATGCATCCACTTCCATTAATTTGGCACCTGGAACTGAGATTTACTGTGTGGTCTGACATCTCTAGTTCAAGCAAAATAAAACATCAGACCCGCAGCTCTCTCTCCATTGCCCCAAATTGTGTTGTGGTTCTTTGTACCAAGCTGAGTCATCTCCTTAAAGCATAGGCCTCGGTTTCCTTGATCAGTAAAGTGGGGATCATACCTGCAGTGCTTCCTTCTCATAAAGACGTGATAAAATTCCTAAAGTAAAAATAATTTTCATTGGCTTTTGTGCTGCAGGAAATTATTTTCCTTATAAAACACGGGGTCACCTGAGTGATAAGGAAACCCTGTTCATCCACAGCCAATGTCTGCAACAAAGGCCTGGCTGGAAGCTCCAGAAGTGGCCAACCAAGCCTCACTGACCGTATCTCCAAGGGTCGGTGACACCTATGGGAACAGTTATGTCTGTTGAATCTGCAGAGGATTCGGTGCCTATGAATTCGAATAACGTCTGCAGTTACACCAGGGAGGATGCAGTTACCAGGGGGATCCATCCTTACGCTTCAGGATGGAGGCCGACTAACAGCTGGGTTTGAGAAGAAAGGTCTTCTCCCATCATCAGATTTCATCAATGGTCAGGGGCAGGATGAGCCATCCACCTGCTGAAGCTCCCGGGCCAGACCTTCGCTGCAATCAAACATCAACTCTAGAGGACCAGGTCCTCCCGGTCACTTAGGCAAACTCTGTGACTTACAAGGAAAGGTCCAGACTCGCAATGTACAGATCCACGTAAGCCTCAGTGTCCACGAGGGGCTCCAAGAGAAGCCAGTGCAATTGTAAACCAGGCCACAAGGCTAGGAAAATGCCCGGAGGAACCACTGCCAGGGGGACGCCAAGTCTGCACGAGGCTGTCCTGCTCCCGGGTTTTAAAAGTAGTCGGTTTTCTACGTCTGTGACTCTATCTCTGTTTTGTAAATAGGTTCACTTGCACCATTTTTGTAGATTCCACATATAAGCGGTATCATATGATATTTGTCTTTCTCTGTCTAACTTATTTCACTCAGTATGACAATCTCTAGGTCCATCCACTGAGGGGGAAAGCAGGGGGAGGGATAAATTGGGAGATTGGGATTGACATATACACACTACTATACGTAAAACAGATAACTAATAAGAACCTACTGCTTAGCACAGGGAACTGTCCTCAATACTCTGTAACGACCTATATGGCAACAGAATTTTAAAAAGAGTGGATATTATGTATACGTGTAACAGATTCACTTTGCTGCACAGCAGAAACTAACACAACACTGTAAATCAACTACATTCCAATAAAAACTAATTAAAAAAAAGTAGTTGGACATTTTTTAACACAGTAGCTCTCTCTCCCTTTACACTCTCTTCCCTTCCGCTCTTCAATCTGTAGTGGGAAAGAATCTGTATTTGGTAATTTAAGCTCTCATCTTAAGAAAAGTTTGAAGTAGCTGTGAGTAAACGCTGTGAGCAGGAAACCTGAACCCGGAGTCGGTATAACCGACCAAGTCCCCAACACGTGGGGAAAGACAACAGCACCAGAAATAAACACAGCCGCGCATACATCAGCAGAGAATGTGGATGGAAACTTCCCTGCGGGTACCACTGGGAACAGGGAGAAAACAAGCAGATGGTAATACTGGAGGGAAAGGGGAAATATAAAAAGAAAACATAAAAAGAAGAACTACTGAACTGTTTTGCACAGGACAGGAGAAATTTTGAATTGTTTTCTACTTAGCAAGGTAAGAGTTAAGATAACAATTACGATAAAAATAGATAACACATTCATGAAAAGGATTATATAAAGGCGTAAAAGAACTTTAGGCTTAAAAATGGCGTTCAGGCAATTCTAGAAAGTAAGTACATATATATTCGCCTAAAATTAGTGATAAAACTGGATATGTCAAAATCTAACTTGCATTTGAAGAGATATAAAAGAGCCTGCAGACATGTTTAGTTGAAACAAATCTAGTAAATCACAAACAAAGTGCAAAGCAAAATTCAAACCTACGATTTTTCAAAGCATTTGTTTTTTCACGCATGAATAGCCACCATCACGGTTATTTATCAACATCTCACATTCAATTGTTAGAAATGTTATCGGTAACTGAAAGTATGTGTTACCTAAACAGGTATGTTTTGCAGAAGCACCGAGACGGGCATTGCTTTGGTTCATGTCTGAATCACTTCGGCAGCAGGCGCCGTGTGTGCAGCCAGGTCTGAGCAGATGCTGGGTGTGGAGGGCACAGCCCTAACAGCACGTGGCCCAGCCCCCCGTCAAGGGGTTTGGGCTGGTCAGTCGTCAAACTACTCTGTTCACGTAAAGATCTTCAGATTTACGCCAAGACACATCTTTCACACGAAACTCGATAAATGCTTCAGCTTCAAATGTTAAGCAATCCCACCCATCTGTCCTCAAGCCCCATTTCCTCTGAGCCCTCCCTCCCCAGCCTTCTAAACTGGTGAGCCCTGGTCTTTCCTGTTTCCAAAGTCCTCCCTGTGCTGCCCCTAGAGACGCACTCAACAGTCTGTTCTGTCCGACCTGCCCGCTCTCAGTCTGCTACTGTCCTGTGCGTCACACATCACTGAGCCCCAGAGGGTTCAGGGAGTGCCTGTGAATGAAGGTTTACGCGACCCGAGCAACAGATAAACAAATGACGTGATAATTAAACTGAGCTGCCCCAGGGCAATCATGAGATCTGGACAAAATAAATAAGCCGATTTACCAGGGCCCTGTTTTCGTTTTTATTTCCCTAGAAATGAAACACGCTTCATTTGGATTAAAGATTCATTTTCAGTCCGAAATGACATGTCCAAATTTCTCAGCTTCTCTGGATTACTGGATAATCCAGGGGTCTTTCATTCCTCAGATTAATTTATTCTTCTGCCCTCTTTGAATAAAATGAAGTGTACAACTTGAATCATGGAAACTACTATTTTAAAAATTGTTTCCGGGGGATAAGGGGGGAAGGGATAGATTGGGAGATTGGGATTGACATATACACACTACAACTACTATATATAAAATAGATAACTAATAAGTTCCCTCTATAGCGCAGGGAACTGTACTCAATACTCTGTAATGGCCTATATGGCCATATGGGAAAAGAATCTAAAAAAAAAAAGAGTGGATATATGTATATGTATAACTGATCCACTTTGCTGTACACCTGAAACTAACTCAACATTGTAAATCAACTATACTCCAATACAAATTTAAAAAAAGAAAGAAAGAAAGAAAAAAATTATTTGGGATAAAAAAAGTTGTTTACAACCTATATAATTAGACAGGTAAATATGGTCTAAGCACGATACATATATTTTAAATGTGTAATAGTGCTACCACAACCATTGATGAAAGATAACTTTGTTCTGGTTTATATGAACAAGTTTATACATCTTGAATACTTCTTGCAGGTTGTATTATGAAAATATTTTTTCTCTTGAAGAAGGGATTAGTTGTCAGAAATCCGATATGTTCAGCAAGAGAAGGAATCTTGGTTTTCTGATGGAGGTGGATTTTCCGTTCAAGATCAGTCATAACTTGTTCCTATAAAAACACACAAGGAAGGGATAAGGCACATTCTTCCCTAATATTGCAGGGAAGCAAGTTCAGAATTTAAAGATGAATTACCTCATTGTTCTACTAATACAC
Organism: Aethalodelphis obliquidens; assembly: GCF_003676395.1. NCBI lineage: Eukaryota > Metazoa > Chordata > Mammalia > Artiodactyla > Delphinidae > Aethalodelphis > Aethalodelphis obliquidens. The sequence continues at coordinate 32,109,657 of NW_020837960.1, read as the reverse complement.
GGTAATTAACTGCGCCCCTTGGTTTAAGTTACTAATTGGGGGATTCCTATCGGGATTGGAGGTACTTCTCCTCTCAAGAATGTTCACTTCTAAACCAGTTGTTAGACACCGTCTCATTAAGTTACTACTTCATTCGCTACAGCTGCTGCTTCTTCACCTCTTTCTTCAGAAGAATCCCATCCAGCAGAGGCGGCTTCCATGTTTCATAATTACTCCTCCTCCAAGGAAGACCAAAGAAGCTGACGGTAGCGCCATCCCATGACTGCACATCTTGGAAGTGATGAGGTACAGTCAATAAAATATAGACGTACGCAGGACTAGTGGAGCAGGTTGCATTTCAGAAGTAGAAAACCCTTGCAATACCAATTATAAATTATTTCTTAAAGCTCACTGTATTAAAAAGAAAATCTCTCTGATTTCTCTTAAAGTCACTTTAAATGGATCCATTCTTCTGGTTGTTTGTCTTAGTTAACCTTACATTAAGCTTTATCTCTAGTTTAGGAGTTTATTTTTCAAAAAGTCACTCTATTTGCAAATAAGAGAAAGCTCTGCAGAAAACTCAAACTAAAACACAAAATCTTCTTTTCCCTCAATCAGAATTTAACAATGAGTTCACTGGTCTGTGACACTAAAATGTATTTCTCTGTTAGAAGATGACACAAGAATTCAAGCAGGTTATTAAGCTGAACAGCAAGGTCTTGTGAGAAAATCAGGAAAAGTCTTCAGAAATCCATCGCCAGAGGCTCCACACTGGTGAAGGGGGACTCGTGGTGGAGGGAGGGTGGGTGTCTCCCCTTGGGAGAGGTTGCAGGTGCGTTAGATTTTGAGAAGTCTTGGTCTCAGACGGCCATGCTTTTCCCCACAAAGCTGTCAGATATGTCTTACCCTTAAAGAACCATGAAGAAGGTGTGAGAAATAATGGAAGCCAGACAAAAACCAGTCCTGTCCTTAATTGCTTGTTTGGGGAGGCCCAGGCCTCCAGTGGTGGAGAATCCTCACCAACCTCGCCTTATAGTACGATGAAAACAAACACAAGTTAAGATGTGGGTTCACAGCTGCGAAGCAGGCCACAGGGGCTGGATGAGATCAGGAAACAGTGCCCCTCAGGGTCTGCTGAGCCCCCTCGGGCCTGTTAGCTTCTCAGTCTCCTGGATATGCTGAGGTTCAGGCAGAGCAAAGATAAGGTTTCCGTGTCCCCTTAGCACCTGGGCCAATTTAGCAGTGGTGCCACTCATGCTGGGAGGCTTCCTATCCTTCTAGAGTTTTCCTCCAAAGCAGTTTCTTCTCAAGGGTGTCCCAGGTCAGAGAATTTATGGTAGATTACTGGATGGTGAAAAGAGGCCCCTCTGCCCTGTGTTCTGAGCTGTGGTGCAGAGCAGCCTCTTTGGGCTTGTGAGGACCTGTGTGTCTGTGAGAAATCTGGAACCAAAGTAAGAGCCGTAGAAAAACAGCGACAGCCAGGACAAAACACACCGCCTCGCTTTGACCCAGGAAATGGAAAGCATTCTACGTGCCTCCTAATTCAGCCACATTCAGGCTCGGGCCATGGTGAACATGTTTTTTTTCCTGTTCATCTATAGAAGGCACTAAATGTGCATTAAACACCCATATAGGAAAATAATTTTTTAATAATGGAACTTAATTTCTATGTCCCGGCATGCCCCAGTCCCACCAGGGGCAGGAAGTTCCTTCCCATCACTTCCAGGGAAGCCCATCACCTGAGGGCCAGGCAGTGCCGGCACGGGCGGCTAGGCCATCCAGTCATGTTCGTCTCTGCAGGGACGGCTGGTCCCCAGCAGCAAAACCTCCCAGGTCCCAGCTGGGCCTCCTTCAAGGACCCTGCAGGTCTCCGGGCTGTTTCTCAGGCACCTCTGACCCCATGCTGGTGCAAGGAGCCACACTGACGGGTTTCAATACACCCTCTGCAGCTTCCAGGAGCTCTCCCGGCGTCTCCAGCAGCAATCGTCACCCGGCGCTCTGGTTCCTGGACCTGGGGCCCTGCGCTGATGCTGGCTGATGTCCCTCACCCTCTGAATTTTCAGATTTCCTAGAAACTAGATGTTTGTGCCAACCCACCAGCGAGCTGTACAACGTTCACCCTCTCCTCTTCAGCAACACCTCAGCAGCTAGTGGGGGTTCTAATAATTCTAAGGAAAATATTTAACCCCTCCGGGCAGAGAAAGCCACCCTACACCTCGATGGCTCCAGACTGACTGCTCCAGAAGCTTTATGCTCCAAGTCCCTTAAGGACTAGACTTTTTTTTTTAATTAAAATTTTTGTTTTGAGATAACTGCAGATTCACATGCAGTTGTAAGCGATCCCAGGTGTTGAATACCTTGTACCCGGTTTCCCCCCATGGTAACGTCTGGCAAAACTACAATATTACAACCAGGATGTGATGCAGTCCACATACACGACGTTCTATCACGCCAAGGACCACCCCATTTTATCCTCTGGCAGCCACTAATATGTTGTACTTTCTCTATAATTTTGTCATTTCAAGAGCATCATATAAATGAAACCATATGGAAACATTATATATAATATATAACATATACAGAATGTTACATATTGCATATATAATACGCATATGTTATATATGTAATATATAGGTACTATATAGCATATGTGCAATTTAGTACATTCAAGTACGTATATACGATATGCTATATGCTATATAGTACATATATATTATATGAAAATTTTCGTGATTGCTTTTTTTCCCCTCAATATAATTCTCTGGAGATTTAACCAGGTCATTGCAGGCATCAGTGGTTTCCTCCTATTTGATGCTGAGGAATATTCTGTGGTATGGACGCCCCACAGCCACTGAAGGACATCTGGGTTCTTTCCAGGTTTGGGCTCTTATGAATAAAACTGCGATAAATATTCGTGTATAGGTCTTTGTGTGAACGTGAGTCTTCATTGCTCTGGGATAAACGCCCCGGAGAGCAAATGCTAGTAGATACGGTAGTTACACGCTCAGCTTTTTAAGAAACTACCAACTAGTTTCCAGATTCCCACCAGCAGTGCCTGAGGGACCCAGTTTCTCTGCACCCTCATCAGCATTTGGTGATGTCACTATTTTATTCTAGCCATATCGATAGGTGAGTAGAAATAGCTCTTCATGGCTTTAATTTGCATTTCCCTAATAGCTAATATTGTTGGACATCGTCTCGTGTATTTATTTGTATTTATCTGTAAATCCTTTTCATTGAAATGCCTGTTAATATCTTTTAACTATTTTCTAATTGGATTGTTTGTTTTTATACTGTTCTGTTCTGAGATTTCTTTATACATTATAGACACTTGTCATTTATCAAATATTTAGCTTGCAAAATTTTTCTACCAGTGTATAGCTTGTCTTTTTATCCTCTTAATGAGTGTTTTGCAAAGCACAACTTCTTAATTTTGATGAAGTCCAATTTATCAATTTCTCTTTTTATGGGCTGTGCTTTTCATGGCAAGTCTAAGAACTCTTTGCCCAACCGTACGTCCCCAGATTTTCTCCTGTTTTTCTCTAAAAGCCTTAAATAGAATGACAGATTTTGACTTAAGTTTTGTTTAAGCTGTGAAGTTTAGGTCACTATTTTTTTTTTTTTTTTTTTGTCCTATGGATGTCCGGTGGCTCCAACTCCATCTGATGAAAATCTGTCTTTTGCCTTTTGTAAAAGTGCCTCGCCCCTCCTCCTCTTCCTTCCTTTTGTCTTATTTATAATTATCTTGGATATTCCTCAATTTTTCATATGAACTAAGGCTCAGTGGTCAAGTCTCATTTAAAACTGCCCTTTAGTAATCTGACTGGAATTTCACTGAATCTGTATATTAAATTGAGTACAATTGACATCTTTAAAATATTTACTTTTCCCATTTAGCAAAGTGAAATATATCTCCATTTATTCTGGGTTCCTATGTCCCATAACTTTTCATAGTTTTTTCTACAGAGGTCTTAAACAATTTTTGTTAAATGTATTCCCAGATACCATACAGTTTTTGTTGACAATGAGAAGTATATCTCTTATTCTACTGTATTACTTTTATTGTTCTTATAAAAACTCTCTACTACTTTCAAATACCAAATATTTTGAATCTCCCTTTCCAATTCAAATATTTTAGCTTTGTTTAAAACCTCTAGAGAAATATTAAATAGTAGGGATAATCCCTAACTTGAATAAGAATACATCTAAATATGGGGATATATGTATAACTGATTCACTTTGTTATAAAGCAGAAACTAACACACCATTGTAAAGCAATTATACTCCAATAAAGACGTTAAAAAAAATACATCTAAAGTTTTACCATGAAATGCTACTTTTAACAGATATGTTTTTAAAGTTAAAAAACACCCTCCTCTCTAGTTCGCTAAGAGCTATTGTCATTACTGTGCACTGAATTTCTGACAGCTTCTTCCGCATTTATTGTGCCAAACACAATGTTGTCTCTTTCCTTTACCTTACTAATATGAGTAAGTGCAATGATAAAGAATAATACTGCGTCCTGTGACAAATTCCACCTCTGCATGCTCTATTTTCTTTAAATACTGCTACATTCGCTATTTTTTTTTTTTTTTTTTTTTTGGTGAGATTTTTGAAAATGTGATCATGAGTAACCTTGCTCTGGGTTTTTATTTTATTTTCCTTGTCTAGCTAGATGCAGATTATTGGCCTAAAATAATAGGTGCATAATTGAATGCACCTTAAAATAAGATGCATAATTTTATTTTGCTATGTTCTTGGAATAGTTTGTCTTGAAGTTTTGTTAGAAGTCATCTATTAAAAAATGTCTCATCTTGTTATTTGAAGGAGGAATCAGGAGGGACCAGCATACAAATATATTTCTTTTAAAAGTTATTGGTTTAAGTTTCTTAAAAAACAAATTTATTTGAGACCATTTTGGTAAGGTATATTTTTCTAGATAATAGTCTACTTCATCTATATTTTCAGAAGTTTGGTATGATGCTGTATGTGGCATTTTCTTGTTTTAAAATATCTCTCAGGGGCTTCCCTGGTGGTGCAGTGGTTAAGAATCTGCCTGCCAATGCAGGGGACACGGGTTTAATCCCTGGTCCGGGAGGATCCCACATGCCGCGGAGCAACTAAGTCCGTGTGCCACAACTACTGAGGCTGTGCTCTATAGCCTGCGAGCCACAACTACTGAGCCCATGAGCCACAACTACTGAGGCCCGCATGCCTAGAGCCCGTGCTCCACAACAAGAGAAGCCACCGCAATGAGAAGCCCGTGCACCACAATGGCTCCTGCTTGCCATAACTAGAGAAAGCCCGCGCGCAGCAACGAAGACCCAACACAGCCAAAAATAAATTAATTAAAATAAAATATCTCTCTGTTCATTAAAGTTATGCCTACTTTGTAATTCTTAGTGTTGTTTATTTGTTCATATCCTGACCGATCCTGAATTTCCCCTGCTCACTCTGTTCAGATTATGATCTATTTTTAAGCCTCTCAGAGAAAAGTTTAAATATATATATTAACTATGTGCTTTTCTAACAACATGTGACAGTATTCGGTACCTCTAACTTTCTCCCTAAACTACAAAGACTTTAGCATATTTAACCTTTCCTGTTCATATTTCTTATTGTTATATGCAGATTTAGTATCTTTGTGATTGACAATGAATTAACTTTGGTAGTATGTTTTGAATTCTTTTTCTCTGTTCACTATTGTCTCTGTCATGGCACACACATTCAATTCTTTTTGTCTATGTTTATTTGCTTCCTGCAAATATACCTTTTATAGTACTTTTAGTAAGCATGTGTGGTTTGTAAAGTCTCACCTGTCTTTATAGTTCTCTATTCTGTGCTCCCTGTTGAATGATAACTCAGCTGGGTATAGAACTGAAGTTGACATTATTTGTCTCTCAGTGATTTGAAAGCTGTTCCTCTGCGGCCCTCTGCTCCGTATTGTTGATGTTGAGAAGTCTATTCAAATAACTGCCATTCTTGATTGGGGAATTCGTTTTCCTCATTATTAGTTTAATATCTTCCCCCTCTATCTAGGTGTGGATTTTTAAAAATCTTTCATGGGATTTAAAATGGATAATCAGGCTTCCCTGGTGGCGCAGTGGTTGAGGGTCTGCCTGCCGATGCAGGGGACACGGGTTCGTGCCCTGGTCCGGGAAGATCCCACATGACGTGGAGCGGCTGGGCCCGAGAGCCATGGCCGCTGAGCCTGCGCGTCCGGAGCCTGTGCTCCACAACGGGAGAGGCCACAACAGTGAGAGGCCCGCATACCGCAAAAAAATATAAAAATAAATAAAATAAAATGGATAATCAATCTAGAGACTCCATACCTTTCTTCACTCTGAAAAATTCTCAGCTTTTAGCCACTGTCTCTATAAATGTTGTTTTTGGTCCACTTCCTCTGGTCTTGGTGTCCTTCTGTTCTTAACTGGATTTTGATTTATCCTGGACCTTCAAAGTCTGTCTACCACTTTACCTAACTGCTCTTTCGTATTTTCAAAAAATCTCTTTGTCTTCTGGGGACACATTCTGAGTAAATGCCACAGTACTGAGTTTCAGTTCTCTAACTGTCTTTGGAACTAGAATGTTTTGGAAGTTGGATTTGTAGGCAGAACCTGTCAAGAAGGATCTCCATGCCTCTGTTTCTTTCTCTCTCTCTCTCCCTTTCACACACACACACACACACACACACACACACACACACACACACACACTCTTTACTGACTTTTCTAGGAACTGCAGTTGTGCACATCTTCCCCAGAAGCCCACTCCTGAATCCCAGCCTCTGCAGGTCCAGAGCCCCTACTCTGAAGTGATATTGGGGATATAACTTGCATTCATTCATGCAGTTAACTAAAGTGAAGCACAGCTGTTCTGAGGAGCACTGCGCCAGAAGGACCCTCCAACCCTGGCCATACAGCCCTGGCCACCACATTTCTGCTGGCCCTCTACCAAGAACTCAGCATGACTCCATTTATTATTTTTTTTTCCAAGGAAGACACATTTTACTATAAGAGAAAGGCAGTAAGTGGACAACTGCGTAAACAGAAAAGTGGAAACGCAATGTTACAGTTATACGCTGTAGATTAGACATCAAACCCAACATGGGGGTAAATTTGAGGAGTGCTTATTGGCTCAAAATATTCCCTCAGCACTGAAATTTCACTTATATTCTTTATTAAAGTTGGTTATTCCCCCACACAAGTCCCCCAGACGTGGATGGCGAGGAATAATTCTGAATGCTTTCTGAACCTCAATTCTCAAAATCAATGGGTCAGCAAGACCGGACATTATCTCCTTTATAGTTTTAGAATCCTGCTTCTTTATATCCCATCTAATGACCTCATAATCTTTACTACGGTAATAGTCCCCTCACTATTCATCCTGATCTAATATTTATGTAAGAGTTAAATCCCATGTTTTAAAATGCTGTTAAAGCTCACTCTTATTTCACAATATAATGAGTTAACTTTTTCAAGGAGGCTATCCTTTTATAACACTTAGTTTGGGCCAGTCACGTGCTACATGACTTTACGTATTTATTCACCTAATGGTCACAATACTCCTGTGATGTAGGTGCTATTAACAGGCTCACTTTACAGCTGACCAAACTAAAGCACAAAAATATTATGTCACCTTCCAAAGGTCATGGAGCACGTAAGTGGCACGCTGGTCCCAGAGACTGTGCTTTTGACCGTTACAAGTAACCACAATATCCAGGTCACACCACCTTTGCCTCTAAGGTTAACAAAACGAAATTTTGCATCTTTGTAAGGCTTTAAAGTTCTTTGGGGACAGAATCTAGCTTATTCATCTGCATACCATCCAGGGCTGCTTTCAAACTACTATGGCGGCAGAATTGAGTCATTTTGACAGAGACCTTATGACCCTTAAAACTAAAATATTTACTGTTCTGGCCATTTGCAGAACAAAGCTGCCAACTCGTGCTGTAGAGCAATAGTTATGCCTCCTGCAAGCAGTCCTCTTAAGTGAGGGTGTCTTCCAAGCTCCGAGGGGCAGGTTTGCACAGGCCGGCGATGCCCGTTTGTGGGCTGACATGATGAGACACACTCACACTCGACTTCAGGCTGATCTCACAAAGCCTGGACCCGTGGTGTTGGAACCGAAAGGGACCCTGGAGGCCACCTTCATCTGTGACCGAGACCAGCAAGAACCTACAGGTGCGCAGACCTGAGCTGGTGGAGGAGCCAGCCTTAGCCTTCGATTCTCTTTAAGCTGCGGCTCAATAGAGTGTCGGGAATTCTAGAGCAGACCTAAAACTGACATTCAGTACATTATTTTGAGGTTAAATAAAATATGCACTCCAAGGATTGAGTGCCAGTTTTCACAGGGGCATGTGAATAAATGCCCCTGCAGAGTCACTGGGCTTTGCAATTTATTTTTTTAAATTGAAGTATAGTTGATTTACAATATTGTATTAGTTTCAGGTGTACAGCAAAGTGATTCAGTTATACATGTGTATGTATATATCTATATTCTTTTTTTGATTCTTTCCCATTATAGGCTATTACAAGATGCTGAGTATAGTTCTCTATGCTATACAGTAAACCCTTGTGGTTTATTTTATACATGGTCCTGTGCATCTGCTAATCCCATACTCCCAATTTATCCCTCCCCTCCTTCCCCTTCGGTAACCATAAGTTTGTTTTCTATGTGCAATTTGTTTAAAGAGCAAACTGCTGTATGGCAGGAGTGTCTGGTCTGCAGCCTGCTTGGTGCTTGTATGTCGGAAAGATTACAAGGCAACCCAGCACGATTTTACCTACAGGTCACCAAGGCTAGTTTACTAGTCCATTGAACTGCCCCAGGGGATCATCAAAGTCTACCTTAGGTAAGTTTTGCAACAGTGTGACAATAATTTCAAAAGGTTTAAGTGAAAGAAATAGCCAAGTTTTTCCCCCTCTCAATTTTTAATTAGTGATATTAAATTACAGAAATACCAAAAAAAAAAACCACAAAAAACCATTGACCATGAAGTCCATCTGTCTTTTAGGCTCAGGCAGATTGTCTGAAGTGGCACCTAAAGGGTATTCACGTGGGAGGAGGAATTACCAGCGTGAAGCTCCAGTCGCCCCTTCCATCTGCAAAGTGTGGACCTCGAGTCTCCCTGTGGGAGCTCAGTGAACACAGCATCCCTAAGCCCACAGGACCCCGAGCCATACTCAAAATTACATGCAGTAAACCTCCCGGGGATGCTTTGTCCTATTTCATTTTGAACTCGTGTCCCTTCGGAGCCACGTTCACTACATTTCTGTAGCTAAAATTGAATGTGGGAGCATATCGTGTTTTATACTGATTATGATACCACTGTGTCCTCTCACATTTATTTGTTGGTCATTAGCAGATCTGTCTTGTCCTCTCAGTTCCTAATTTTGACCAAAGTGGCTCATCCCAGATACATTAATCCTTTTGTTCAATGAGTGTCCTTTATATTTAAGACCTGAATGCATCAAGCTCCCTTAGGTATCTATAATGAGCAAAACTCTATCATATTTTAGCTAATGGCTGTATTAACTTTGTTATCTCTTCGTAGAGGCACAGAGAGAAAGCTGCACGTGCACAAAGGGAACGTAGCTTAACAGGAAGGGAGTGCCGTGGCTCGCATTTTCCACCGTATCACACGCAAACCCGAGGACGTGTTGCGGTGGCCAGTGGAGACGGCGTTCCCCGGTGGTACTGTCTTTCCCTGCGTAGACACAGTGGGCAGGTGTCATGATTAGACTTGACAGCTTGAGTTTGGAACTCCGAAGGGAACGCCAAGGACAAGGAGGTAGTGAGGTGGAAGGAGAGGAGCTGGGGACCATGGGAAGGAGGGGCCGTGCGAGAACTTGGGCTGCTGCCAGGAGCCACTGCCAGGGCTGGGGTCCAGGGAAATCTGGCCACGCTCTCCCCCAAATCTGGCCTCCCGGGAGCTGGAAGGGAGACACCAAGGATAAGGTACACACCACTCTATTTGCTATTTGAGGGGTTTGTTCGCTTTTCTGTTTTAATGACAATGATCAGGGTTGCCTGCAGTGCAAGTTCTGGGGCACAAGGTTTATACCAAGGAGAGACTGAAATTCAGAAACTGCGTGTCACTCTTTATCTGGCTCTTATCCGACATGTACACAGTTCCTGATGGAATACAGGTACAGTAGGAAAAAATATCTCACCCCCAATATTTAGGGCCTGATCCTTTCTGAATTTAAGACACTTCCAGAGTTGGGATACATTAAGCCCCAAAGCTTACAAAAATTAAAACAAAATTACCAAAAAAAAAAAAAAAAAACAAAATTACCTGGTAAGGTATGGTACAAACCATGTAATTTAAATTTCCTAAGAAATGAACAGTTTTACAACCATTATTATATGACTATATTTGATCTCAACTTGTAATTGCTTAACATATGCACATGCTAAGAACATCTTTTCTAGTCAGGACATATAGATTAATTCCATTGTTTTTATTGGATGCAGAGTATGTCACAGCTTGGATATATCAAAATTTATTTAACTCTTTCCTTACTGATGGTCATTTAATTTGTTGAATTTGTTACCATGTTTTGTTTTTTGATACTAAAACTAGTTTTGCAATGAAAACAAAAAAAGAAATGAACAGTTTTTAATTGCATTGTTAGAAGACCTTTTATTCAATACAAATATATTATACAATCTTGGATGTGTATTAAGGATCTCTCTCTTTCAGTCATTTGAAAACATATGGGTTTATCTAATAGGAGAACATAATGCAATAAATCCGAGTGCATACCCAAATATATTTTAATTGCCAATTATTGCACTGAAAATAAACATTTGCATTAGACACCCATTTCTGTAAAAAAGTAATGCTATAATTTTTAAGTAGTATTTATTCAAAGCAAGTACTTTTTGATATACAGGTGGGCTGTGACAAAATGGTATCATCATGATTAAAATCCGCAGAAACCTAAGGAAGAGAAAAACGAGCCCTTTGGAAAAGATTCATCCAAGGCAGCAGTATACTATGTTATGCCTCTATCTTCCTAACTTCTATTTTCACCTGGAGAGCCATCTTCTTTATGGCAAAGATCTGTGTTCCATGAAATTGATTAGATGTTTTTAACAAGAAGTCATTTTTGACCCATTCATTATTACCCTCACAACCCTGAATGTTACATATAGTCACTACCCAGTCATTTGTAACCTGGTAACTCACAGCATCACCGCTCATGCATTCATCATTATACCATCTCAGCATCACCAGCCATCACAGCATCACCAGCCATCACAGCAGCAGCATCTCAGCATCACCAACCATCACAGCATCACCAGCTAATGCAGCAACTCCAACCAACACACGCCCACTAACCATCACAGCATTGTCGTACCACCAGAACATCATCAGACAATCGGAACATCACCATACCATCAAAAATTGTTTTTTAATCAATCCAATGATAATATTTTAAGAATAGAGTATAAGGAGAAATTTTTATGGAACAATTATGCATGTTTCCTGGGAGTCCAGACTGAGATATATAAATGATCTGCAATTCTCTGAGAAATTGTAACACAGAAAGTCTGGTCTGATACATAGATTTGGTTAATACTTTAACAAGAATTGATAAGAATGGAATATATATGAGGGAAATATCAAGAGAGAATGTCAGCAATAATTAGAAAATATCACTGAAAGAAGGAAATCAGCTCTCAGAGGAGCTGGAATCACACCAACAATAGCTGTTGCCCGTTTCCTAGTTTTGCCAGCTTGGATACCCTACCACACCTGTTTTATAATCCAAACAACTTGCTACTAAATCCAGTCTCCAAGACCTCTTGTGTGCATGTGTTTTAAGTTTATACCTACCACTGCTCAGAGCCACCTTCCTTGAATTACTTCAGTACCTGCCAAGCTTTTTGCCCAGGTTTGATCCAGCTGTTGAAAACTAATAGCTAGAAGAGCAAATCTGCTGGTGACACTGCGTCACTGCACCACTGAATCGTGGACAGAGTTCCAACAAGCACCTAGGCCTTACGTGGAAGAGCAAATCTGCTGGTGACACTGCGTCACTGCACCACTGAATCGTGTATGGAGTTCCAACAAGCACCTAGACCTTACATGGCAACTGTCAGAGCCAACAGGTAAATCTTTCAGGATCTAGTCATTTTCAAAACTGTTCCACCTCAGAAATTAGATGTCCATCATTTATGGACAGTATCTGTGATCAGAAATCTGAGTAAGAGATCAAGTAATCTATGGTTAAGGCTATGATACTGATTTTAACTCTTAGAGAAGTTTACTTAAAGAAAGTAAGAAACTATCATCAAAATAAGAATGCCTTTGAAGTGTATATAAATTGTATTTAAATTGCTGTGAAAATCAAAAAATAGTTATGCCATTATCATATTAAACATACCCTTTGTTCCCTTTTCTTTGTTGATTTCATTAGAAAAACTACTGGCTTTGCTTTTTTTAAAAACCCAGTTCATTCTAAATTAGATTTTGTATGAACTGGAATGTTTCAGGGAGAAGAAAGGGGTAAGTCTGAGAAAAAGATCACCCACAGACCCTCTGGGTTTCTCCCTTCGATGGATTCAGATATTTTCCCACACACTCCTATTCTATCAACTGATGTAAAATGTAGACCTACAGCATATGTGTAAACACGACTCCAAAGACGACGGAGGTGATCCTCTTTCCAGGATGGAATCTGAGGTTTGTTTTTTTTTTTCAATTTTTTTCTCTTTTTTTTTTTTTTGCGGTACGCGGGCCTCTCACTGTCGTGGCCTCTCCCGTTGCGGAGCACAGGCTCCGGACGCGCTGGCTCAGAGGCCATGGCTCACGGGGCATGTGGGATCTTCCCAGACCGGGGCACGAACCCGTATCCCCTGCATCGGCAGGCAGACTTTCAACCGCTGCGCCACCAATCTGAGTCTTTTATGCCCCGTGTGTGTGCTCAGCTGAGCTGTGCCCCGACCCCTCATGCAGGTCCTGCCCCCAGATCCCAAATCAGCCAGTGTGGAAAGCGCCCACCGAGAGCACAGTGTTGCCCCACGCCCTCCCCTGTCCACACCGCTTCAGTTTTAACATCACTGGTTAATCTAAGTCTTATTCCCTTCTATTTGCACGGACACGGCTCCCTCTCAGAATGTGTCACCCAAAGCACACACTGAGTGTCTCCTCAGTGGACGCCCAGAGCCACGTGTGGTACCCAACCAGGTTTGTTCAACGGTCAGTGACTCACAGAAGGGATGAAGGGATACAGAGAACGGCTCACACCCATCTCCCCGCCCGGCGGATGTATTCACTCATCACAAAATTTCCATGACAACCCAGAGCTGCTTTCCCACTTCAAATAGCACACCCTAAAAGCCGTGATTCCACATGCTTAAAATAAGGTAATTGTCAAGAACAAATTTCCCCTAGAGTGAAATTAAGGGCCTGTCCAAATGTTTTTCAGATTATTATAATTGTTTATGCAGTACTGCTTATCCATCCGAACTATCTACAGAAATGGACTCTAACTCAGCAAACAGACAAATTTACTTGGCTCCGTTTTAAGATTAAAAGCAAGATTACAAGTTAAAAGGAGAACCCGTTTGATTTTTGATACTCACTGTACCTCCTTACTAGAAAATTATACGTCCTGAATACTCGACATGCCAATACTCCTTCTTAATTGAAAAGTAGGATTCATATAGGAAGGCAGAGGTTTTTTTTTTTTATCATTTTGAACGACTAAAATATTACAAACGAATGACATGAGTGTGAAGAGAAAGAGAACGAAGCAAAGCTCTTAACCAGTGCCATTTCTGTAACAGCTCCTACTTGGGAAAATAACGTCGTTCAGCATCGCTGGGGAATGATAACCCCTCTATTAAGTAAAAGGAATGATATTGGTTGGGATGACTCAGAATTGCCTTGGCACTTAAATAAATTCACGGGGGGTATACGTGCTCTTAGTACATGTGTTTATCTAATACCTAAAACTTCTGTTTAAATAGAAAATGGTCACAAACTGTTTCTTTTTATCTTGTAAGGCAGAAAAATGGCATGTGAGCGCCGGCCAGGAAAATAGTCCCTGCATAAGTGAATAAACACCCTTATCTTCCCCACGGTAATGGACGTGCCAGGTGATCTCCCCTCTGGCACTGGAAATTATTCATCCAGTGTACTCTTAAATCTACCATTGTTTCCTGGTTTTTGAAGATTTTCCCAAAAGGCATTAGCTAATTTATCCGACTGATTTCATAATGAGAAGTGGATTAATTACCTCTCCCCATCTTTGTCTCCAATCAACTCTCCCTCTACAAATAAAACTACCTAAATATATGTAGGTAATGAGAACAGAGAGGAAAAGCTAAGATTCTGCATTTAGGAACGAGTCTCAAGTCTGAGAAACTGTCCTAGTCCAGAGGACCCTCAGTGGATATGATGACGCCTTGTAACAGGGAATCCAGGATGGGATTGGTAAGAACTAAGGAAACAGGAACAAACTGTGGACTTTAGTTAATGACAATGCATCAGTATTGGTTCACTCACTGTGACAAATGTGCCCTAGTAACAGAAGATGTTAATGATGGGAAGGTGAGCCTGGGATGTATGGGAACTCTATACTACCTTCTCAACTTTTCTGTAGATCTGTCTATTCTAAAATAAAAATTATTTTAAAATGCTTTCTCTTACTGACTGAATTATTTTGACCCCGATGAAATATATTTAGACTATTATGCTACAGTCAAAATTAGTCTAAAGATTTTTACAAAAATCTCATCAATTAAGAGATAGAGCTGAACTGTGACAAAACACCGTCTTCCTTTGATTTTATAAAACAGTGTATTGTTCTATGCTTATCTTCGTGTGATTAATAAGGCTTGTAGGTGAAATGAGCTGGCAGAATTCACCAAAGCTGTAGAACATTCTGAGTTGCTCCGTGTAAAATAATTATGAATCAAATTCAGGAATTACGCAGAACAGTCTCTTCCCGGGGACCAAGGCACTGTGGAATTGGCTCACTTTTATTAATATTCCATCGTATTCAATAGGTGACAATGGTAGGAAGTCACCATATTAAAACTAAGCACAGGGTGTGGGGCGGTCCACGACAGTGAAAACTACGTGGCTTAACCAGGTCATAACTGGGCCAGGAACTGCTTTTTGGGACACAATGCCCTAGGAACTGAACAATTACAGGAATCAAAAACGACCAGAGCCTTTCTGAGTCTTTTATCGAATGATTCCGCAAGACAATTCATTTCTAAAATCTTTCTCTCACTGACTAATAAATATCTTCCACAGATGTGGATGATGAATGTGTATATACACGCTTGGAAGTTTTAATATTTTACTCTCATAAAATTAGTAGAAGTGAGGGGCTCTGCAGTTTTCTTTTATTCCAGAAATAAGCTTTCCATATAATCTAATGGAATCACGTGTGCCTATATCCTTGTGTGCGTGTGTGTGTGTAGAAGCAGGTCACAAGTGATGCAGGCTCGCAGATACACTGAGAAAGCCATCAACCAAGTGAATAAATCAGAGACTACGTGTTCCTGCCCTTACCCTGCAGAGCTAGGTTATCATTTACGGGTTGTTTGGATTTCTTACCCCCTCCTGTAGGGAGGAGAATTGTGTGAATTCTTCCTCATGCTTAGATGTGTGAAAAGTAGCCCTAAACGTTCCTTGAGAAAGCAAACATTGTAGTTACTGCAGCACATTAACATATTACAAATTTTGAAATGGACTTTTTTCCTTTGTGATAAATCTGTGCTAACAGTGGGTTCTTCTCAGCATCCTCCAGTGTGGCTGGTCCCTTGAAAAGGTTTCTAACGAACAGGGGTCTGTGGAAATCCAGCCAGGAGAAGTGTGAGCCCACGCGGCCTACTTCACCTGACGGCCTGTTGGCAAATGGAGAAGATCCCGAGATCAGCTCACCCCACACTGTGATTCCCAGAGCACAGCCTGGTCAGGGTGCTTGGGGGAAAGTGCGTCAGGGTGAAGTTTTCCTTGTTGGGCTTCTTCACAGAAGGGGAAGAGGAATTGAATATCCTGAATCCGGTCCACGTGGGGCTCCCACTGGTGTAAAGGGAGAATTTGAACACGAAAGGAATGTGAGTTGTTCACTCTAACTCCTGCAGGGTGTATGTGGCCCAGATTCCTGCCCTTCACAAACAGCCTGAATCAGGGCTCCAGACAGGAAAATGAAGCCCATCCCGGAGGCACTGCCCGTTTGTGCACCCTCGATCTTTTAAAGACGTTTTGAATAATTTTTCTTCATTTTCTTGTCTTCATGGTGAATTACGGCATCCCCCCTGCTCTGTATAGCGTTTGCACATCAGTCTAAAGACCGGGATAGGGTCTATTTCTGCAGCACAGAGGCTGCCCTTGGATGGCGGGTCACGTGTGTCAAATCCACACCCATGTGTGACAAAGCACTCTTGGAAGGGCCAAGATGTGAAAAGACTACTGGAAAGCACACATGCGGTTTTTGAAAGAAAGGAGAGAAAGAAACGGCACATGTCCATCCCCAGCAGACAGAGAGACCGGCAGAAAGTGCTTCATTTTCAATAAAACTTCTCAGGCTCCACTGAAACCCGGATCAGGTTTATTCCTAGTGATGCCCCTGGTGGCCCTGCAGTGGGAGTGATTACAGGGGTGACTTGCCCCCCACCACCGATATCGTGGGGATCATAAAGGACCCCTGGGGAAAGTAAACGACCGTTCATGTCCCTGTAAAGGGAGCAGAGGAGGCAGGGACCCTGTGCTCTCCCCAGACCCCGGCCTGTGTCTTCACGTCCTAATGGGATGTAACAAATGGACTGAACCCCGAGGCCATGGGGCTCACGCTTACACGCGTAATGATTTTAAAATGTGTGGCTGCATCTTGAAGAAGAACAGACCTTGACATATTATCCGTTATCAAACGGCGGTAATTGACACAGAGACAGGCTGCGCTTTACACTGGGTTGTAATGAATCTGCCTGGCTGACCCCAGAGCCTGCACTTCTGAGCGCCCACGACTCACGACCTGACACTCTGTCAACTGCTCCAGGAGAGATGAATTACGGATGAGGTACTAATGACGCATTTCATCACCTGTTTACCTTCAGCGATCAGTGGCCCTCCTTTAATTTACCAGAAAGACGTTTTTTGAAGCTACTGTCAGTTAGAACAGCCTCTTGTTTGAAGTGGTTATAAAGTAACACATACCTGAGGAAACTTGGCTTCTGGTTCTGGTACTAAAGTCCTACAGGAAGAGAAAGAGAAAAAAAAAATCAGGGTTTTCTAAACAAAAGAGGAAAGGTTAACACTTGTGACTTCTTCCATTAGTAGGTTTTACTTCTCAAACAAGGGCCGCCAATGAAGTTAACCCATCAGAATATGTTCTCATGATTTAGGACCAATACTGAAGCAGAAGTCCCATAGGCTCTGTGCTGCACTTCATGTCGGCATCCATTCCTAATACGTGGAGGGTCACAGAGGCACCATCGCAGAAAAGAAAGATCAAAAGAAGTGGGCTGAGATCCCAGCTCTGCGTGGCATCGGTAGCCACTTATCCTACCGCATTTCAAATTTCCTCAAACGCCTTTCCCACTGGATCGTTGTGCAAATAATAAGACAAAATTAGAAAATGGTTTTATACTGTCTGGTACCAAGCAAGCAGCCGTGCCATTCTCCTTTCTCTTCCATTTTAACAGCTACTAACATTCAATCCTATTGATTTCAAATCAACAGATATTTGTGCTGCAGGGGATAGAAATCCTCATTAAGGAACCATAATAACCAAATAACTATAATAAAAGGTAGAATAAAACAGGCAATTTCTCTAAGAACTTTCTTTCCTGTTTATTTCAGTTTTAGGTTTGTTTTCTTTTTCCATTCTTCATTCATTTTTATATAACAATATTACATGAAATCTCATGAAATCTAGTTTAATATGTCCTAGTTTCGAATCCTAATGTAATTCACCCCTGAAAAAAATCACAAAGTTGCACTAGCTTACAATTACCTCCCACACAGAATCTAAACTCTACCTGGTGGGTGAAGCCGTGGGCATTTACTAACCGTATCAGCAGACGCTAAAGTTACACGTGACAGAACTCAACTCAAACCAGCTTGATCTGGTGGCGGACATACTGGCCCCCTTGCCTAAGAAAGGGGCAAACGGCCTTGGGCATAGAGGGATTCAGGAATGCAAACATCTCCCCAGGAAGCCTTCTCTTCTTCACCTCCAGGCTCTGTTTTCCATTTTCTTGGCCTCCTTTTCAGGCAGGCGGTCTCTCTCTCTAGGCTGGCAAGATGGCCCCGTGGCAGTTCTGGGCTTCCAACGTCCCTACAGCCAGCAAATCCAGTGAGAAGAAATCATCTTTTTCAGGAAATTCTAGCAAAAGCCTTAGAAAGGTGGTGCCTGGTCCAGTTGGCTTATGGCCCCTTCCCTGAACCAATCACTGTGGCCGGTTGGTACAGACTCTGATTAGCCACCTCTACGACTGAAAGGGAAGGAGGCCAAGCACATCACACACATTCAATGGGTTTTCTACAAAAAAGACATGTTCAGTTACAAGGAAAATTATAGAAGAGAGTACTGGCTAGTCGGTGATACCCCTGCTCTGGTCCTGAGGCTGACCTGGCTCCGACCTTCATTCTTCCTTAGATACAAGTTCTTGGGGAGGGGGCAGTACGGTCTTCGGCGACCTTCACTCAGGACACCGACCCTGCCTCCCAATGTTCTCCTTCCCGGAGAACTTCCGTTTTTACTCTGCCCCATTCTCCTTCCCGGTCCCTAAATCCTCACGCCTCTCTGCACCTCTCTGGTCAGTGACTTGTTTGGCCTCGTAAGCTGATTCCTGAACAAGGCTGTCCTTATCAGGCTACCGGATCCCTGTCACCCTGGTCACCTCCACGAATCCTGTCCAGCCTGGTTTCTAAGGAACCCGCACACACGTCCCCAAAACTGTTTCCCAGCTTCTCTCTTACTGCTGTCCAAGCTCCAGAGACAAAAGCACCCAGAGACAAGCAGACTTTCTCTAAAATAGTCCTCTTTTGCCTAACTCCTTGTGAGTTTATCTTCTGTCACTTCTTTTATTAGCCTAAACTGATATACTCCTCAATTTCTCATTCCATTACATCTATTCATGTTTTTCTAACCACCTCCCCCCCTTATTTCCTGACTATTGGACTCTGATATTACTTTAAAGGCCACAGAACCATTGGAAAATGGAAAATGGTATGGACTTAGATTTGGAAGGCACGGGCTCAAGCACCAATTCTACCACTTCTAACTGGGGACTCGCTGCAGATCACTCCCCACGGGGACAGCTCAGCGTCGGTGAACTGCGACACTGTCCTCAGAGCTTGCTGTGAGGCTCAGATGAGACGGGGCATGTCTGTCAATTGCAAATATTTTTCAATTGTATGTTTCAATTTTTATACTATTTATTATTTATTTCACATACTTGTTTTCATGATACTTTGGTTTTGCTACTTCCACCAACTTAGACGTATCTGAAGGAGACCAGGAATTATGAACTATATCCTGCTAGCATAGCTTTAGGAACACAGTAGATGCCCAATAAGTATTTTATTTCATGCTTGGCTCTGAAATATAACGTAAGGAGAAATACTTGGCAGTTTTGAGCCTTTAAAATTGGAGTGTCAACCCTACTATCACTATAACTTTAACACCAAAGTCAAATCTTATCATTTAGGCAACATGGAATAGATGAACAGAATTCCATTTATGTAGAACTGTCCAGAGGGAGCCATTAATTCATTTTCTCTTGAGGAATGAGAAGGAAAGGCAATTGCAGTGTAAAATTAATGACTCGTATGTCATTATAAAGCTGGGAATACCTGCTGAACTTGTAACTTAATTTTGGATTCAAGGAATAGATTATATTCGCCCAATCTTATCCTTCTGCATGGAGAGCAGAGGAAACCAATGTGGAGAATGAGTGACAGACAGACACAGGGAGACACACGAATAAGATGTGAAAACGCCATCCTCGTTCAGTGTCCCTCAGCTTAGACTGCTTTCCAGTCTTGCGTTTTATGAGGCACCTCAGCATCCTTGTAATAAGTTCCCATGTTTACTTAAGATCATCTGAGTTGGATAAAAATCAGCCCTGATCAACAGTGTAATAATGTCATTTCCAATACACGAGACAAGTAAAAATTCTACCATTATTCACTTCATGAAGGAAGACAAAATACTAGGTTCATGATATTAGGATAAATATTAGGATGCAAAAGGTGAGGGAGATTTTATTTCTGTGTAGGGTGGGCACCTGCCAGAGGACAGAACAGCTCTTTCCAGGCACAAGGAAGCTAGTTTCTTTACTAATAGATGGTACTGGTTGAGTCTAGAGTCCCACGCTGGACACTCAGATTTGAACCAAGCCCCAGCACTGTGATTTAATAGCTGCATCACCGTTCACACATCACAGAACCCTTCTGTGCCTCCTTTTCCTCTTAGTAAGAGGCAAAGAGCAACGAAATGCATGGCAAATAGCAACGAAATCCATCACGTAGCGTTGTTTGGATGATGAGATGTTGAAATGTACCAAGCACGCTTAGTATGTGCCTGGAATGAAGTAATACTCAGTAGCTATAACTGTATTTATGACTGTGGAATTAGGGGTTTTTGCAGAGTTGAGGTTAGCGGTCTGCTCTTGAAAGCAAAATATCTTAGAATTAACGAGTAGCTCCGGTCTGCTGAAGCTGCTCCCACGACAGCTCAGAGCAGCGTTTCTCCTCTCAGTGCCCAGCCTTGGCAACGTCTCCACCTCCACAGCTGGGCTTGCACTTGAACCCATTCCATCAGGAGCATCCCCTCAGTTTTCTCAATCCTTTACATCCTTAGCCCTGTACCACAACCACTGACATTCCAATCCACACTACTACAGCGTCAAGAACCTCCAAGAAAATACAAGTATCATTTACTAAACCTGATTCGCTATGGGATAAACATGCACTGGTGTCTATAACAGGGAGATTTTCTTCAAAGCAAAATAAAGCAAAACAAAATTTTAAAAAGCACTATCTTAATTATTCATTTCTGACCTCACGTTTCAATTAATGGAAGGCCTCATTCTATAAACAGTCCAATGAGTGACCAAGTGTCTACTTATCGGTCCATCTTCACTGCCATTTATCAACCTATCAGTTAAACCTGTTTATCATTCCTCGTGATTCTTAGTCCCAGTATATTGGATCTAATTCTATCTTTAAAGCATGATCTACCGTGTACACTAGTGAAGTCCCAAATTATCGTTACCCAGATGTGGACTATTTCCACTGTTTAGCAAACCTAACCAGAGTTTGGGGAGGATTCTAAAGGAGATTTAATTAAATCCTCCCATTTTATTAGACCTCAGCATTTCTGGTAAGAGTTGAGTGTGGCAGAACACTGCAGTTGGGGCTGAAATAAAATCTAGAGCCTGTCTGCAGACTTCATTTAATTATATTACTGCTTCCATGATGAACATGGAAATTACGTGTTGACTGGAGAATCTGAATCACAAAGAATGACCTCTAAATAAAAGAGCTTTTAAAAACCTTAATTTGATGTCTTGGTTGAAAGATGCTAAAAATAAAATTAAAACTAAGCTCTTTCAGGGGAAATACTAAAATATTCTCATCTCGCCAGCAAAAGTACTCTAAGATCACATGCCAATTAGACAGCTTTTAAATTTAATATTTGTTTCTTCTAGAAGTAAACAGTTAATGCAATCTTTTAAAAATAATTCTCAGTATTAAATGGCCTTGCGGCTCCTTCTCTATGTACTTACAAATGTTGGTGTATAGAGACCTCACTTCGGTGATCATTTTCAGCTTAGACGCCTCAGGGAAAAAAGTACAGGTCATGGTCTGAAAATGAAACAGTGGTATTTTAACTTAGCTTTTTAAAAAAATTTATTTATTTTTGTCTTACTTTAACATGGTCACATGTTAAATATATATTTTCCCTAAGTTATATAGAGCATAAAGATTAATTTGCTGGGGTTTTTTTTTTTTTTATGTTCGTCTTCTGTACTCATACGTAGGGCTACCAGTTGCTAGAGAGAAAAAATAATTTTTCTCCTTCCCACTATTGTGGTAGAGAATCACACTCTTAAACCTCCCAAAAGTCATTAAAATTCATTATCTGCTAGCAGAGAAAGTGATTTTCCTTTATTTGTAGTTATTCATACAATAAATCTAACTAACTCTTGAGAGCTAAGTCCAGCCCTGAGTATGAATTTCTACCCTATCAGCTGCAGTGTGGATTATCTGTAAGGCGATAGAAATTAAGCTTCACCAAACAGAATTGCATGCTGGTTCATGGTAATAATTTAGAAGAAGTTAAATGAGATGGAAAGAGTAAATTTTTCTTCTTAATTGACTACTTCCTGCAATTCATCACTTTAGTCTTTCATAAAGAAATCTACCCTCAACACCAGCCCTGTACCTGACCAAACACCACTGTCTCAATACATCAGTGATATTTTCCCCACTAACCATTTCCATAAGATTTTTTAATTATTAACTTTCCTACAGAATAAAGAAAAATTATGAATGCAAACGTTATAATTCATCATGTCGATAAACTATTTAACATGAATTATACATTATTTTACTTTTTTTTAGTCTTTTAAAATGTTTTATTAAACAAATTATAAAAGTCATGCGTGCTTATGACAATTTCAACAACACAGGAAACTATAAAGTGAAAGATAAAGTACCCCATCATTTCACTCCTCACAAATAATCATCATCAAAAATGTTAAAAAAGGGCTTCCCTGCTGGCGCAGTGGTTGAGAGTCCGCCTGCCGATGCAGGGGACGCAGGTTCGTGCCCCGGTCTGGGAAGATCCCACATGCCGCGGAGCGGCTGGGCCCGTGGGCCATGGCCGTTGAGCCTGCGCGTCCGGAGCCTGTGCTCCGCAACGGGAGAGGCCACAACGGTGAGAGGCCCGTGTACCACAAAAAAAAAAAAAAAAAAGTTAAAAAAAAAATACAGCATAAAAAAAAAAATCATCAATAATTTCTTACATATCCTTCCAGAAATTTTCTCTTCACGTGTAAGCACAGAAAATCTTTACACAACCCAAGCAGATCCATACTGTACACAGAGTTTTGCAAACTACTCTCACATTTTAAAAACGTATTTTTTGAAATTTATTTTTTTAACATCTTTATTGGAGTATAATTGCTTTACATTGTGTTTGTTTCTGCCGTATAACAAAGTGAATCAGCTATACGTATACTTATATCCCCATATCCCCGCCCTCTTGCGTCTCCCTCCCTCCCACCCTCCCTATCCCGCCCCTCTAGGTGGACACAAAGCACCGAGCTGATCTCCCTGTGCAATGCGGCTGCTTCCCACTAGGTGTCTACTGAATTATACTTTAAACTCAGGGATGAAAGCTCACTCTTGATGACTTTCTTTCAGCACGACTCTTACCCCATTCTCAGACAGCTTTAGCATCTCAAAGGATTGGTCATCTTACTTTTTTTTTTAACTTGGTTATTGGTTCATTCCTAAAAGGCTATAAAAAGATAAACTGTAAAAGCAACTAATTTATAGTTATGGGATGTGAGTCCTGCCAACTTCACCTCTGTGCCCTCAAATATTAATTTCTTTGGATTTCAGATTTTTTATGCCCCATCTAAATAAGGCTTGGCTAGATGTATGGTCGACCACTTCTTCAGTACCACAATTCTTTACATTCTCTTTTCTTCCTCTGTAACAGCTATACTTTTAAGTATGTTTTTGTGCTTATTGGCCTGTAGTTATTAATAATAATACAATATTAATAAAACCTATCTACCTTTTATTAATCAATAATAGATATATGTCTGTCTATCTAACTCACTAATCAGAGTTTCCTATGAGGATGAAATAATCATTGTTACCATCCTTAATGGATGTAACTTTAGTCAAAAGCAGAGAGTCTTGATGTTTTCAGCCTGAACTGCATTACACGACTGCGTTTAGAAACTGTCTTACAACTTTGTTCTGGGAACCACTTCATCAGGTGATCTCTCAGACTCTTTCCAACACCAGTGTTCAATCATTCACAACCCATTTGATAAAAATCATTATGTCTTCAAAGTACAGTTCTGCCATGTGGACTTGAACAATGAAACAGATTTAGGCTACGCCATCAGTTGTAGCAAGGATCATGTACAGATTTTCAAGCATTTCCTCCTTCCCATGGGTTCACTGTGGGGAATGTCAAAGGGAGGGGCCTGCAATCCATCCGTTCTACTGGGCATGAAATATGGTTGCATCAGGAATCGACCACGTGTATGGAACGTCTTTAGGAGCATACACACTCGTATGCACTGCGGGATCTGTCCTCTTGCAACCATCTGAGTCAACAAGGCATATCCACATTTCAAAAAAATCTAATAATACAAGGGAAACACGCTGTCAGGACCAATGAATTAAAACAGTGGTTGCTATGGGTTAGGCAGTGAGGGCTCTCTGAGAGGTTGGGTGATCAGGAAACTCTCTGTGGGCGAGGGAGAGTCAAATCACAAAGGATTCTTACGACTCAGGCTGAGACCAGGCACCTGTGTTACAATCATGTCAGGACAGAAAACACATTTTCTTGACTGAGCTAGCATGTTCAGGAGGATTTAGAAAGTGACAGCCTTTGCAACTCAAAGTATATGCAAAAGTCCATTGAACAGAGGAAAATGTTTGCACAGATGATCAGTTTGAAAAGAAAAAAAAGAATTCTTTCCCTTTTACATTGATTAGGAAGGTAGCAGAAAGAAGGAGCTGATAAGCACATAAAGGAAAGAGGTTGTGAGTCTGACGATTTTTATCAGGGAGACCAGCAGTAAGCAGTTTCCTGAGCACAGCCTAGAAGAAGCATGGAAGGAAATTTATATGAAAATACTGGTCTTTTTCCCAGATGTTTCCCATGTCTAGACAGTTAGTGAACAGAGATGAATATCTGTAGTCTTACTTCATGGACCAAAAATCTCCTCCTTTTAAAATGTCTGCCTGGACGCCCAGAGCGGGTGTGCCCTATGAGTGATTTTCAAAGTATGACTCAAACAATAAGAAGCTAGAGTGAATTCATCTATTTTTTGTGTTTTGTTTTTATAAGGACGGCTGATAGTTCCCTTGGTATCAAGACTTCTCGAAAAGGGGGAAAAATAAGAAAATGAAAAGAAAAATAGTTGATTTGATTCTATGCCTCCTGTCAAGTGCTGTTTTTAAAATTCAACTTTGAATTTTCTTGTGGCAGAAGGACAGCGTTATTTCCATTCCCAAGCTCTCATGTGTAGCTTAACTGAGTTGCAGGGTGGAAAGAGACTTCGAGAATTCAGCCAGTCCAACCTTCAACTGCAGAAGCAGAGATGGAGGCCCTGGAGTGTTTTTCACTGGCAAATAGCCTCCTCCCAAGGCCAAGGAACTCTCTGGAGTATTTTTTTTTTTTTTGCGGTACGCGGGCCTCTCACTGTTGTGGCCTCTCCCGTTGCGGAGCACAGGCTCTGGACGCGCAGGCTCAGCGGCCATGGCTCACGGGCCCAGCCGCTCCACGGCATGTGGGATCCTCCCGGACCGGGGCAGGAACCCACGTTCCCTGCCTCGGCAGGCGTACCCTCAACCACCGCGCCGCCACGGAAGCCCCTCTGGAGTTTTTGAAAATACAGGACTGTCACACCCTGATCACGACAGAGGTGTAGACCCCCGTTCACCAGGGGACGTCAGCCAACTTTTTAGAGTGGGATGGGATGTCCACTGTCACCTAGGAATACAACCCTTTGATGTATTGTAGCTTAAAAAAAATTTTAAAGGAAAAACTTATTTCTGAGGAAGGGCAGGATTGAATTAGTTTGCGGGAAATTTAAGCCCAAGGATGCAACAGTATCACTGTTGCATCCTTGGCAACCTAGCAGAGAATTCTGGTTACTCTTGCACTTAAATTTTCATTCACGCGCTTTAACAAGCTACTTTCTTATGGATTTTGCTTGGGGAGGTATCTCACGTCCAGTGCCACGCGCTCTGAGGTGTGCTCACCTTGAAAACATTTCTTCACGTAAAGAGCCTACGACTCTATACTTAAAGATACCCACGTTTCACGCAGGCATGTTAATTAACTTTAGCGCTTGATGAAGTGCTTTCCAGCGTCTAAGATGCTGAAGAGGGCATGACTCTGAGCTTCAAACGTCAAGTGGAAATGCTTGGGTAAATCTGGGTCAGGTGATTATTAATTTAAGGCCAATCAATGATTGACCATTTATGTAGTATGAGCTGCATTTTAAAAAATCTTAAATTTGGTGTTTTCATAGACGTGGTCGACGGGAACAAATGACACAGGAAAACAAAACATCAATAATTCTAACCTCAAAAAATACTGCCTTATGGGATTGCAGCATTATAGGAATCTGTATGGTAGATTAGGACATTTATGCTCCAAGTCCCTCCCTAACTGAAGAGCCCATGAATCCGTGACCTCTGGACAAAACAGGGTTTCTCAACTTTGGCATCATGAATATTTTGCTGGATAATTTTTTGTTTAGCAGCATCTCTGGCATTTGCCTACTAGATAGTGGTAATACTCACGGCAATCCCCCACTCAGTGGGAAGACAACCAAAACTGTCTCCAGAAATTTCCAAATGTCCCCTGAAGGGCAAGATGACCCACCAGTTGAGACTAGAGAAAGAATTTTTTAATGCACTTTTTAAAAATTTTATTTATTTATTATTTCTTTTTTTGTCTGCACTGGGTCTTCGTTGCAGTGCGCGGGCTTCTCGTTGCAGTGGCCCCTCCTGCTGAGGAGCTCGGGCTGTAGGCGCACTGGCTTCAGTAGTTGTGGCACGCGGGCTCAGTAGTTGTGGCTCGCGGGCTCTAGAGCACAGGCTCAGCAGTTGTGGCGCATGGGCTTAGCTGCTCTGCGGCATGTGGGATCCTCCCGGACCAGGGCTCAAACCCGTGTCCCCCTGCATTGGCAGGCGGACTCTTCACCACTGCGCCACCAGGGAAGCCCTAATGTACTTTTTAAATGTTAACTTTTACCCCCTCCATAAACCCCCTCCCCAGTTACAATTCAGTGAATGTCCTAAGAGCATCACCCCAATTTGGGACCAAAATGTGCTGGGCTTATATGACCTCTAATCAAACTTCAATAGTATTAAGAACAAGTAAGCTTTCTTTCTCATTTATTCATTTTCCTTCTGAATAGTTAATAACAGTGTAATGCTTTCTAATGTTTCTTTTGATATTTGCTGTTTCTATGAACGTTTTTTATACATGGCTCTTTAAAGAACGAAAACCGTATAAATCCTCAGGTTTTAGCAGTTATGTTCTGGATCGCTCTTAAGTTTTCACTTTGAAAGACTGATTCAGAGCCTATGACTTACATTTTGTTTTATGAACAAGTATATACGCATTTGTTTAGCTGTTTTAAGATTGGCAGTGAAGCCGTCAAAATGACGTAGCAGCTGTCACCTCTGTGACCAGCAAGAATGTATGATCACCGAGAAATAATGCAGCAGTATTTTGCAGTTTTTTCAGTGGGGCAGGCCACCATCCTGCATGACCACAATCTAAAACCACAGAGGAGAGCTGGTGTTGTTCTTTGGCACTTAATAAAAAGTTAACGCTGGGCTTCCCTGGTGGCGCAGTGGTTGAGAGTCTGCCTGCCGATGCAGGGGACACAGGTTCGTGCCCCGGTCCGGGAAGATCCCACATGCTGCGGAGCGGCTGGGCCCGTGAGCCATGGCCACTGGGCCTGCGCGTCCAGAGCCGGTGCTCCGCGGCGGGAGGGGCCACAGCAATGAGAGGCCCCCGTACCGCAAAAAAAAAAAAAAAAAAAAAGTTAATGCTGCCTGGATTCATTTAGGACAGACTTGAGGTAGGGATTTTAAACCGTTTATCCAGAGAGAACGAGGAAGAGCAGAGCTTACTGTTCGTGGTATGAGAGGCTGCTGGGACTCTGACACGACTGCCCACATTCCCCTGACCTCCAGCATCACGGGTCAGCCCTCTAGGGCTCGGACCCCAGACTCATGACACCCCTCCCGCCATCGCTTAACTGAAAATCTCCCCCCAAATACTTCCTCTCATAGGCTTATTTGAAAACTACAGGTGAACACAAGGAAGCTCCTGGGTGGTATTTCCTGAAACTACACATTAAAAAGCATATGGCCATATCCCCAGATTTCTACTTAGCGATATGACTTCACTTTCAGTCGATTAATTAAGAGTTAAGAAATTCTTCAATACAAATGGAATACAGAAATACAACCACAGTCCTTTATCTTAATTTCTATAATGTTAAAATTTTGTGAGAGCACAGAAGGAAATGTATATGAATCCAGGGTAGTAACATCCTTCTAGAAATTCTTTAAACAATTAAACACGTGTATCATTATGTGTTAATATTTTCTCCCCAGCAAGTGCCCGGTGTTAGGCCCTTAGTAACTGCTGAAGGGCAAATGCATACAAGCTTGTTGTTACTGATGCTTCTTTTCCAAAAGCCCAGGCGCTCTAGTGCTGCCGCAGTCAGTCTTGCACTTCTTTCTACCTTTGCCAAAAGAATTCCCTTGACTTCTGCTCTGATTTGGATTCTGTCCCCTTGGTCCTGTGACTTTCTCTCTCTAGGATTACCTTTCAGTCTAGGGGAAGACATTTTCCAGAGTTCCCTGAGAAATGGTACTTGGCAGGTCATTTTCTCGAGAACTGGCATGTCTGAAAATGTCTTTATTATACTCGTTCTTGATTGATAGTTGGTTAGGTGTGAAATTCTAAACTCCCTCAGCATTTCAAGGTTTTGTTCCATTGTCTT
Source organism: Aethalodelphis obliquidens (assembly GCF_003676395.1). Taxonomy (NCBI): domain Eukaryota; kingdom Metazoa; phylum Chordata; class Mammalia; order Artiodactyla; family Delphinidae; genus Aethalodelphis; species Aethalodelphis obliquidens. Next base: position 32,080,908 of record NW_020837960.1, on the reverse strand, counting down.
CTAGCCTGAGGCACTGCTGTTGGAGAAATCCAGGGCCAATCTGGTAGTTCGTTCTTTTTACGTGATCTGTTTTTCACCCTTGGCAACTCTTAGACATTTCAGGCCGTCTAACTCTGAGCTCATTCCTGAGAGTGCCTCCACCGTTTCTCTAATCATGTGTCACATGCAGACAAGAACTTCTGATTCCCATTTGTAAAATGTGTAATACAATATAATGAAAATTGCATGTAAATAGCACCTCGTGAAATTTTGCTCCATGAGGAGATTTTTGTTTTTTTCAGTGGAAGAAAAGTGTTACCAGAATTTGTGACTCCATCAGCTAAGGGGACTTCTAGGGAGCTTCAAATCCCAAATGCAAGTCTTCTCCACCCCTTGGACTTTCTCCAGCTGGGATTCATCACTCCGGCCTCTGAATTCGCTCCGTTTCATTTCCTGTGGTTTCTGACTTCTCCTCTCCTCCTGCCGGTTTCGCTGGACCTTCTCTCCTTGACCCTGGTTCCTAAACGTGGATATGCCCTTGGATTCTTTGCCGATGCTCTCCTACATTGCGTGAGAGCTGAATTTTAGAGGCCTCGTTTAATTTTAGGATATTAAATGTCACCATTATGATTGTCACTTTCAAAATATATATCTGATCATAACCTACTTTACATGTCGCCCTGCATTGCCACCAATATCGTCCTCGGAGTGGTGTACTGAAGAAAAGGCTGAACTGAGATCTTAGCGTAGGTGTTGGCAAACTTCTTCTTAAAGGGCCAAAGAGTAAATGTTTTAGGCTTTGCTGGCTACACAGTCTCTGTTGCAAATACTCTCTTCTGCTACTGCAGGGTAGACGCAGCCATAGACAATACCTAACAAATGAGGGTGGCAGCGTTCCAGTCAAACTTTATTTACAAAACAGGCAGAAAGTCTTATTTCACCCTGGGCTGCGGTTTGCCAATGCCAGAGCTATATCTTGAATTTTTCACTAAGTAGTTGTTTGACCTTAAGAGAATCATATGATGACCTCCATATCACAAAACTATTGCATTAGAAATTATTTCTTTTGACTAGAATTTTCCTCCTCTCGCCCACTACCTTATGGGCCTACTAAACTCCTATTCATTTTTGAGACCCAGCTCAAATGTTGCCTCTTGGATGAAGCCTTCCTTCACTCATGCTTACAAGATTGTGTATTAATAATCTTGGTACCGGACTTCCTTGGTGGTCCAGTGGTTAAGACTCTGCATTTCCAGGACTTCCCTGGTGGCACAGTGGTTAAGAATCCGCCTGCCAATGTAAGGGACATGGGTTCAAGCCCTGGTCCAGGAAGATCCCACGTGTCACAGAGCAGCTAAGCCCGTGCGCCACAACTACTGAGCCCGTGTGCCACAACTACTGAAGCCCACGTGCCTAGAGTCCGTGTTCCGCAACAAGAGAAGCCACTGCAATGAGAAGCCTGTGCACTGCAACGAAGAGTAGCCCCCACTTGCCGCAACTAGAGAAAGCCCACGCAGCAACGAAGAACCAATGCAGCCAAAAATAAAAATAAATAAATTTATTTAAAAAAAAAAAAAAAGACTCCGCACTTCCACTGCAGGTGGCACGGGTTCGATCCCTGGTCAGGGAAGTTCTGCATGCCGCGCAGTGTGGCCAAAAAAATCTTGGTCCTTATACTATACTTGTGCCTAGTCAGAATTAGCTACACCTCCTTTTATTCCCATATAGAATACACTTAGAGTCCATTAAAACACTCCCAGTGCCCTTCTGTAGTTGTTTCATGTGTCTCTCTTCACCCCTTGATTTTCAGCTTATGCTTTGAAGCTTCAATATCTATTGAAGTCCCTGCTATGTAATTTATGCTGAATCGTTGCTTGTTAAACATTTGTGCACTTGTGCGATGTAATGGCCTGCATGTTCCTTATGCTGTCTTCCTGCTAAAAATATAATTATACATGTTTTAAACCAAACTCATCCTATTTCTTCCCAATTCTGTTTCTCCTCTTGTTAATGACATCCTCAGTCTTAGTTACCCAGGGCTCAAAATTAAATCTATCTGCATTGTGGTTAAAAGAATAGAATCTGTGGGCTTCCGTGGTGGCGCAGTGGTTGAGAGTCCGCCTGCCGATGCAGGGGACACGGGTTCGTGCCCCGGTCCGGGAAGATCCCACAAGCCGCAGAGCGGCTGGGCCCGTGAGCCATGGCCGCTGAGCCTGCGCGTCCGGAGCCTGTGCTCCGCAACGGGAGAGGCCACAACAGTGAGAGGCCCGCGTACCGCAAAAAAAAAAAAAAAAGAATATGATTTGTGTCAGACAGATATGAAGCTGAGGCTCAGTTAGGATCCTGGGTACATTACGACTGTCTCGAGGCAAAGTTTCCTTATTTGTAAAAGGATTAGGTGCAGCCCAGGGTTACCGTGGGCAGTCAGTAAACCTTGGGCTTTGAATGCGTAGCTGACACTCTACAAATGGCTCCTGTTATTTCTTACTGGGCTCGTTCTAACATTGCTGGTAGTATGATCTTCAACAAATTTTGGAGGAAAACTCATTTTCCCTTTAACTTTTCTTGGTTTGCGATGACACTACCTGATGCCCTTGATCCTGGAACATGTGGTAAGAGCTAATTCCTTCTGGAGACATTCAGTCTCTCTGTAATACTCAAGTAATATATGTTACGTTAAATTTTATAGCCAAGAATTAGTTTATAATTAACTGACAGTATTTAATTGGATGTGACCCTTTTTAAAAACCATGTGCTCTGTCTATAGAGGGAAAATATTTATCTTTATATTTTTAGATGTTTTGGGGAAACCCCCATATACTCAGGCCTACTGTATCTTAAATGCATCTAAACATTTTGTGTAGCCATTGGCTTTCAGTAACTCAATGAATGATATTATTCAATCAAGTGTTTTTTAAGAACTTTTTTTCTTTTCATTTATAATCAGAAGTATACAGATGGCTGTTAATTTTGTGTCTGCACCCTCTTATTCTTTCTGCACAACACAAATTCCTATTCATACTCCAAGCCGTGTTCCTAAAATTCATTTGGTTCCCAAATATCTATTTTCCTGTGACAGGCCTTTAATTCTGTTCTGGAATAATATTTTAATATTCAGTTTAATTTAACCTTTTTTATAAACTTGTGTTATTTTAAAGAACAGATTATAAGCTCTATGCATGAAATAAAATTATTTTATTAATGTTTATATTCTCACACAACCTGGTATAATTCTGCCTGTTACACAGGCATCTCTTCTTTTCTCATCGTTGTATTAATGTAATAAAAGTTATATCGAACAAAGCTGAGCAGGTCTCCACGAGCCCTGCTCCACAGACTAACTGAACAAATGTTTCTTGATTTCAAATTATTAACATGCTAGTTTTAGAATAATATTGTTTTCTTTGAGGAACAGTCAGTGAATGAAATATACATGTAATGAATCTTCTCTGAGTATCTAAACCCTAAGTACATGCATTCACTTAAAGGATGCGCTATGATGTTATGCCCTACGAAACCCCATCCTACTTTCCAAATACCTGTATAGTAACTGAGGCTGCAGGATGTCCCACAACTTGCCTTCTCTGAAGAGGTATCACCTCTGACTGAAAAATCATTATGGCTATTATTTATTTCTGCAACTCTGCGAGAACTAAGCCACTAAGACTATGCATGAGAATTTCGAAGAGAAATACAAAAGTAAACAGTAGGTTTCACAGGAAATTTATCAGACTTAACATGGTAATAAATGTGGTAAAAAATAAAACCTCAAACATAGCAACCAGCAAAACAATGAAAACAATGCCTTAAACTTTGTCCACCAGCTCCACCACATGGCATCATGAGAACTTACAGTTTATATTCAAGGGGAAAAGAATCTTCCCAAATATTTAAACATACCTATTCATGGTGAATTGAATGTCTCATGACCAAAAAAAAAAAAAAGGATTGAAAGTAGTAAGAAACAACTTTTATGAACAACTAATGTACGTCCTTTTATCTTGTTCTAAGTTTAAGAGGTTATAAGAATATAGTATTTTCACCCCGCAGGAAAACAGATGCTAAGGTAAACTAACTTTGAATTTTAAACATAAACTCTTGCAGAATGTTCTGCAATATTATTTTACAGTTTACAACGTTGGGTTGAAAGTTCATGGTTTGTTTTATTCTATCCAATATCTATTTTACACAATAGTCTTATATCTCTGTGCAAATCACATCATTTCAAAAAATATAGGAAGATATAAAACCATAAGGTCATCCCTTTATAAATTTAAGAAGGCTTTAAAATTAAACAAATTATTTCTTTGATTTAACATTCTGATCTCCTACCACGCTTTGGTCTGTATCCTTACGTTGCAGCCTACAAGTATAATTTAAAAAAAAATAAATTCTGCAAAACTATTGCTGTGAGAATCCAAAGCTGACCAGCCTAAGGAAAAGGACAAGATTTGGGAGGGATTTCAAGCGCCCATCACGGGGAGAAGGAGTCGGATAACAGAGGTAGGAGGGGTGGGCACCGCAGGGCACTCACCTCTGAGTTCTAGTGTCTTCTCGGGGTCTTAGGTCTGATCTACAAACACTGCAATTGGACTTGCCTGACTCAGGTGCCTGCCCTGAGCTCGTCACCTATCCCAGGGAAGACTCAGTCACCTTTGCTCATAGTCACCGAAGAAGGCCATTCCTGGGCAACCAGCGAGTGTCGGCAATACCTGGGTACCGTCCCTATAACCAACACCGGCACCAAGATGGTTCTAAAGGCAGTGGGACTATTTAAAGGAGGAGATCGCTTCCAATTCCACTTTACCCAGATGAATTACTAAACTAGCCAAATCTAGGTAATTAAATATTTCCAGCCCAAGAGGGTGAGGTCCAAATTATATTTATGGATTTTAGACCACAAATTGTACATAATGGGAGAATTACAAACTTCTCTCTCTCGATGTGACTTTGGTCTTCTTTCTTTGGGCAGATTGTGGGAGTACCAGCTAAATGAAGCTTTTTTGACCAATAAAGCATTTGGTCCTGTCCCATTAGGTGTTAAAGGAGGTTACAGGAATTATGACAACCCTCTGGACTGGATGAATTTTCACAGCTGCACCCTTGAAAGACACTACCTGTTGCCAACAGTGAGTTGGCAGGTGATGGTGGCTCTATGACCATGACACTAAGGTCATGTCTGCAGGCAGGGACCCACCTGTTTATGCGAGATATACAGCTAATGCATTAGCACATGTGCGCTTCTTAAATCTCTCTTATATCCTGAGGGCAACTTTTCAATAACAAAATAATTCCCCCTGCCATTTATGAGGCACTTACTCCATGTCAGGCCCACATCTGCTTTACATGTACTAACATATTTTAGTGCATGTACAACAACCTTGTGATGTAAGTATTATTATTATTATTATCGTCCTCTTATACATCGAGAAACAAAGAAATGTAGTCCCAAGATCACACATCTAGGGATGATTTAAATCAGGTCAATCTGCTTTGAAGCCCACCCAAAGATAAATTTCCCTATAAATGCATGTTTAAGGTCTATACCGAGAGATAAATTATCCTTTTCTCAAACTTATTAAAAAGTATAGATAGTGTACAGATTCAACTAAAATATAATTCATATAGAAGGAGCAGATTCTTGCCTTGTTCTGTGTCAAACTCTGGACCTAGGAAGAATCCTAGTCTCCTAACTAGCTGATAGTAGTAGCGACAGATCTCATCCAAAGAACTGCACAGAAACCATTTCCAGTTATTGTTTGTACCGTTCACTTGATAGTTATAGCAATCCTATATTGAACACCTACCGTAAGTCAGTTGGTTTTCCTACATTGTCTTATGTAATCTTCCCAATACTGTCAGATTGGTATTATCATTCCCCCTTCACAGATGAAGTCGGGGGGTGGCAAGTCCCAGGTCCTAAATTAGGTCCAGGTGAAGCTGCCTTTCACATCCAAGTGGGAGGGGGAGAGCTTGTTTCATTTTGTTTCAGTTTTGAGGCTTATACTTTTTCCGTTACAACACGTAACACCTCTAGAACATTCATTTACCTCCTTGTGTTTCATCTCACCTCCCCAGATATACAGTGAGCCAAAGGTCACTTCAAATTCCAACGAGATGCATCGTCTTGGGGAGGGCTGTTATCAGCGGGTATCAGGTATCGTGGCCACATGGCTGACCCATCTAAACTGTATTTGGTGGGCACCCTTTACATCGCTCAGACCACAACGCAGAGATGCCACGTGCTCTGCAAAGGAGTGGCTTTCCAGCTGAAGAATTTTATAATCAACAGTCTCTGCAGAATCACATAACAATTTCCTCTGACTTTTCCATCAGAGATGTCCCTCCATCAACATTCTGTGCACCAATCCACAAACAGAGATAATATTCCCAGAATTCATTTCAATTATGAACAGCATAATCAGGGGGTTGGTTGAGAACTCTTGAGAGTGTGTGTGTGTGTGTGTGTGTGTGTGTGTGTTACAGGTTTACAAGCTTTCCAGTAGTTTTTTTAGAAATCTTTGCGCATGCTTCTTTGAAAAGACTTCTGGATCCTCCGCGCCAACGCACCAGTATTTCTAGCTAGAACCAAAGTTAACTATTGACCCGCACACTGTCTTGCGGGAGACCCAGGCACTTAATTACCACCCCGTTATCTGCTTTCGGTATCTTTCCTCCTGCCCGAATCAGCGCAACAATTTCCAGACATTACTACGATCATACGATTTTTCATCTTCTCTGATGTCATCATTTGATCACCCACTTTTTGATCTTTACAGTTCATCTAAGTTTTTTACTTTCGGAGAAGCACTACATTGTAGAAGGACTTTAATTTTTTCCTAAAATTTAGGAAAAGAGCCTAAAATTTAACTCTTGCTTTACCTTACACTTTCATTTAAGAAGCTATTTGATTTCTTTTTAAAACATATTAAAACATCAGTCCTTGAAATGACTTTGAAAGTGTCTGTTCTCTCCAACCCTAGTTTGTGTATTCCAGAAATGGGAACTCTGTGCTAGTTTTTATTCCTCTTTTTGGACAATAATAACTATCCCATAGCAGCAGGGGCTGTATAGACACAGCGTACTGTGCAGTAGGCTGCGTACTCCTTTCAGACATTAGCACTTCCCTTGCCTGGAAAGATTCATTTGACACTAGTTTTGAAGTCCTCCAGTGACACAAATGTGCATTCCTTTCAAGGTCCCCAACCTGTTATACGAATGTTCAACTCAATGATCCTCCAGACAGGTCCTCAACTCTCCACAGCCTTCATTCTACAAGGGATGTTATCTTATCTTAGAATTACACTTAAATTAGGCTGAGATGATCTTTCTTAAACAAACTTTGTTAGCTAATACTTAATACATTACAGCATTCAGGCACTAACTCACCATTTCCCTAGGAGGTGTTCTGAAGTATTTTCTCGTGAGTTTTTTTCTTCTATTTAAGGAGGATTAGAACATCTTTTCCTTATGAATCCTACAGATAATTATATTATCTATAGGATTTTGAGACAATGTGTTCCAATAAACGGACATAAAAATGTTAAGAACAGAAAACAATGAAGGATACGTATGTGTACACACACACACACACACACACACACACACACACGGGGAATAGGGAAAGAAGAACAGAGGAGAATAAAATTCATTAAAAGCTATAGATTACAAGTAGGAGACTACAATAATATACTAAAAATTGTAGATACCATAAAAAGTAAGGTTTGTTGGAAATGTTCTCCCTATGTTTGTAAATAGTTACTATAATGTTACTTAAGGAAAGCTTTTGTTGAGCTGCAGAAAGCAGGTTACACTGCATTTCAAATTTTAATATTTAGTTGCTAAAATACTAGCGCCTTAGAGATAATAGACAGCAGGGCGAATTGGTGTCATTTTCGTGACAACAATACAATTTTTAGTGGAATTCACCTAAGCCTGTGGAGATGGAGAGGGAGACCTCAGTCTAATGCTCTTTTTTTAAATCACCCCCATGCCGTCCCCTCCCCAGGCTCCAGGCCATGGATGCTCTCGGGACAGCAAGGCAGAGGCTCAGAAAGGTGTTTTCCAAGAACTGACGGAGGCGCAACATTCCGGGAACAAATCACCCACCAGCATCATTTTATTGTTCTGCTTGCAAGAAACACAGATCTTTCTTAGAACTTCAGCGCATGGCCTACATCACAATTCACAGGCGTTCAGGCAAAAGTCGCAAAATGTTTGTTGGTCTGCAGTGAAAGTCTCTGTTCTGTGCAGTGAAAGCACCACTCTTCTGGGTGCTCCTAACTGGCCTCCTCACAGCCAGGCTGGGACATTCTCCCCCTTCAAAGCAGCTCAATCTGCAGCATCTCTTTATCTGCCTCTCCCTGCCCCCTTTCAAAAAGCAAACGTATCCTTCCACCCAGCTTTATTTTCCTTACCAGGCACATCGATACACACTCCGGACCCATAATAACCCATTCAACACACCTACAAACTCTGTTTAATCCACTAAGGCCTTATGAAGTGATTCAGAAAAATCGCATAAACAGTGTCACAACCAGAAATGAAGAGCTGGTATTACCTGGACATATTACCTTTCTGAGAGCAAGCAGATTTATTTCCCCCTCCACTTTCTTTGTTCTGTATGTAACGTTACAGTGAAACCAAATCTACACTCTAGATGAAGTCTGATTTTCACATTTTATGAATTTCATCAGCACTAAGTATGTCTAATACCCTCCCTTAATTTTTATAAATTTGAATTAATTTGGAAAAAAATGGAAATGAATAAAACGATTAAAGAGTTAAATAAAATCAATACATTACTATCCAGAGACAACAAAGATTAAATTTGGGAATAATAATTTCGTGATTTTTCTCTCTATATTTATTTATACCCAAGTAAAGCATATGGGTACTTGATGATGTATTTGTTAATTAATAAGTTAATAATTTTTACAACTAATGAAATGGATAATTGTGCATGATAAAAAATTAAAAACAAAATGACAGAAAACACTATTCTTTTTACATATATTTTTTTTAATTTATTTATTTTTGGCTGTGCTGGGTCTTCGTTGCTGCGCGCAGGCTTTCTCTAGTTGCGGCGAGTGGTGGCTGCTCTTCATTGAGGTGCGCGGGCTTCCCATTGCAATGGCTTCTCTTGTTGTGGAGCATGGGCTCTAGGCACGCGGGCTTCAGTAGTTGTGGCACGTGGGCTCAGTAGTCGTGGCTCGAGGGCTCTAGAGCACAGGCTTCAGTAGTTGTGGCACACAGGCTCAGTAGCTGTGGCTCGCAGGTTCTAGAGCGCAGGCTCAGTAGTTGTGGCCCACAGGTGTTGCTCCACGGCATGTGGGATCTTCTCAGACCAGGGCTCGAACCCATGTCCCCTGCATTGGCAGGTGGATTCTTAACAACTGCACCACTGGGGAAGTCCCGAAAACGCTATTCTTAACAGTTGAATAATATCTTTTGGATGTGCTATGAATTCTTGTCCATTCTTTTGAAAACACTTCCATGATTCCAAACTGTAGTACTATTATATTTCCATTTTTGTACTTCGATCCAGGCCAGATCTCTAATCGTGACCTTGGATTCTGAGATATGAAATTGTGGGCTCAAAATTTAAAACATTTAAAAGCTTTTGGAACACACAGGCCAATGTGTTTCTAGAAAGGTTCTATCAAATTTATCAATCACTGTAACTCCATACCTCCTGACCATAAATTAGTCATATTTTAATTGTTTCCTATTTTATAGTTAATAGTTAAGGAATGTAACTTGTGTTCCATTTATTACAAATCTATTGCACATGGTATTTGATTTTAGATTGATTTGCCATTTGTATGAAATTTGTTAATTGACCTTAGTTGATTTTTATTAGTGCTTTAATTTAGGTGTTTTTGTTTGTTTGTTTACAAAAGCTTATTATATATTATAGTAATTAATACTTTATCTGGCATTTATATAGCATATTGTTTTCTTAGCTCTAATAATTTTAATCTTTTGACTTCAGTGTGTTAAATGTAATTAATTGATGTTTTCCTCTGTGACTTCAGTTCTTTTCAAGAGATTGATAATTTAGTGTTTAATTTATGTTTTGGTATATGATATGAGATGAGAACAAAAATTGAGTTTTTCCAAGTAATTAGATGTTCTTCCCGGTACCACTAATCAAACTATCCATTCTTCTTTGGTGTGGTGTGTTTTCTTGATCACACACATGCACACACCACACACACACACAGAAAGGGAGAGAAGGGCTTTCCTTCCACCCGTTGAAGCTAGCAACAGAACCAGGATGCTTAAATATAAGTAAGTATCATTTTACATCTGATAGGGCTTAATTTCCCACATTCTTATTCTTTTTTATTCTCCCCATTCTAACTTTTTCTAACTTTTATTAAGCCCTCCCCCTCAGCATCCTCAGGAAACCTATTTCCTTTATCCCATGGCTAATAATTGTACTAACACTTTAAGAATTTAAGTTAATTTGGGAAAAGTTAATATCTTTAACATAGTTCATTTACTTATTCAAGATCATGGCACATTTCTCTATTCCTTAAAATTCACTTTTAAGTTTCTTAGTAAGTTTTCTGGGTTTTTTTCCTGTATGTTTAACATAATTCTCTTTAGGGAGATTCTTAGTAGAATTTTTGGATTTTATTTTTCTGATTGTTCTAGTTTTCTTTGCTATCATAATCTTCTCTCATCTCTATACCATCAAACTTATAGAAGCTCGACAAGAACACTTTTAGTTGTATGCTAGCATTCACTTGCTTTACTGAATACTCATGTTTAATTTTAGGTTTCTATCCAATTGATTCTTTTGCATTCATTAAGCATGGAATTATGTGATTTCAAGTAGTGGTGAGGTTGTCAACTTTGCAATAGTTCTATCTCCTTTCATGCATTTTTGCTGCATTGACCAAAATGTCCAGAACAATCTTGATTAGTTGTGATACGTTTATAAATATATACGTCAATAGAAATCCTGACTATATCTCTTTGTTATGTTTGTTTTGCTGTTTTATACCACAGGAATACAAAGGATCATGAGAGACTACTATGAACAATAAAACCAAAACACTGGATAACCTAGAAGAAATTGTTAAATTCCTAGAAACCTACAACCTAACAAGAATGAATCATGAAGAAATAGAAAGTCTGAATAGACCAATAATGAGTAAGAAGACTGAAGCAGTGATCAAACACCTCCCAACAAAGAAAAGCCCAGGACCAGATGGTTTCACTGGTAAGTTCCACCGAACACTAAAGACAAATTAATGTAAACCCTTCTGAAACTCTTCCAAAAAACTGAAGAGGCAGAAACTCATTTTATGAGGATGGTATTACCCTGACACCAAAGCCAGATAAGGACACCACAAGAAAAGAAAATCATAAATCTATACCCCTGATAAATGCAGATGCAGAAATACTCAAAAAAATATTAGGAAACTGAATTCAACAGCACATTAAAAGGATCATACACCAAGGTCAAGTGGGATTTATCTCTGGAATGCAAAGATGATCCACATATACAAATCAATCAGTGTGATACACTATATGAATTAAATAAGATAAAAATCATAAGATTATCTCAATAGATGGCACAAAGAAACATCCTCTCATGAAAAAAAAAAAAAAAACACTCAACCAATCTGGTATAGAAAAAACATACCTCAACACAATAAAGGTCATACCTGACAAACCCACAGCCAACATCATACTCAATGATATGATGGTCATACCCGATCTTTTCCACTAAGATCAGGAACAAGACAAGTGGCCCACTGTCACCACTTCTATTCAACATAGTCCTGGAAGTCCTAACCAGGGCAATCAGGCAAGAAAAAGAAATAAAAAGTGCCCAGACTGGCAAGGAAGAAGTAAAATTGTCTTTGTTTGCAAATGATATGATCTTATATATAGAAAATCCTAAAGACTCCACCAAAAAAAAAAAAAAACTCAAATAATAAATGAATTCAGTGAAATAACAGAATATACAATCAACATACAGAAATTAGTTACATTTCTATACATTAACAACCAATTATCTGAAAAAGAAATAAAGAATACAATCCCATTCACAATAGTATCAGAAACAATAAAATACTTTGGAATAAATTTAACCAAGGAGGTAAACACTTTTACACTGAAAACTAAGACTTTGGTGAAAGAAATTAAAGAAGATATAAACAAATGGAAAGATATCTCATGTTCATGGATTAGATGAACTAACATTGTTAAAATGTCCATACTACCCAAAGTCATCTATAGATTCAATGCAATCCCTATCAAAATTCCAAGGGTGTTTTTAACAAAAATAGGAAAACCAATCCTAAAATTTATATGGAGGAATGAAGACCCTGAATAGCCAAAGCAATCCTGAGGAAGAAGAACATAGCTGTTGGCATCACACTTCCTGATTTCAAACTATACTACAAAGCTGTAGTAACCAAAACAGTATTTTTTTTAATTTTAATCATTTATCATTTATTGATTGATTTTATATTTTGCTATGAAACTTCAAGCACATTTTGACTTATGCTTTTAATCAACATAAAAGGATTCTCATTTTGCCACTCTGAACTGTTTGAATTATTAAATTTATTTTTTTAATATCCATTTTATTTGTTCTTATTTTATACTATAAGAAATACCATATGAAATATCTTCTTGACTTTCATTTTACCACTGACTTTGATGGTTTTCATCTTCTTTTTAATTTTATTTTTTTAAATGTATTTGAGGGGACTTCCCTGGTGGTCCAGTGGCTAAGACTCCACACTCCCAATGCAAGGGACACTGGTTCAATCCCTGGTCAGGGAACTATATCCCACATGCCACAACTAAGAGTTCTCATGCTGCAACTAAAGATCCCGCGTGCCGCAGCTAAAAGATCCCCATGCCGCAACTAAAAAAAAAAAGATCCTGCATGCTGCAATGAAGATCCGTGTGCCACAACTAAGACCCAGCGCAGCCGAATAAATAAATATTCCAAAAAAATAATTAAAAAATAAAATGTATGTGAAATAAATTTTCTTTGTTGATTAAATTCAAAATTAAAATCTGCTTTAATTCCCCCATGCAAGATAAAAATATATGTGACACATTTAAATTTTTTACCTTCTTTTTTAAATTCATAACCTTAATACATAAAAACTGTTATTTTTATATTCAGGTTACCTTTCCTGAATTACCCCTTTCTATATATGTATATCACCTTTATTAAGACTGGTTAATAAATGTGTATTCTATATTTTCCGTATTTATTTTCTTATCTTTTTTCTTTTCATCCATAGATATCTCACTATGTAACTTTAGAAGATAAAGTTCTTAATCATAACTATGTAAGGACATGCAAATGCAAAAAAAAAAAACCCACTTTGATATTATGTAATAAAAATATCCAGAGTTCAGATTTCAAATTATGTCATAAATATCATGGTCAGTATGAAATTTATTAGAGTTTTTTGGTTGGAATACAATTGAACAGGAAACAAGACTCACTGTGTATTTTTTTTGGTATTGAAATACTGAAATACCTCTTTCAATTTAAACTCTAACATAGCTAAATAAAGTGTGAATTTAAAGAAGGTACAAAAATAACAAATAATTCATTTTAAAGTTACACCTAGTTTTAGATGTTTTGCAATATTTAAAGAGAAATAAAGAAAAGAAAACGTCATTCCAGCAGCCTAGGTCAAAACCAAAGTTCAGATTTGATTTGTTTAGTTGAATTCTATTTTTTTCCTCACACTCCAGTGGCCTAGTGTTCTAGTCTAGGGGTCCTTTCCTTTCCTTTTCTTTTTTTCTTTTAACTGTTTGACTCCCTTCACCCACTTCTCCCACCCCACCTCTGGCAGCCACCAATCTATTCTTTGTATCTATGAGATTGATTTTGGGTTGTGTTTTTTTTTTATTTTTTAGATTCCACATATAAGAGAGATTATAAGGTATTTGTCTTTCTCTGTCTGACTTATTTCACTTAACATAATGCCTCCATGTTCTCAAAAATGGCAAGATTTCCTTCTTTTTATGGCTGAGTAATATTCGTGTGTGTGTGTGTGTGTGTGTGTGAGAGAGAGAGAGAGAGAGAGGGAGAGAGACATGGTCCTGGGATCACCAGATGAGCTATCAGCAAAGCCATGGAGTACTGAAAGCTAATGGACAGGGCACAATGACCTTGACATGGTGGAGAAAATTTAACCCTAAGTGCCTACAGAGGAGAAGGAAACAGCAGGGATGAAGCAACAGAACACAAAGGACTTTTAGGGCAGTGAAAGTATTCTGTGTGACACTATAGTGGTGGGTACATGTCACTGTACATTGGTCCAAACCCACAGAATGTACAATACCAGGAGTGACCCTAACGTCACTATGGACTCTGGGTGATAATGATGTGTCCATGTAGGGTCACAGATCATCACCAATGTACCACCTGGAGGGGGATGTTGATAATGGGGGAGATATGCGTGTGTGCGGCCCGGAGTTATATGGGAAATCTCTGTACCTTCCATTCAACTTTCCTGTGAACCTAAAACTTCTCTAAAAATACAGCTAATTTGAAAACAAAATGAAACAAACCTATGAAGCAAACTGGTTTGTACAGAGACTGGCCACAGAAAGGCCTAGGAATAGAGGCATCGGGCACCCCTCAAGGTGGAGGGCAAGGTGGGCTTGAAGGTGGGAGAACAGGTGACCTCAGTGGGGGCAGCAGCCCGCCCACGTGTCCTCACCAGGGGCAGCAGGGCCCGGGTCTCCTCTCTGTGGAAGTTGAGCCAGGACCTGCAGAAGGGACTACCAGGCACAGTGGAAGGGACGTAACAGGCAAGGGCGGGGACAGTGGGCAGAGGGGCGGCCTTGGCACTGAACGGTCCCACTCACTTCCCTTCAGCCCTTTCCCTGGGTGGTTCTCACACTGTGGTGACAGTGCTTCCAGGATCTGTATGGGAGATGGAAGGGATCCAGATTAAACACAGAGGAGCGAAGGGGAACCAGGATGACGATGAGGGATGGTGTAGGATGCACGCTTTGCTGAGCGCTCGCAGCGAGACCAGGACCGGTCCAGCAGGAGGACACGGGCTGCAGGAGGGACATCGATCATGGACTAGTAGGTCACCTGAAGGCCACACTGAACTGACAGGAGCACCACAGTCCTTTCAAAGGGGGAAACTAATTTACAGGGACTTAGAAAGGCAATCAAATTTTTTTTAAAGCATTAATCATTCTAAGAAAATAAAAAACAAACCAAGGTGACATATATTCAAAATATACTATGTGTCATCTATGAACAAAAGAAAGCTTACCTAATCATACATTATAACCGCTAATTTAGCCAAAATCATCATGAATTTAGTAGGGAGATGGGAGGTGGTGTGTGTATGAGTGTTTGTACGTGAATGTGTACGTGAATGACATGTGTGTTTGGGGGGGGTAGCTGAGAGGGTGTTGAGTACAGAGGAACTTAAAAACCATGAATGAGTATTTCAGAAGTATTCATTTGAGCCTATTATTTCAAACATGAAAATAAAGCAGCTAAAAATCTGAAACCGATCGCACCCAAAGAGGCTTGGGCACAGGGTGGGTGGATCCTGTGTTACTCTTTGAAGTTTAATTTTCATACATACAGGTCTTACTTTGATTTAAAGAAAACTTTTAAAGCCATTAAACAGGAAAAGTGCATCAACAATGCATCACAATGGGGCTTCGCCACCTGCGTTTGACTTCACCTACGTCGCTGTCTGGTGTCTTCCCAAAGGACCAGAACAATGCCGCTCTCAGGTTCGTATCTGTGGAGTATCACTGCTGCCTAGCATCCCAAAGGCGTTCAATAAATGCTCTGAATGAAATATGTAAATCCAATCAATATAAAATGAGCCTTCTTTTTCCAAAAAGCGAACGGGTGTGACTCAAATAACACTAAAGCAATATTAAAAAGACAGTGAATGGGTATCCAGGCAAGAAAGTTTACTCTGAAGCCAGATCTTGTTTAAAATCCATCCTACGCCTTTTTGGAAGATTCCTAAACTTCTAACATTTGAATTTTCTCATGCTTGAATGGTGATTGTCACAGTTCACTCGCAGGGTTTCTACGAAGATGGATGGAAATTACACGGTTTGTGGCTCCTCTTAGTACACATTTAGTAAATGCCAGTTTCCCTTTTCAGACCAGTGATAAGTGGTATAGTGGCTTCAGTGGAAAATGTGCATGGGTTTATAGATCTTGATGAATTAATTTATGGAAAGGAACTAGAAGATAAACCAAGTGCTGTAACACAGCAGATACACTGCAAAATCCATGCCAAAACTTTAAAGGGAATCTGTGCCCATACACAGAACCAGACACGTGAATACTTCCCCTAATTCTGCAAAAATTCTGGTTCTAGATGCAACAAAATCTTTAACTGAGACTTGAACTGGAGAGTTTAATACCTAGAAATCTCTCTCTACGCTTGTAGCAAAGCCAGGGCTTCCCTCGGATGCCCTTGGACTGTCAGAATCAGCCCTAATCAAAGACAGAACAAAAGAAGAAATAAAAGAACAATCATTGGAACGCAGATTTTTTTTTAAAACCGAAACCTGTTCTTAACATTTTGAGTTTCCCTGCTTCACAGGTCTGACTCTGTGCATTGCACCTCCAAGTTAGCTTCTCCAGGGGCAGAGCTATTTCGGAATCCAAGAGAGTCCTATGCATGAAGGAAACACATACTTCTATGGGAATAAAAAAAAGTCAACATTCCTTAAAGATGTCTCTTATCAATTACAACTCAAGTGTTGATTACAAAGGGAAACAATTTCCCATTCAAGCCTGCCTAACTCGGGTCTAGTTTAATGTATTCATCTAAGCTAAGTTAACTTTCCAAAGGTCTTTAGCACAGCGAGCCGGCGTCCCCTCCTCCAAACCCCACCCGCAAACTCTGAAAGGAATGTATATGATCTGGACAATACACAAAGGAACAAGTGGGGATACAGAAACAAATGGCTATTGTGATGGGAGCCTGGAGGTTCCTGATCCCGGCTGAGGGGCTAGAAGGAAGGCAGTTAACAGTGGACACCAACAAGAGAGCATTGTGCCCGCGGAAGACTGCACTTTGTGTACGAGGGGAAAATCAGAAGCATTGTAGACATCGCTCTGATTTCCCATAACACAAATGTTATAAGACCAAGAACAGCTGAACGAGACGGCAGTTCATACAGGAGACAAGTCCAAATGATGAAGCCTAGTCATGGTCAGCAGTTAATTAAATTCAACACGCTGTTTTTATCATCCCTGGGCTTTGACTCTCTGACACTGACATTCCCCACACTCTTCTTAGGGAGTTTTGACTTGGCTGGAATCTCTGGATAATAATCATCTTCCATTTAGCTGAAAGCAGCCGGGAGAGGGGCCATTTGATCATCGTTAGTGAAGTTGGTGAGGGAAAGCATCAGAAAACCCTCTCGTTTTCCCAGGGTGGCTGTAATTAGCGTCCCTCTGAGTCAGTTCTTAGCTGTGACAAAGACCTGGGCTTGGTGGCTGGAAGAAGGGGTGTCTTCACAGGTGTATGGGTGAGGAAGGGGCCAGAGGAGGGGTGGGGTGGGGGAGGGTACAGAAAAGGGGGCGTGGGAAGAGGCCGCATTTTCCTATTGCTTTCTTGACCTACATAGATTTCCCTTTTGGGACTGAATGAGGACACATAACTACCTGCTCTGAAAGTTGCACAAAAGAGCATCTGTTCTATTCTAAAGGTGAGAAAAATCTTTGTACAGGGATAAATATAGAAGCACACACACAGCAGTAGGAGTGTCTATATTTATTCACATCCAAGTTAAAAGGACCTTTTTAAAGCCAACGAGAATATTTTCTATGTATGACCTTCATGTGCCTAAAAATAATTTCACTCTCGTACACACAATTCATTTCTTCTTTGAAGCAGAGAGGAGAATAATTAGTGTTTCCAAACTCGACATCATGACTAATTTGAATATAATATGAGCCCCGAAAAATCTCCAAAAGAAAAGTAAATCTCCTGGAAATGCAAAGGAAATACTTTCCACCAGCTCTGTAATTGTTTACATTATATCCCAAAGATGTTATGACTTGATTTAAGGATTTAATGATATGGCAGTAGCTTTGTCCGTGGTTGGCCAAAAATAAATTTTTAACCAGGTTCAGGTCGGTCACCTGGACATGGAAAATGTACTCCCCACCCTGGACGGCTGTAGGAGGAGACCTTGTCAGCATCTCCATCATGGGCGGTAGGGGATTCGAGTCTTCCAGCAGCCCCCCACCCCGGCTCCCACTTCCCTGAGTGCATGGCCACCCAGCCCTGTCAAAACTGCAGGGACCCCAAAGCTCTCTCCCCTCCCCACAAATAAAAACCAAACAAAGCAAACCAGCAGAGCCGAGCTCTGCCGACCATTTCATGTGTGAATGTGTGTGTTTTCAAAGTCATATAATTTCCTATCCCTTCCCCAGAGCTGGTACTTCTAATTCATTCAACAAGTATCGAATGAGCACGGGGGAAACGCGGTGTCCTTCTAGGTGCCTGGGAGACCGCGCGTGGGAACTGCACGTGGAAAAATCCCTGCCCACGAGCTTCTAGTGGAGGGAGAGGCAGTCGATAGGGAGTCAACACGTACCCAGAAGGATGTCAGGTGGATGCAATGGCAATGATTCAGAGTAGGGGAGGGCGTGTGGGGTAGGAGAGCTGACGCCCTGTGTAGGAAGGTCAAAGAGGCCTCTCGGAAAAGAGGGCGTGGAGTGAGGGTCTGAAGGAAGTGAGGGTGGGGTCGCCTGATACCTGCAGCTTCCTCCCACTTGCCGTGGCCTGGCCAAGCCTGCCATGGGGCGGGTGAACAGGCGGGTAGACGTGGCGACCCTGGGCGGGGGTGAGGGGAGCCAGCCCCAGGCCACAGACACCTGGGCCCCTTCCCTGAGGGACACGCAGAGCTGTGGGAGGGTGTTCAGCAGAGCGGTGGCATAATGTTCTTCATCTCAGTAGGACCGCTCTGGCCGTCGGAAGGTCCTGGCGTGCACCCAGGTAAGAGCTGGGGACCCATGTGGAAGTCGCAGAGGTGATGAGACATGGTCAGGGTTTTGGGGGGGGGTTGGTATATTTTGAAACAAGAACCCGAGGGATTTGCTGGAGGGTTGGAGTGGGCGTGAGAGGAGAAGAGGCATCTAAAGGTCACAGTTGCCACTTAGAAGTAAGAGGAGAGACCGTGCGAGGGACAGATGTGCAGAAGAGACGCTGAGAAGGCATCAGACACAAAACGGGTTCAAGGGAGGACTCTGAACTGAAGGCACACGCTCGGGAATCACGGGCTTCTAGGAAAGAGTGCCGGCCTCGCGATGCAACGCAGTAACCCAGGGAATGCGTGTGGACCAAGCAGAGGAGAGAGAGGCTTGGGCCCAGGACGCGCTGCAGCGCTGGGCCCTGAGACGCCGGGGAGCCTGC
Source organism: Aethalodelphis obliquidens (assembly GCF_003676395.1). NCBI lineage: Eukaryota > Metazoa > Chordata > Mammalia > Artiodactyla > Delphinidae > Aethalodelphis > Aethalodelphis obliquidens. Next base: position 32,061,505 of record NW_020837960.1, on the reverse strand, counting down.
CGAGAGCCCCCAGCGAGGAAGAGGAGACAGGAGAGGGGTCCCAGAGGACAGCCGGGCGAAGCACCAAAGGGACAGCAAGGAGTTCTCTACCGGAAGCTACCGGTGGAGTGAAACGTGTGAAATAAAGACAGAAGGGGCCACTGGATTGGGTAACATAAACCATTAAAGTAAAAGTCTATGAATATTTCTATTCCCTGTATTTGTGGAAAGGGCACATGTCAGTGGATCATGAGAAGAAGCAAGCAGACAGAACAGAGTTAGGCTGGCCCAGTGGCAGGACGCCGTCTCCCGCGGGGCTCCAGGGCGCCGGCAGCAATGAAATCCCATGTCTGCAGGCCACTCTCAGGCGTCAGGAGTGACCCTGGAAGCCGTGAAGCGACAACGTTCTTTGCTGTTAAGATGCCGTCTGGGGCACCTCACCCAGGCCGTCTGCTTTTCTCCAGGAGCCTCTCAGCATCCTTCAAGCAGGAAAGGCTTCCAGAGAACAAGGCTGTGTCACCCACACCCGCTTCCGTCCTCGTCACAGACTGAGTGAGACGCCGGGCCCTGGAAAAACAGCGTCCGGGTGATGTCCCCCCAGGAAAGGAAGCAACGGCGGGCCCCCATCCGTGTGAGGCACGCCAGGAGGCCCAGAGCAAAGACACACAGCTTAGCTGTGCATATCCAAGTATTGAGAAGCCCGTCGTTAGTTTTCCTCGTTTTGACTACATTCACCGTGTGCGTTCAGATCTGCAACATAAAACAGAGGACAGAAGGAGAGCAAAGGAAGCCCCGGCAAAGCTGCTGCACGAGTCCTGGCGCACGGGGGTGCTTTCTGCTTCCCCTGCTCCGGGTCACAAGTCCTAGCAACGGGGGCTGCTGCACCACCCCAGAGGAAAACTGAAGAAGGGCTTTAAAATACATGCAAACTCACAGACATTCCTTTAAATGTACAGAAACTACCATTACGTAGTTTCATTTTAATCCGAAAGAAGCTCTGGCAGGGTTTTCTGCTGACTCTGCTGAACTGAAACCCCTACCATCTTCTGCACAACCTCACTTTCTATCCCACCCAGGAGCAGACCCAATAAAACACGCACAGCGGAGCAGACAGAAACCCACGTCTCCCTCACGCACAGAATCGAGATCAACGGGCACGGGAGCTCAAATTCCACAGAAACCGATACAGGTGGCGATGCTGTCCTTGTGCCTGAAGAATCTGGTTCTCCAACGTTTTCCTGAAGGAGCCCAGGCCGGCTACCTGACCACAGGTTTTCCCATTCCCGTCAAGTGTTAGACAAACAACGGACGGTTGGAAACAGAAGGACCACGGCTAGTTTAATGCTCTTTTAATGTCAGGCATCCTTAACACAGGAACCAACCAACATGGTGGAGGCATTTCATGTGGGAAAGAAAAGCTTACGGCCTTTGTGTTTGTCTTAACATCACCCACTTCTCCGCCCCCCAGCTGCTTCTTTCTTGAGCTCAACCATGTAAGCCACTGGGTCAAAACTAACTCTAAGGGGCTCAGGCCCCTCCTTCAGAGGCCAGTGTGGGATGATGGGAACATACTCTGGGAGTGTGACACTGGAAGGCCAGGAAAGCTTGTGTGCATCCCTTAAAGAAATCTCTCCAGGTGAGCCTAGATGCAGAGACCCCTGTTTAGAATCACCTGAAATTGAACCTAAATGACTGAAAACCATCTAATCTGGTAATGTTTATTGCCACTTTCAGGATGACTGCTTTAAGTGAAGAAATAAGAGCTTAATTTTGACTAAATATCTCAGGATCTCTAGCCTGGGGGGTGTGTGTGTGTGTGTGTCAATGTGCTCAGAGTTGAACTGGAAAGAGGAGGGTTAGGGTACCTTTTATTTTACTTTAAACCAATAAAACCCTAGCTTTATAGTGAGAAAAGATTCTTCACCCATCAGGGCATAATATCAAGGAGTTCTGACAGTATGGATTCCTTTTTGAGCAAGTCCATGCATGTAGGCTACACATATATATTAGGGTGTTTGCTGCAGAGCTACAGGTCACAATTCTTGTCCAGAAATTGCATTATGTCAATGGTGTCTCTAGACTCGTGGCCACATCCCTCCAATCTTTGGCTCCATCTACATGGCCTTCTCCCTGGGCATCTCTGCTTCTGCTTACGAGGGATCTTGCCACTGGATCGAGAGCCCACCTAAATAATCCAGGATGATCTCATCCTGAGACCCTTAACTGCATCTGCAGAGACTCTTTTTCCAAGTAAGGTCGCATTCACAGCTTCAGAGGGTTAAGATGTGGACCATTCCACCAACTGCAGGTGGAGAGGCTTTTAGCAGATGGAGAGAAACAAGGACAGTTTAGCACAGCTGCAAACGGATGCACGGCACTACGCTAACAGGCAAAGAAATTCTGACTTTTCCACTTTCTATAACTAAACTTTTAAAAACATGTATATTTTTTATTGGAGTATAGTTGATGGACAATGTTGTGTTAATTACTGCTGTACGGCAAAGGGACATATATACATATACATTCTTTTTTAACATACTTTTCCATTATGGTTAGTCGTAGGATATTGAATACAGTTCTCTGTGCTATACTGTAGGACCTGATTGTCTACCCATTCTATAAAAGCTGCTATCTGCTAGCCTTAAACTTAACTTTTTCATGAGTCTCTACAAGTGCCAGTGGAGATGGAAGGAGACTTCAACGTAGGAACCCAAGGAGAGGAGTCAGGGAGAAGGGAATCTTAAACCCTTGCCTTCCCTCCACCTGGCTTCTCCCCCTCACACTCAATGGCAGAGGAAGGGCTAAATCTCCCACTCCCACCTTATTCAGGAAGGAAACTTCTCTCTGTCATACCATCCCCTTTGCCAGGTGATAACTACCTTAACCTAAGAATGAAGTACTTGGGAACACACTTAACAGAAGTACAAAACTTGTACACCAAAAATTATAAAATACTGTTGAAAGAAAATTAAATGAGACACATAAATGGGATATTCATAGGATATTTAATATTATGAAAATAGAAGTATTGCCCCGAATTTATCTACTAATTCAACACATTTTATTTCAAAATCCCCGGTACCAAATTTTTCTAAAAATGTTGACCAGCTGTTACTAAATTTCATATGGAAATCGTATAAAACCAGGATAGCCAAAACAGTCTTGAAAAAGAAGAATAAAGTTGGAGGACACACCATTCTTGGTTCCAAACCTTGTTATGAAACTATAGTATTTAAGACACTGTGGTATTGGCATAATGACAGACAAAACAGTGCAATGAATATAATTCAAAGTCCAGCAATAATCCTTTCCCCTTATGATTAATTGATTTTCAACAGGATGCCAAGACAATTAAATAGAGAAAGATTAGTCTTCCCAATAAGTGGTTCTGGGACAACTAGATCTCTACATGCAAAATAATGAAGTTAGACTTCTTCATAACGTAAACATGAGTTGACTCAAAATGAATCATAGACCTAAATGAAAAAGGTCAATTATAAAACTCTTGGAAGAAAACATAAGAAGTCTTTGTGATCTTGGATTAGGAAATGGTTTCATGCTTATAACAGTAAAGGCCCATGTAACCGAAAGAAAAATAGGTAAATTACTCTTCATCAAATTAAAAATACTTCTGTGCTATAAAAACTGGGAAAACTTTATGTGTAAAAGACAGTCCACAGAATGAGAGAAAATATCTGAAAGTTATCTATCTGATAAGGGACTTGTTTCCAGAATATATATTAAAAAATCTTTTACAACTCATTAATAAAAAGATAAATAAACCAATTCTTTAAACAAGCAAAGGTATTAATAAAACCTTCTTTGTTCACAGATGACATGATTTTCTATGTCTATGTAGAAAATCTCAAAGAAACAGTCCAAAACACCTCCTGGAACTAATAAGCAATTATAGTAAAGTGGCAAGATATACAAAAGCCAATTTCTTTCATATATACCAGCAATGAACGAGTGGAATTTGAAATTAATAACCCAATACCATTTACATTAGCACCAATGCATTAAATACTTAAGTATAAATCTCACAAAGTATGTGTAAGATTAATATAAGGAAAAGTACAAAACTGATGAAAAGAATCAAAGATCTAAATAAATGGAGACTTCTTGTTCATGGATAAGAAGACTCAATATTGTCTAGATATCAGTTCTTACCAACTTGATCTATAGATTCAACACAGTGGCCATCAAAATCATAGCAAGCTATTTTGTGAATACTGACAAATGGAGTAACGTTTATATGGACAGATAAAAGACTGAAAATACCCAACACAGCAATGAAAGACTTACTTCTAGACTTATTATGAAGCCACAGCAATCAACACAGTGTAGTACTGATGAAAAAAATAGGCAAAGAGAGCCCAGAAAGAGACCCACATAAATATAATCACCTAATCTTTGTCAAAGGAGCAAAGGCAACTCAGTGGAGAAAAAAAGAATCTTTTCAACAAATGGTGCTGGAACTGGACCAAAAAATTGAATCTAGACACAAACTTTATACCTTTCACAAAAATTAACTCAAAATGGATCATAAGCCTAAATGTAAAATACAAAATAATAAAACTCCTAAATGATGACATAGGAGAAAACCTAGGCTACCTTGCTTTTGGTGATGACTTTTTAATTTTTAAAAAAATTTTTAAATGTTTTGTTTTTTTAAATATGTTAGATATTTATTTATTTATTTTTTGCCACACATTGTGGGATCTTAGTTCTCCGACCAGGGATTGAACCCAGGCCCTCAGCAGTGACAGCACAGAGTCCCGCCAAGGAATCCCCTTTTTAATATTTTTTTTTTTCTGGCCTGGTGATGAATTTTTAGATACAGCACCAAAAGCACAATACTTGCAGGGAAAAATAATAAATTAACGTCAGTCAAACTGAAAACTTGTTTTCTGCAAAAGACACTGTTAAGTGAATGAAAAGACAAGCAAAAAATGTTTGCAAAACATATCAGAGAAAGGACTGGTATCCAAAATATACAAAGAACTCTTAAAACTCAACAATAAGAAAATAACCTGGTTTAAAAAAATGGGCAAAAGATCTGAACATACACCTCACCGAAAAAGATACACAGATGGCAAACAAGCACATGAAAGTACATCCAACACCGTATGGCCTTAGGAAACTGTAAGTTTAAACAACACTGATACACCTACTCACCTGTGAGAATGGCTAACATCCAGAACACCGACATCACCAAATGCTGGGGAGGACATGGAGCAACAGGAACTCTTACTCATCGCTAACGTAGCAAAATGCTACAGGCGCTTTAGAAGACAGCTTACCAGTTTTTCACAAAACTAAACATATTCCTACCACACAACCCAGCACCTATGCCCCTTGGTATTAACACACATGAGCTGAAAACATATGCCCACAAGAAAACCTGCACATGAATGTTTACAGCAGCTTTCTTCGTAATTGCCCAAACTGGGGAGCAACCAAGAGGTACTTCGGTAGGTGAATCAACAGATAAACCGTGGTCCATCCACCTAATGAAATAGTACTTAGTGTTTAAAAGAAAGGAGCTATCAAGCCATGAAAAGATATGGATGGGTTAATGGGTACAAGGATACAGAGCTTCTTTTCAAGGTGATGAAATATTCTAAACGTAGACTATGATGATAGCTGCACCACTCTGAATATACTAAAACCCAATGAATTACAGACTAAAAAAAGAAGTTCTTTGCATCCATACCTTGCATTATATATTAGACTTTGAACTCTTACTTATGTTTTCCCATTTGAGCCTCCCAATAAGTTTTAGGATTAATTATCTCATTTTCTACAGACAAGGACACGTGGTTCCAATTAGTTATGCTAGTTAGTGAGGAAGCTAGACAACAGACACCACCTCCTACAAACCCTTCCTCCTCCTGTGTGTTCTCACCACCCCCCTTGCCATCTCTTCCCAGAACAAGGGCCGATGGTGGCAGAGGAGGGTCTTCGACAGTCTGTCCAATTTGTCCACTTACTTTATTCACAGTTTCTTGAACGAACCATGTGACCGTTCGGTCAGGTTGAAATTCATTTTGATCCAGTATATACAATGTGGCTTACTGGATTTGGAGGGGACGTGGTCATTCAACTTTTATTTGCAAGCGTTTAAGAAGCCAATCATGCAGGTCAGTGACCCCGATCCTTCAAGAAACCCTGGGGAACCTCAGAAGCACATTCCAAAATTTGGGAAAGATTGTCCTTTCCAGAAGGCATCATTTTAATTTTCATTGTAGTGTCTTGACCAACTGTGTGGACCTGCCAGGGAGACCTTGGCTGGCATGATAACTCATTACTCACTGGACAATCTTAGGTACGAATTAAAGTCTCTGAAGTGCAATTTTCTTTTGAGTAAAATGTGAATAATAAAGGGACTTCCTTGTTAGGTTATCGTGAACATCGCATGAGCTGAAACACACAAAAGGTTATCAGAGCACCCCGCCTGCCACATAATATTTCATTAATAAAATTCAGTCCTACTATTATTACCAAAAGAAAGAAAATGAAAAACAAGGAAGTATTTTGAAGGTCCACTGGAGGACGTGATTATATTTTGGAGAGATGGACAAAGGAAGGGGAGGAGTTAGAGGTGACCCCAAGGTTTCTGCACCAGAATAAGCAAGACAGTGATGCTGCCATTGAATTTAAACTCAGCTCAGTAAGTTTTTTCACGTTGGATTTAGTCGCATGAGAGCAGAAAACTGAAATAGACTTGGGAAGAATCTATTGTACAAGCAAACGCTCTTTGCTTCAAAACAGAAATAGATTCAATGACTATTTGATGAACGAATGAATAAATCCAGGGTTATCACTAAATACCCCTTGTTGGCTCCTTTCTAGATTTTGTCCTAATTCCCACATGCAAGCTTAGTCCAAAAGAATCTGAAGAAGGACATCTCTTAACCCAGAAGATGTGACTTCTCCAAACCTGGATGAGCAAGAAAGGCGGGCGCTCTGTGCTTTCAGACACTTTTAGAAAACCTGAATGTGGACTGGACGTGAGATAATACAAAGGTATGATTGCTAATTTGTTTAATGTAAGAAAATGCCTCTAATTTTTGGCGGTGCAAACCAAAGTATTGTATTTGCTTTTTGAAATCACTCAGCAAAAGAGAAAGAAAAAGAACATATGAACAAGATTGTGTTAATGGTAGAATCTGGGTGATGAGATTATGTTGGCTCTTTCTTTACTTTTCTTTTATTTTTTGTCATAAAAAGAAAAGAAGTGAGAAGTATAAAGACGAAACATCAAGACACTCTGAGTGATGGAACAAAACAGCGGAATAACCTTGAGACTGCCCACTTCCAGAACACATGCTAAATAAATAACAGAACACTGTGGTGTGAGCCAATTAGTCCTGGTTCTTTACTGTTTTCGGTTGAACATTTTTATGCCATTGTGAACAGAATACTGATTTCGTATTTACCACATGGCTATTATAAAACACTTTTTTCATAGTTTTAAGAGCTGACTATTCTATGAATCCTTAAGACTGATAGAGCACATTTCCTTCTAAAACCATAGTGTTCCTTACACGGTTAATTGATTTCTCTCTACATCTAGCTCATTGAAAAGAGTAATTAAGCATTTTACATATATACAATAATGCAAGATTTGGAAAAAGAAGCAGAGAGACAATGAAATCTGCATGGAGAAAAACGATCAGTTTAGGGAAGTAAAACAAATATATATGTACGTAAACAGTTTATTTGGTGTGGGTTTCAGTTTAGAGACAGTCTCTCACGTATGATAAACCGTAACCTATTTTCATAGGTAGTGGGATAATGAAAACAAAAGAAACGTCGCCGTTAATTCCAGTAAAAGCGTGTCCTGTTTCTCATTAGCTGTTTACAATTTAAAGCTACATAGAAGAAAACTGCTAACTATGCTTCTCCACTAAAATTACATTCTAGCATAGCTAAGATCACGTTTTGCTTCATGTTATCTTTAAGTAAACATATACAGTGCCCGTGAATAAACTTGTTTTCCTCAATGTAAGTGAAAAGTGCAAGTTTGGTCATAATTTTCCACGAATAACAATCAGTAAATATGTGATTAGACTTAGTGGTGAGAACCAGCCACCTATAGCAGCAGGTTAAGCTTCTGTCCAAGAGATTTTATTTGAATTTTAACTTAAACACTGTACAGTGCAGTGAATGGCACGTAGCCTGTTTTTTATTTTCCTAAACGTCATCAATTCATAAAGTTTTAGGTATCTTCACTTAGAATTCTGTCTTGGGCATTTTCACACACCAGTACTTTTTTCAGGAAGCTCTATGGTTGCTCTGGGATTTTGTTTTTATAACAGACTACAGTTAATCAGAAAGAAATGTATTTCACTTTGAGTTTATTTTTAAATTTAAATGAATGAATCAACTCGAGCAAATTCAGATCTGATAAAACAGGACTCCAAAACAACCCGCCTCTTGGCTTTTCTGGATGCAGAATATTCAAGTCAAATGTAAACAGGAGCCTGGTTCCAGTGAGGAGATAATCTCTGTTTGCCCCAGGTACTCTGATCTTACCATTCTGTGAGTAGAAAAATAATCTAATTAATTTGATTGCCTTGAAGTCCTTGCTTTATTGCAAATCATAAAACCAGATGAGGAATAAGATGAAACAACACTGACATGCCCCTGAATGCTTGAGATTTTTCAGTAAGGCGGGGAACGAAGGATTTATTTCTCTAACTAAAGGATGATGAGATTAGTTTCCCCGGTTTCCCATTAGCGGCTGTATATCTTTCTCATCCTCTCTCGGTCCTTACTCAACTATTTGAGCTCCTCTATCACTAAACTTGTAATGTATTCCCTGCCCAGCCTTCAAAGCCATATTCACATTCACAGATAAAAGGCTCGGGGCACCGTCCGGGGTAGGACGGCCACAAGCCACCCTGTGGTGATGACATGAGCACATGATAAACGTCCTGACACAAAAAAGCTATTTTTTAGAGACGGCCACCACTCCATAAGCAGACCTTTGTTGCTCTATCTGTGAGTTAAAGGATCGGTCCTCCCACTGAAAGGCCCTGGAGTCGACAGACCGACTGCTCCAAGCTGCTGACACCACAAGACAGAACAAAGAATCTGTCCAAGACTTGATCCCCTGGGTCGGCAGAGGCCAAGTTCAGCCAAGCCATCGATCAAGGCCCTGGAATGTGCAGCAAGAAAATACCCGCATTCTGCCAAAGGGAAAGCCAAGCTGAGTCACTGCCTCTTCACGGGACGAGGGAAATTCTCCCACGTCCAAAAGGCACCAGCAGCCTTCATCCAGGTCTGCGCCGTATAATGGGTAGATTTTCAGCAAGTGCTCAGAAGACAAACGATGCTTTTATCTGGCTTCTCCCCCTGGCAGGAAGAGTTTACGTTAAACCCACTTAGCTGTCTGGAGTGCAGCCTGCGGATTACCTGTTTGTATGAATCGAGTACATTACCTGGTCACGTGACGGGGGGAGCTGGGGGAGGAGGAGATTTTTGTCAAGTTGGATTTGCTTTGAAGGGATCTTCAGCGATTTCTGAAGCCTCACAAAGACGACTATACATCCTGGGCCCCACCAGGAGAGAGGATTAAAAGGGAACAATATACCGGCTAGAGACGTCCGTCTTGTATTTCTAGTGGTTTTATTAGTTTAGCCTCACTCAACCGCAAGCTTTAACATCAGCCACTCATTATGGCAAAAAAGTTGGGACGTGAATAAAAAGCGTATCTCTGACATAGTCTTCCCAAGCTTGGGAGCTAAGCGTCCAATGGAATTTTGTGATAAGGCTTCAGCAGGTAGAGTGAAACAAGCCTCTTTTGAAAGAAAACTGAAACGCCCTAAAAGTCAGGTATGAAGACAGTATTTGGAGGACAGGCATCTTAAATGTTAACAAAGTTGAACTCAAATACCTAAAATGATTAATTGACCAAACTCGCGTTGAGGTTAAAGCTTTTTTGTTCCTAAAATACATTTTGATTCCAAGAAGGAATTCTTTTCGCAGCCACCCTGAGTGAAGTCTTAGTTTTAGCCTCAGAGGTTTGCTTTCTTTATATTTGTAAATTTCAGTCTCAGCTGACGGCAGGTGGGGGGATAAGATGAAAATGGCAGGATATCAGAGAATTTAATTTCCAGCCTCAGTTCCAATGCCCCATACCAAATTACATACTAAGTCTTGTTGGTAAAGCTCTCTAATGTCAAAAGTTGACAGTCAATATCTTGTGGACCTACCACACACAGCTTTTGTTTTTTTTCAGGACCAAATAAGATAAACGCATGTGGAATTGGTTTGGGGAAAAAGATCTGAAATATTGTGATGAACTCATCCTTGGGTTGAAGTTAGAGTGAATCTCACTGATAGGGAATGAAAAGTTAATCTCAAATTTTGTTCTCCATTCCATTTCCAAGTTTCATCTCTTTAACAGACAAAGAAATCACTGGACCACTGACTGCATAACAGAAGAGAAAAGTGGATTCTTCAGCACTTTCTGCCCTGCCTTCCGGTCATTTCCTGTGTTAGCTCTCAACCTGAAGCAATTTCTGAGACCCAAAGCCCATATTTGGCCAAGATAAGAGGCAATTAAATAATTTAAGTTTAAAATTCAGGCCTCAATTTCAAATTGACAAAGGTTTACGGATTATTATCTATTGCAAAATAAGTGGTTTTTTTCTAGAGCTCGAGAAATACAAAAAAAAAAATCTAATTTACAAAAACTGAATATTTCTAAATGCATACTTCTTTAAAAAGCAAATGCTTAGATATTTATTCACATTACAAAAGATTTACTAACGTTAGCACAGCTTTGATCATCCCAAGTAGAGTTGCTTTTTGGCAGCTTCGTTAGATGTAAATTGTACCTATCATAAGGTTCACTCATTTGACTGTACAAGTTCATGGGGTTTAGTATACTTCAAAATCTGTGCAACCACCACCACAATCTAACCTTAAAATATTTTCATTATCTCAAAAAATAATGGTGCGCCCATTAGCGTTCACTCTGGCCTCCCTCACCCCAGCCCTAGGGGTTAACAATTAACCTACTTTCTGCCTGTTCTGGGCATTTCATGTAAATGAGTTCATACAATACGTGGCCTTTCTTGACTGGCTCCTCTTGCTGAGCACAGTGTCTCTGAGTTGCATTCACGTCTCAGCCTGTGTCACCACTTCATTCCTTTCGTTACCAAATAATATTGCATTGTGTGGATAGAGCATGTTTTGTTTATCCGTTCATCTGCTGATGGAAATGTTAGTCATTAGGGAAATTCAGATCAAAACCACAAGGAGGTAACACATCGTATTCACCAGATGGCTATATTAAAAAAACAGACAACAGCAAGTGTTGGGAAGATACAGAAAAGTTGGAAGCCTTATACTTCGCTGGTGGGAAAACAGTTCAACAGCTCCTCAGAATTGTAACTACTGAGCCACCGTGTGGACCCCTAATTCCACTCCTAGTAGATTCACAAGAGAAATGAAGACACGTGCACGTGAATGTTTACAGCATCCCTGGGCACAGCAGACAGAATTCACTGTATACACTATTTCCACAAACATTTCAAATATAAAAGCTGACATTTCTAAATTCTACATAACTTCTCTAACCTCTCACAGGAGAGAATCTGTGTAGGGGAGGCCTTGCGGGGGACACTGGTACCACTGGCCGGGTAGGGTGTCAGCCTCCTGAGAGCATGGCTTTCCTCCTCTTGTTTGTTTTGTCTTGATTTTAGGTATCATCTAGGAAGCACATTAAAGTAGAATTTCTAGCAAGCTCCTGAAAGAGTCCCCATCAGCCTCAACTAAGTAGGATGACTTATTAAAGATGAACAATGTAAATGAGAAACTATCATTATTATTATGATGATTATCATCACTATTATTTTGCTGGTAGAGTACTTTGTCTTTGATACATTAACTAGAATCAAACTTCTCATGTTCAGAGAGTTGGCCCCTAACTCCTCGTGCCCTTGCAGGTCACCAGGTGAGCAGCCTTTAGAGGCATCTGAGTTTTCTACCCGGTATTTCATCTCTTTGCCTGTTTTTACCCTCAGCTCTGACCCCCCATCTTCACACGTATGTTAACGTGAGCCAGGTCACACGGTTTTCAAAGACGGTCACTTTAGTGACTGTGCTTTCTTCCTTTACCTTGGGGTCAGGTTGTTCCACGCTCAGAAAGACGAGGGAGGGTTAACTGTGTATAGAGATAAACAGATCTGTGTTGCTGGAGAAATAAGTACAATAGGGGGGTGTAGGAGAACAGTTTTATTTGTCCTTTTCACCCAAAGGCTAAGCCATTCCTATCAGATCAGCCAGTCCCACTGCTTTCAATTTTAGTGAAGCATATTTTTTTTATACATAGGAGTTCGGGATGTAAAACGCAATAAGCATTCTCAATTGGAAAAGCCACATACAACTTGAGAACGTGTCACTCACGCCTCTCTTGCATCCTATTTGTGCCTGGACTGGTGCTAGGCACACAGCAGTTTCTCAGTGAATGGTTTAAAAATTAAGGACACAAAAATGAAGAGCACAGCTGAGGCTGGAGACACGGACAGATTCCACAAGTCTTCAGACTGAAAGGGGAGTCAAGTGGTTGGATCGAGTGTCAGAAACATTTCTCTGACCTCAGGGTTGAGGACAGACCGGAGGAGGACAAGATAAAAGTAGAAGTACCAGTCTACCCACACAGAGGAAAGGAGGGCCTGAACCACACACGGGAATTAAAACAGAGAGGTAGTGTTTACGAGAGGGCGGGGAGGGTCATCCGTGCGGCTGACTGACCCCCTGGACGCGGAAGGTAAGAGGAAGGCAAACCCCAAAGATGTGTCCAGGTGGCAGGATCAGGCCGTGGCCTCGTGGAGGCGCCTCTCACCTGGGCAGGAACTTGCTTGGCTGGGGTTAGAGAAGAAGTGAAGTTGGGTGCTTATGGAGGATTCCGCGCCTGGGTTATCATCCAGTGATACGTGGGCAGGCAGCGGATCACAGAGGGCAGGGGCATGGCTGGGCCGCGCAGACTGTGAAGTCTCCAATATAAAGTAGCTGTTTAAGCCTTGGGAGTGGAGGAGCTTTCCAGGAAGAGGGCAGAGGATGAGAAAAGGATTATAACTGGAGCCCTAGGGAACAACAAAACTAAGGTGTAGACAGAGGCCCTCACCATCCCTAGAAAGATGGTGTTACTCAGAAAATCTGTCATTATTGATAAAGAGTCAACTGCCTCCTGTTATGAGTTGAATTGTGTCCCCCGCAAAATACATACGTTGAAGTCCTAACGCCGGTTCTTCAGAATGTGCCTTTCTTTGGATGTAATGGGTTAAGATGAGGTCCTCCTGGAGGAGTGGGCCCCTAATCCAGTTTGACTGGTGTCCTTGTAAAAAGAATGTCACGTGGGGCTTCCCTGGTGGCACAGTGGTTGAGAGTCCGCCTGCCAATGCAGGGGATGCGGGTTCGTGCCCCGGTCCGGGAAGATCCCACATGCCGCGGAGCGGCTGGGCCCGTGAGCCATGGCCGCTGAGCCTGCGCGTTCGGAGCCTGTGCTCCGCAACGGGAGAGGCCACAGCAGTGAGAGGCCCGCGTACCGCAAAAAAAAAGAATGTCACGTGAAGAAACAGACTCGCACACAGGGAGGATGCCACGCGAAGACTGTAGTTATGCTGACACAAGCCAAGAAACGGCCAGAAGCCAGGAGAGAGGCCAGGACAGATCCTTACCTGCTGCCTTCAGAGGGAGCTCGGCCCTGCGGACGCCTTGATCTTGAACTTCCAGCCTGCAGAACCGTGGGACTAGACATTTGTTTCTAAGCCACTCAGTTTGTGGTACTTTGTTACGGCGGCCTCAGTGACTGGACAGAACACCGCTGCCACACAAAGACGGTAAAGCTGTTCTGTTCTAACCCCCCTGCACTCCCGGCATCCTTCTTGGATCTTTCTCCTGATTCTCAGAGGTTTCTGGGTGGGTAGATCAGCCCCCCTCACTCACCAGAGCCTGAGAATCAAATGATCCTGCATGGCTTGACCACTTCTGTTAACCTAGTCTTTCCCCCAGCTTGAGATAAGCCAGGAAATATCCCTGTACCTCAACTTCCTCATTTTAAAATAAGGCGGTATGATTGCAAGACCATTTCCAGCTCCAAGTTTCTAAAAATAATTGGATGGAAAATAACTTGCAGAAAAGTGAGGATGAGAGTGTCAATTCCCTCCCGCCCCCATCTCTTCTCACCACTAAACATCCCGAGCTTTTATCTGAGCAAAGGTAGAGACCTCCCTTGGGGCCTCAACAGATAAATGCTCACAATTCGCTCGCCGTATTTTTAAGCCTTTCTTATGGGCTTCTTAAATATGAAAGTCTCATAACTGCATTAACAGTATGTTTTCCTTTATCTTAAACCTGTCCTCTTAAAGCTTCAAACTTTACTGCGATTTGATGTTAAACTTGATGACTTACAAAATCACAGGCATCAGACCACAATTCAGATCCTTCTCAGATTCATCCCTCTAGACCGTGGCCCTAAATTGTTTTTGTCATCTCACCACCTACGAAGCCCGTCTGATTTCTGCCTCACCTTCTAATCTGCCTTCTCTGCCATCAAGGTTAGGGTGCCCATCACTCCTATCTGTCTCCTCCCCTTCTCTAACTATACTGCTCTAACTCACCATTTCAAATTCAATGTCTTCCATAAAACTAAGGAACCACCTAACGAAACAAAGGAAACTCTTTAGTGCCATCCTGGCTTCAGCATCTGCGCTCTCCCTGGGAAATCACAGCCTTCACCAAACCAGTGGTGTCACTGCATATCTTAAATACTGTTATATCTTAAAGGCTGTTATCTAAATGTTGTTGAAACTTTATCACATGCCAACCTGAGAAAAAATGTTGTGTATATTTTTGAGATAAGACAGCCATCACGACGTTGGCCCAAGGACTGTATCTGGGAGTAACATTTCACACTGTTTTTTTGTTTGTTTTGCCCTTTACTGTCATAAGCGTGAAATGCGTAAGAATTTAAAAACAGTAGTATTGTTTCATGAAGTCAAACCGTATTGTCATTTTAGACCTACTTGTAGTAGAAGAGAAAAAAGGTATGTTCTTTCAAGCCTTAGCTTTGTACGAATTTTACATATTTTATTTTAAAACCAAAATAAATAAAATCCTTGTTCTTTCATCCGCCAAGCACAATGCAGGTTCTTAAAGAAAATAAAATATTGTTAACTGATTCTCCAAAAGCCCAGTAGAGTGTAGAACCCTGTTTTTCACTGAGCATTTTTATATCTAAGTATGTATTTTACAGGAGTTTCACAGTGACTAGGAAGTGGCCCTTTAACAAATGGTGGGCAAATAGCCTCATACTGAGGGGACAGGATTCTCAAAGGAAATGGCTGAATAGGGGGGTGCCGGGCCATCAGCTGAGAGTCTTTTACCAGTGGAAACGTAACGAGAAATTTATCTCAAAACAACTCTCTGTGAGTCAGGTTGCTTTACCCATTTTCTAGAAAAAGGAACCGAGTGTCATTTCCTGCAGCTTGTAAGGGGCAGAGTTGGGACCATCTGTATCCAGGTTAACACATCCTCCTACTTCTCCTGATCACAGAAGAAGCCGTAAGCGAGCTGCCTGTATTAATGCAAAGAACAGCTTCCTTTCCAAATAATCTGAATTCAAATTTAGTAGACTCCCGATGAACACGGTTTTACTTTACTATTTCTGAGACTCTACCCTATTGCGGGCTGGATTCCTTTTCAATTCTGAGTTGCAGGGAAATCCATCCTAAGCAAAGTCTGTCTCTGTCTCTCTTTCTCATGTACACACATTGTTACCCACGTTTAGGAAGCTGCAGACTTTTTGTCGACTTTGTGTAAATCAATGGGCTATAACGCGTACCTTTTTTCTTTTCCTGGCTGCCAAGGCACGGTAGGTACATAAGTGGATTTATGGTGCCACCATGTGGTAATATACAGAGACTCATTTAAAATTTTTTTTTAATTTATTTATTTTATTTTTGGCTGCATTGGGTCTTTGTTGCTGTGCGAGGACTTTTCTCTAGCTGCAGCAAGCGGGGGCCTACTCTTTGCTGTGGTGCGCAGGCTTCTCATTGCAGTGGCTTCTCTTATTGCGGAGCAGAGGCTCTAGGCACACGGGCTTCAGTAGTTGCAGCACGTGGGGCTTCAGCAGCTGTGGCTCGTGGGCTCTAGAGCGCAGGCTCAGGAGTTGTGGCGCACGGGCTTAGTTGCTCCACGGCATGTGGGACCTTCCCAGACCGGGGACTGAGACCATGTCCCCTGCATTGGCAGGCGGATTCTTAACCACCGCGCCACCAGGGAGCCCCTCATTGTTTTATTTTTTACATCAGGCTCCCTGGACTTCAATCTGTGGCTTCAGCGTCACCTCTTGTACCACTATTCCCTGTCTCTCCGTGAAAACGCTGCCATCCAGAAGGAGAAGTTTGTGTGACTCTGGTCTTTTGGGTGGGATATTAAGTAAAAGATGAGACGCTGAATGCTGCTTTCCACTGGACCGGGCGTGGAGTTACTTGTGGGTGTACTTTTTAAATGAGGCTTCACTTGCAAGGGTGCCTTTGATTGCTAAGAGGTATGAGTAAAGTGGAGTCCAAGTATTTGTGAGTTACCTACAGGCAAAAAATAACCAGCTGGAATAGAGTTAGTGACTGGTTTTCTCCAGGTACATTTTCTAATGTATTCAACAAGAATCTGTCAAGTCCATGACTAGCATAAAGTGTTCTCCTAGGAACTGTGGGAGCTCACAGACAGACAGATGGATGAAGATAGACAGACTGATGGATAGGTATACAGACAGATGATAGACAGACAGAGAGATACCAACAGAAGGAGAGAGTGACAGATTTCCATCTTTGATCAGTCTCTAACAAACTGGGACACCAATGCCTAGAAAGGTCATACAACACAGCAGCGGCTACAAATGTTTCCTGTCACAAGGGATCTGCCTCTAATGGCAAAGTCTTTGTCATTTACCTTAAATGATACAGGGATATATGTATTTGTCTATATAATACTATATTTTACAAGACAGGATAGCGTGATGATCAACATTGCAAACTCTTAAGCCAGACTTCCTGGTTTCAAAACTTGGCCCCATGATTTGTCATCTAGGCATATTCCAGGAAGTCATTTACTCTCTCAGTGCCTCAGATCCATCAGTAAACTGGAGATTATATTCAACTCTAAAGGTTGTCTAAGGACTGGATGGTTAATAGGAGTAAAAGCTCTTGCCATAAGTAAAGCAACGAATGCACTGCCTGGCACGTAAGTGCTCAGTAGATGCCAGCCATCCCCACAATATTATATTTACTAGCTTCAATTATTTTTACAGATGTTTTAAATTTTACCATATAAAGAAATAGGGCTGCCCATCTTAAGCTAGAAGTCTTCAAAACAGACTACTACAGTCATTAATACTTACATTTGACAAGATTAGTCTCCAAGCTCCATAAACAGAAGCACTATACGAAGTGGACATAGGCTACAGCACCTTCAGGTCTATGGGCTGCCCAGCCCTAATCGCTCTGTCATTTAAGGGGGCTTCCATTAACTTACAGAGGTGCTAGCCATCTCAGATCCTTTTCTGCCAGATTCATACAACCAGTGATCTAGGGAGCCAGGATGTGAAGCCGAGCCCCAACCAAAAAGGAGAGTGAGACGACCTCGTGGTACTTCACCAGTAGGAGATGCTATTTAATAGCCCTGTTTTCAGGTTCTGACGAAATACCGTATTCTGTTGAATCTAGGAGGCCACAGGTTGTGAAATACACATTATCTTAGGTTCCATTAAGAAAGAAAATACATGCAGCCAATTAAACTGGGATGAGTTCAACTATAAGATACATTCTGATTTCTGGGATGTTCAAATTTGAAAAAAAAAATACAATATTAGAAATGATAAATTATGGTCATAATTGTTTAAGGAGTTCAGTAATTTTAACTGCTAGTGCTCAGAATTTACTCAGAGAAAAGCACTCATGATCTTGCAAACCCAGGGGGTCCTGGCCACAAAGAGGTCATGGTCCACGAGTGACCAGGCCCCTTGTTAGTCCACTCAGCACAAGCGGGACTTCCCACGTCCATGTAGAAAGATCTCTGCTTGCAGAGCTCATCTTCTATTGGAGGAAAACACACAATCAACAAATAAAAATATAATTTCAGGTAAGTGCTGTGAAGACAACGAGTGACTGGTAAACAGGGACTGGGGAAGGAGGACAAGATCTGTAGAATGATTGGGAAAGGCGTCTCTGAGGGTGTGACTTGAGGCCTGCATGATGCAACGCCAGGCAGGAGGTTTTCGGGAGAGTGGCCGAGGCCCTGGTCAAGGGCACCAGCCCCAAGACGGAATGAGATGGAGGGAAGAGAGTAAGTCTGGAGGATGGAGGACAAGAGGGAGGACACGAGGAAATGCGAACAGACTCAGATGAGATCAAAGAAGCGGGCGGGAGCCACGGAGAGGAAGGAACCGCGTTTCCTCTGCTCCCCCGTGTCCAAGCTCAGCCGCCACGGGCACAGACCCACTGACGGGTGGTCCATCCGTCTCCTGCTGGCAGCCAAGTCCATGGAGACCAGCTGGCCTCCTCCCTCTCTCAACTGTTAGGGTGAACTCTGCCAAACTGGCGGAGACACAGGTCACAGGGGAGGAGCTATCCCCTTTGGTGGATAAGTTGGAAAATGGCACGTGGGTCACATCCCGGGACTCAGTTCCATGAGCAGAGCCTGACCTGCATGCAAGTCCAGCTCTTGGTCTCTGCGAACGCAAACTGCATCCTGTGTGAGCCATGGACCTGCTGAGAATAAGAGAGACCTTATATTCAGTCTACTAATTATGGGTCTAATGAGGACAATTTTGTTTTTGAAAAAAATTACAAAGCCAGCCATGTAAGGGGAATGCAAGCCGGGCGTTTCCTGGAACTTAAACAGTTTACGTTTGTAAAAGAAATGACAAAGTATCAGCTCGGTTATTTCAAAAGTTGTTCTGTTATAAGGAAAGAGCCTTTGGGTCTGACGGGGTTGAGGTCAACTCCCTTGAGCAGTGTAGATTCCTTTCCTTCAGGAATCCACACCCGCCTCCCGTGTGCCGGGCTCACAGAGTGTCATGGATTTCAGTGGATTTGCCTTGGAAACCCAGCCCCCCCCATCCACGTGTGACACCACACTTCACTCTGCCTGCTCATCTTCTGTATCTCACCCCCTAAGCAGGGCATTCATCCATCACTTACGTTTCATACAAGAAGCTTAAGAACGTGTATGACTGGGCAGGACCCTACGGGGATGCGGGGGGCTTTGCCATCACCTGGTCTGGTTTCCTCACACACGTCACAGATGTGCCCCAACTTGGCAACCACACAGATGTCATCTGCCCTCCAAATGGTGCCTGAGCTCACGAACGGCCGTAAACCCAGCTCCCTCACTTCAGTTAACACTGGTTACCCATCCCTGGATCTCTACCCACGGGTCCCCTCACCCTCAACGTTCACACATCAAAGGTGCAGGAGCACAGACAGAATTCTAGCTCTGGGCACGAAACAGAACTGAATTTCCCATAATTCTCAGGTTATACTGGTATGGTGAGCTCTTAAAAGAAATTTATGCTCAAAAAATACAGCCTAATTACATGAAAATCGTGTTGAATGGAAGTTACTAAAAAAAAATCATTATTTACTTCTGGAAGTTAGTTGATTTTATTTTTTTTTCAAGCAGATACAGGATATTACCACCAGAGAGCATCATGGTTCTTCCTTAATCTATATATACTTATCAGTTACACTGATCCTTAATTTCAGGGGTTTCTTAAACAATACCCATCATAATTTAAGCTGAATTTGGAAAATTCTTTTGCTGTATTTTTGACCTTTGTCTATTAAAATATCCAAAGGTATTTCAATTTTGTTTTTTAGTGTGAGATGTGAAAACACATTTAAAGTGTGTTTTCAAACACCATGATATAATTTTAAAGAGTTTTAAAATACTTTTGCTTAAAACTGATCCTGCCTCATTCAGTGTTGTTTACATTTGACCTCTTAAGCTTGTGCATATGCCATCCATTTCCTGATTCTCATGAAATGTTTGTGTTAATGATCTTTAGGTCTTATTTGTGGAAGAATACAACTTTATTTATGAATCTTGAGAATTGCTGATGGGCTTGAATACCGTTTTAGAATCATCCCACTCTTTTTTTTTTTTTTTTTTGCGGTACGCGGGCCTCTCACTGTTGGGGCCTCTTCCGTTGCGGAGCACAGGCTCCGGACGCGCAGGCTCAGCGGCCATGGCTCACGGGCCCAGCCGCTCTGCGGCATGTGGGATCTTCCCGGACCGGGGCACGAACCCGTGTCCCCTGCATCGGCAGGTGGACTCTCAACCACTGCGCCACCAGGGAAGCCCCCACTCTTTTATTGAATAAACGTTTACACTTATCCTCCTCACTGCCATCATCTCTAAACTCAATAGATAATATCTAAGGCCACTCTCTGCTCTAACGTTTCATGAGTGTATGAGACCATATTCAGAATGCACCAGTCAGAGAATATTGCTTCAGAGACAAGTACATGAACAACCCCTGCTTTGAGTCAAATCTGACCGTGTGATTGTGTGCTCTTTCCTAACTCTGAGGGTGTTTTTAGAATAAAGTATGTGTGGTCAGGTTCCCATAAAGAGGAACTTCCTTTTTCCCTGGCTGGGTTCAGGAACGGACATTTGGGAAGGTTGCAGTTTTGGTTTCTTGGGTGATGATTTCAACGGCCTCTGCCTGGAACTCACCTTGCTTTTCGGACATCACCAGATACCACGTTGGCCACACAGATATAAGCAAGTCCCCACTCAGATCGTGAGCTGTGCCTGGGTGAGAGTTGCTTAGAAGAACTAGAAGAACTGACCCAAAACTTCCAAGAGTCGGAGTCCAGGGAACCTCTGTAATGAGATGCCCCTGTCAGGACATAAAACCAGGGTGGGCGGGTCAGCGGACAGGGTGACTCTATGGACAGACTGTCCTGTGTTTAGTATCCAGAGGTGGCCTTTCCTACTGCTAGAAGGAGAACTTGGAGAAAAACAGATTCCTTCAATGTTAAACATGAGAGTTCAAGGTCATGTTAATTTGATCTTTGAAAGGGATGATGAATATAAGACATCCTTGAGATATAAAAAATAATCCAGCACTAGTTTTGAAAATTGTGACTTGAAATAAAAATGCTTTGAAAATGTCCCTTATTACACGTCTTCTAGAGCAGGCCCTGAAAAGATCATCCAAATAATCGACTGGTTATTCTTCCTCATAGAAATTCCTTTAATAATACAAGACTTTTCTGCTGGGAAAGCAAAACTGACTTTCATTTTTCTGGGGAAGCAAAATCGTAAAGGGATACAAAAAATGCAGGTATTTTATATGACAGAATTGCACGTGGCTTAATTTAAAATAAAAGAAGACATGATACAGTGAAGTAGCCCTAAATTATATGTCTATGATTTTCAATTGCATGGGATATTTATGCTTTAGGAAGCTTTAATTTGGGTTAAAATCATATGAACACATATAAGCCTCTGTTTCCTTAGTGATTAAATTAAAATGGGAGAAGACAGCTCTCTCCTAATACATTCACGCTATTGTCTCACTAACTATTCTCCAGAGGACTATTCCAGGTAAATGATAGGAGGTTTTCTATAGAAAAAAGGTTCTAGGGCTTCCCTGGTGGTGCAGTGGTTAAGAATCCACCTGCCAATGCAGGGGACAAGGGTTCGAGCCCTGGTCCGGAAACATCCCACGTGCCGCGGAGCAGCTAAGCCCATGCGCCACAACTACTGAGCCTGCGCTCTAGAGCCCGGGAGCCACAACTACTGAAGTCCGCGCGCCTAGAGCCCGTGCTCTGCAACAAGAGAAACCACCGCAATGAGAAGCCTGCGCACCGCAACGAAGAGTAGATCCCGCTCGCCCCAACTAGAGAAAGTCCGCACGCAGCAACGAAGACCCAATGCAGCCAAAAATAAAATAAATTAATTTAAAAAAAGAAAGGTTCTATGATGAAATAAGTTTTCAAAAGCCTACATAACTTATCTCCTTCCTGGAGATTCACAATGAGTATTATTATTTAAGGATGCTGAGGAATTCTGGAGTAAAGAACCTGCTAGAATTTTTTGATATAATTTCTCAAACCTATATAACCACACCTTGAGCATATTAAGGAAGAAGTATTCCACAGCACACAGGTGAGAAACGCTACTATAAACAAGAGCATAATGGAATAATTTTCACCCCAACACCGCCTATAAACGTCTTAGTGGAGATGCAGAAGTGACAGTGGATTTATACAACTACTGAAGGTAAAACTGAGTCTCAATTAAACCTCAGTTGCATCTGTATAATCACAATGAACTTACGTTTGGAATTTTTGTACAGTAATAAATTATAGCTTGTCCTTTGTAAAGTAATGAGGAATTCCTAAAGATTTTAAAGGACTTCTCAACTGGAAGTTAGGAGAAATTGAAAGCAAGGTCTGGAAATTTTACATTTAGATTAGAAACAACTGTGACATGGAAGTCCATATCTGCTAATTATCAGCTAAGTGATCTCGGATAAGTTATTTTAATTCCCTGGGCCTATATGAATGTTAATTTATGTAATGCACATAATGCTAAAGATATATCGGAGACACCAAACAATCTTAGTTCTGTTTTCATGCCTCACGGACATGCTCTTAAATCCTACAGATCTATATAGCATCGTGTTCTAGTTACTAAAACTAGGTTAAGAATCAGTGCTTACCAAAGAGGATAGCAGTGGGGGAGGGGAGGGATAAGTTAGGAGTTTGGGATTAACACACACACACATACATACAAAACAGATAACCAACAAGGACCTACTGTACAGCACAGGGACCTATACTCAATATCTTGTAATAACCTATAAT